>NC_142873.1:32384318-32687348 GCF_051225735.1 Oryctolagus cuniculus
TGTCTTTATCTCACTAGGTCTCCATTTGAATGTCACCATCCAAAAAAGGCTGTGACCACTCATTGTAACACATCAGCTCCCCTGCACCCCAGATCCCCTACCTCCTGTGTTCTGCTTGGGTGTCATCTTCAGACTTCTCTCCATCTGACATCCTCTTTTTCTCTTGTTTGCTGTTGTCTGCCTCTCCACTGAACGCAGGCTCCATGGGTACAGGGACTTAGTCTGTCACGTTGATGGCTGTGACTGTGGTAGCCAGAGTGGTCCCTGACAGATAGGATGCCCTCAATACATCAGTGCCGATGGAGGGAGAAATCTTGAGTAGCTCTGCCTCCGTGCGTAGGCACGGGAAAGTCAATCGGCAAAGTGCACCTGCCGGGAACAGGACAGGCTGACCCACAGCAGTGGGTGTTTGATGCATGCGTGTTAGATGGTGGAGATTCGTTGTCCTGAAGATAACTCCATTCACTTAAGGACATAATAATGAACTATTCTTTCTGGTAATCACAGCAAGACTGTTTATGTCAGCCACTTCCGGTCTGTGATACGCAATCAGGAGTTTGATCTTCCCCATCACTGAGGCAGCAGTGGGGAATGAGCAGAAGGATGCCCAAGAATGACTCTAAATTTTTTAAAAAATACTGCTCTTCAAATACAGAATGGACACATAATAGGTTTATTCAAATTGGTAACGAAGGAATCAAGTGGTAAAGCTGGTCTCAAGAATATTTCAAAAATGTTTAGACATTAGAGACAGAACGTTGAGTGCCGGGTTAGATTATAAAACCTGTTAATATTTTACAGGGTAATAACAGCATAACTTTGTGGTTATCTTTTCAATAGTATAAAAATTATTTGCATTCTTACCTGATGAAGTACTGCAAGTTGTTATCTAACTTCATAGTGTCTAGGCACCAATCGATAATAAATGGTTGGGGCCGATGCCGTTGTATAACTAGTGAAGCCGCCACCTGCAGTGCAGGCATCCGATATGGGCGCCGATTCAAGTCCTGGCTGCTCCACTTCTGATCCAGCTCTCTGCTATGGCCTGGGAAAGCAGTAGAAGATGCTCAAGTCCTTGAGCCCCTGCACCTGCGTGGGAGACCTGGAAGAAGCTCCTGGCTTTGGATCGGCGCAGCTCCAGCTGTTACAGCCATCTGGGGAGTGAACCAGGGGATGGGAGACTCTCTCTCTCTCTCTCTCTCTCTCTCTCTTGGGATGGGCCTGTTACACAGAGCGCCAGTGTGATATTGAAAGGGCATGCAGTTCTCCTTTGCCTGATTTCCAAGTTTTGTACAATCTTTTTTTTTTTTTGGTAAGATTTATTTTATTTATTACAGAGAGAATTAGAGACACACACAGAGAGAAAGAGGTCTTCCATCCACTGGTTCACTCCTTAAATGGCTGCAACGGCCAGAGCTGAGCTGATCTGGAGCCAGGAGTCAGGCTCTTCTTCCAGGTCATCCTTGGGCCATCCTCTGCTGCTTTCCAGGCACATCAGCAGGGAGCTGGATTGGAAGACGAGCAACCGTACTTGAACCGGTGCCTATGTGGGATGTTGGCGTTGCTGGCGAGGGCTTTAACCTGCTGGGCCACAGTGCCAGCCCCTGTATAATTTTTATAAAGGTTTGTTTATTTATTTTAAAAGTTAGAGTTAGAGAGAGAGAGGAGATCTTCCATGTGCTGCTGGTTTACACCTGCTGGTTCACTCCCTGAGTCAGGCTGAAGCCAGAAACCAGGAGCTTCTTCCATCCTCATCTCCCATATGAGTGCAGGGGTCCAAGCACTTGGGCCATCCTCCACTGCTTTTCCCAGTCAGGACCTGAACTGGTGCCCATCTGGGATGCTGGTATTGGAGGCGGTGGGTTTTCTCGCTACACCACAATGCCAACCCCTTGGATAAACTTTCTTACCAGCAATATAAACCCAGCTGATCTTACAATGATTTCTATTTATCAACTTTGAATTTTTTTTAACTTTTATTTAATGAATATAAATTTCCAAAGTACGATTTATGGATTACAATGGCTTCCCCCCCATACTGTCCTTCCCACCCACAACCCTCCCCTTTCCCACTCCCTCTCCCCTTCCATTCACATCAAGATTCATTTTCGATTATCTTAATATACAGAAGATCAGCTTAGTATACATTAAGCAAGGATTTCAGCAGTTTGCTCCCACACAGAAACATAAAGTGAAAAATAATAGATGATTTTTTTTATTAAATGATGATGAAATCAGATCAGACCTATTGTCATGTTTAATCCCAGTGAGAGTCAAGTTGGGAGTTGATAATTTCTTTCTTTCTTTTTTTTTTCTTTTCTTTTCTTTTTTTTTTTTTACAGAGGATCAGTTTAGTATACATTAAGTAGAGATTTCAACAGTTTGCACCCCCATAGAAACACAAAGTGAAATATATTGTTTGAGTACTCGTTATAGCATTAAATCTCAATGCACAGCACATTAAGGACAGTGATCCTACATGAGGGGTAAGTGCACAGTGACTCCTGTTGTTGACTTTACCAATTGACACTCCTGTCTATGGCATCAGTAGTCTCCCTATGCTCCAGTCATGAGTTTCCAAGGCTATGGAAGCCCTCTGAGTTCTCCAATTCTTATCTTGTTTAGACAAGGTCATAGTCAAAGTGGAGGTTCTCTCCTCCCTTCAGAGAAAGGTACCTCCTTCTTTGAAGACCTGTTCTTTCCACTGGGATCTCACTCACAGAGATCTTTTGCCAGAGTGTCTTGGCTTTCCATGCCTGAAATACTCTCATGGGCTTTTCAGCCAGATCCGAATGCCTTTAGGGCTGATTCTGAGGCCAGAGTGCTATTTAGGACATCTGCCATTCTATGAGTCTGCTGAGTATCTCACTTCCCATGTTGGATCACTCTCCCCCTTATTTATTCTATCGGTTGGTGTTAGCAGGTACTAGACTTGTTTATGTGCTCCCTTTGACTCTTAGTCCTTTCATTATGATCAATTGTGAACTGAAATTGATCACTTGGAATAGTGAGCTGGCATTGGTACATGCCACTTTGATGGGATTGAATTGGAATCCCCTGGTATGTTTCTAACTCTACCATTTGGGGCAAGTCAGCTTGAGCATGTCCCAAATTATACATCTCTTCCCTCTCTTATTCCCACTCTTATGTTTAACAGGGATCACATTTCAGTTAATTTTCCACACTTAAGAATAACTGTGTATTAATTACAGAATTAAACCAGTCATATTAAGTAGAACAGACAAAAAAACTACTAAGAGGGATAATGTATTAAGTTGTTCATTAACAGTCAGGGCTATGTTGATCAAGTCACCATAGTGTTTCCCATAGTGTCCATTTCACTTCAGGAGGTTTCCTTTTTGGTATTCAGTCAGTTGTCACCGATCAGGGAGAACATATGGTATTTGTCCCTTTGGGATTGGCTTATTTCACTCAGCATGATGTGTTCCAGATTCCTCCATTTTGTTGCAAATGACTGGATTTCATTGTTTCTTACTGCGGTATAGTATTCTAAAGAGTACATATCCCATAATTTCTTTATCCAGTCTACCGTTGATGGGCATTTAGGTTGGTTCCAGGTCTTAGCTATTGTGAATTGAGCTGCAATAAACATTAGGCTGCAGACCGCTTTTTTGTTTGCCAATTTAAATTCCTTTGGGTAAATTCCAAGGAGTGGGATGGCTGGGTCGAACGGTAGGGTTATCTTCAGGTTTCTGAGGAATCTCCAGACTGACTTCCATAGTGGCTTGACCAGATTGCATTCCCACCATCAGTGGGTTAGTGTCCCTTTTTCCCCACATCCTCGCCAGCATCTGTTGTTGGTAGATTTCTGAATGTGAGCCATTCTAACCGGGGTGAGGTGAAACCTCATTGTGGTTTTGATTTGCATTTCCCTGATTGCTAATGACCTTGAACATTTTTTCATGTGCCTGTTGGCCATTTGGATTTCCTCTTTTGAAAAATGTCTATTGAGGTCCTTGGCCCATCTCTTAAGTGGGTTGTTGGTTTTGTTTTTGTGGAGTTTCTTGATCTCTTTGTAGATTCTGGTTATTAACCCTTTATCTGTTGCATAGTTTGCAAATATTTTTTCCCATTCTGTCGGTTGTCTCTTCACTCTCCTGACTGTTTCTTTTGCAGTACAGAAACTTCTCAATTTGATGCAATCCCAATAGTTGATTTTGGCTTTGACTGCCTGTGCCTCCCGGGTCTTTTCCAGAAATTCTTTGCCTGTGCCAATATCTTGAAGGGTTTCTCCAATGTTCTCTAATAACTTGATGGTGTCAGGTCGTAGATTTAGGTCTTTAATCCATGTTGAGTGGATTTTTGTGTAAGGTGTAAGGTAGGGGTCTTGCTTCATGCTTCTGCACGTGGAAATCCAGTTTTCCCAGCACCATTTATTGAATAGACTGTCCTTGCTCCAGGAATTAGTTTTAGATCCTTGATCAAATATAAGTTGGCTGTAGATGTTTGGGTTGATTTCTGGTATTTCAATTCTGTTCCATTGGTCTATCCATCTGTTTCTGTACCAGTACAGAAAAAAGAAATTTCTGATTATAAAATACAGGTGGACCTTATTTTCAACCTGCAAACGTGAATACACCATTTGACAAGTGAGAGGTTGAGGGTGGATCAACAGCTAGGAGGCTTATGTGAAAACAAGACATCTGGGACCGGTGCTGTGGGGCCAGTGCTGTGGCATAGCGGGTAAAGCTGCCGCCTGCAGTGCCGGCATCCCATATGGGCGCCGGTTCAAGTCCCAGCTGCTCCTCTTCCGATCCAGCTCTCTGCTATGGCCTGGGATAGCAGTAGAGGATGGCCTAACTCCTTGGGCCCCTGCAGGCACGTGGGGGACCCGGAAGAAGCTCCTGGCTTCAGATTGGCACAGCTCCGGCCATTGCGGTCAGTTGGAGAGTGAACCATGAGATGGAGGACCTTTTTCTCTCTCCCTGCCTCTGCCTCTCTATAACTCTGCATTTCAAATAAAATAAATAAATAGGAGAAGGAGAAGGCTCCCAAGAAGCAGCTTGCTGTAACTTTCACTGCAAGGGCTAGGGGAGAGTCCAGGATGTAGGAAAGGGGGAGAGAGGGGACTCCTCTTGCAGCTCTCCTGGTGTGTGGTTGCCCGGCCCCTCTGAGCACCATGTGGCCAGCTTTGCTTTCCGGGAGCATCTCCTGAAATACAAGCCTGAAGCTCAAGCCTGCAAACTGGTGCAGGTTCTCTGTCCCTGTTCCCATAACTTTCTCTGGCCTAAAACCTACCCTCTTGGTGGCAGCCCCACTGTGGGTTGTGGCTCTGTGGCTGCCCAGGGAACCCCACAGAGTGAGGGTGTAGGTGCCTGTGGCTCTAGCCAGGAAGATTTGGAGCTGTGTTCTGCACTCTGTGAGCAAGTGCAAAACCAGCAGAGGATGAGAGAGACGAGGAAGAACTCCATCGTCTCACAGAGCTGATCTGCACATCAGAGAGCACTGCTGTTCCTATTCTTCTCATGTGAAAGTGAGTCTTAGAAAATGAAGGGGGGCCGGCGCCATGGTGTGGTGGGTAAAGCTGCCGCCTGAATCGCTGTTGCTCCATACAGGCACTGGTTCGAGTCTCGGCTGCTCCACTTCCGATCTAGCTCTCTGCTATGGCCTGGGAAAACAGTAGAAGATGGCCCAAGTCCTTGGGCCCCTGCACCCACGTGGGAGACCCGGAAGAAGCTCCTGGCTCCTGGCTTTGGATCAGCCCAACTCTGGCTGTCCCGGCCATTTGGGGAGTGAACTAGCAGATGGAAGACCTCTGTCTCTCTGTCTCTCTTCTTTTCTCTCTGTAACTCTGCCTTTCAAATAAATAAATAAATAAATCTGTAAAAAATGAAGGAATGATCCATGTAGAACCAGGGCTGAGCCCACTCACCTCCAGAGAGAGACAGTTACGGATTTTTATGTATTTTTGAAAACGGCACAGCCCTGGCTTGATCTGGGGTGACCTAGCAAACAGGTGGCTCATAAGTCACCTTGTCTCTGGCCTGTGTGTTACCATCTTCGATGCATTTGTAAATCTGAGGCTCTGGAAGTGTTGCCTGGTGCAGGAACCTGGTGCACTTAACTCCCTTATCACCCCTGCCTGCTGCCCCCTCCCCAAATGGTCATCAGTGGTCCGAGCATGCACTCGTAAGCATGGATTTCATTTTTTTTTTTGCACCAAAATAAACTTACCTTTCAAGTCTGTTTTCCATGAACTTTTTGAAGGACTTTCATACAGGCTCCAATGTTTCAGAGGACTTTCCCTCCCATCATCTTATTTCATCCTTGCAACAATCTTATGATATCAGTGGGCAGTATTATTTTTGCTGTCTTACCGATGACAAAGCCGAGGCTTAGGTCGATTAAGGACCCTTCCCATGATCTCATGGACTAGTAAGAGGCAGATGTGGAACCAGAGGCAGGCGCCCTGGCCACCCATGCCACCTCTGCCTGGCTTGCAGACTCGGTGGCTTTTCCTCTGTGACCTCTCCTTGCTCCCCATGCCCGAGTGACTACGGCGTTTTTCTCTCTGGAGCGTCCTGTGTTTTTTCCACTTCCTCCCTTTTCCTCCCTCTCCTTAATTTTCAAGGTTTGAGAACCAGGCTTTGGATGAGAGAATACAGGGTAGCAGCTTCATCCAAAGCCCACGCCCTGCCTAGTGAAGGAGGGCTGACGGCTGAGCGCTCCCTCTGCTGTCCGATCTGAGTAGTGCAGGAGCTCTGTTAAAGGCTGGGTGTGGGAGGTGGGGCTGGGCCCCTAAATGACTCCCCGAAAATGGATATTGGAGTAAAATAATAAAGCTAGGAAGCAAGCTCTTTTGGAATTCACTTGTTCTTCTTATGTATAGCACCATTAGAAAAAATACTATGAGGATTTTTAAAATCTAGGTGAGATGATTAATA
This sequence comes from Oryctolagus cuniculus, assembly GCF_051225735.1. Taxonomy (NCBI): domain Eukaryota; kingdom Metazoa; phylum Chordata; class Mammalia; order Lagomorpha; family Leporidae; genus Oryctolagus; species Oryctolagus cuniculus. The sequence goes on from NC_142873.1 coordinate 32,391,224, forward strand.
AGACTGTTATTTGTAAAATACATATCGTTGATATTTCAAAAAAAGCCTGGGCTTTGGAATGAGACACATCAAGTGAGCTTTTTAGGGGGCTGGCCTCACTTCTGCCTTCCAGATAAGTCAGGAGCCAGGACGCTGGGAAGCCCCACCACTCAGTGTAGGAATAAGCAGGGGAGATACAGAGGGGACCAGACACAGCTGGCACGCTGACCACAGATAATGTCTCTGCACTGTGTATTTCTCTACAGAAAAAGCCAGGAGGTAGGATTTGGTATGTTTTTATGATAAAGACATACTAAATGTTTGATGAAATAAATCTATCTTTGCTGAATACTACACAATGTATACATGTACCAAAACATCAAAATATCACATAGTACTCCATAAAATATGGACAAGTTTTATGTCTGTTAAAATTTCCAAAAAAACTTAACAAGTGCTTAATGAGGGAAACATTAATGGAAAATTATGTTCAATGCATAACATTTTTATTTTATTAACTATTTTATGTACTTGTGAATTTTGCTACATTTATCTTTTTAGATCATATTGATTGTGGACATTAATGAACTTGTCCTTAAAAATAATTGCCTTGGGGTTGGTGTTGTGGTGTAGTAGGTTAAGCCTCTGCCTGTGGCACCAGTGTCCCATATGGGTGCCAGTTCATGTCCATGTCCGGGCTGCTCCTCTTCCAATCCATCTCCCTGCTAATGGCCTGGGAACAATGTATAAGACGGCTCAAGTGCTTGGGCCCCTGAACCCATGAGGGAGACCCGGAAAAGGCTTCTGGCTCCTGGCTTCAGACTGGCCCAGCTCTGGCCATTGCAGCCATCTGGGAGTGGACCAGCAGAAGCAAGACCTTTCTCTCTCTCTCTCTCTCTATCTGTAACTCTGCCTCTCAAATAAATAAATAAATCTTTTTTTTTTTTTTGACAGGCAGAGTGGACAGTGAGAGAGAGAGACAGGGAGAAAGGTCTTCCTTTGCCGTTGGTTCACCCTCCAATGGCCGCTGCGGCTGGCGCACCGTGCTGATCCAAAGCCAGGAGCCAGGTGCTTCTCCTGGTCTCCCATGAGGGTGCAGGGCCAAGGACTTGGGCCATCCTCCACTGCACTCCCGGGCCACAGCTGAGAGCTGGACTGGAAGAGGAGCAACCAGGACAGAATCCGGTGCCACGACCGGGACTAGAACCTGGTGTGCTGGTGCCGCAGGCAGAGGATTAGCCTATTGAGCCGCGGCGCCGGCCTAAATAAATCTTAAAAAAAAAAAAAAAAAATTGCCTACTGAATTCCATGACAGCCAAGAGGAAAGCTATTCCTCTATCAGAAGAGGAAAATCTTCATGCCTGCGCAAGAACCCAAAACAAGCCAGAGGCAAAGCAGTCCCTTTAATCGCCGCACACCTGCTTCCCATGGGTAGTTTGGGGCAGAGCTGCAGCGATTAGGGGAACTTCCTGGAGCAGGTGGCATTGATGCACGATTGGGAGATGAGCTGAAATAAGTAGAAAGAAGGGGAAGAGTTAGTTACCTTTCAAATGCATGTAGTTTAGAGAAAAGATCAGAGAGTAGACGCTGCTAGGGGGCAAGTAATACAGGTGAGATCGAAAGAATGTTTCCAGAGAAGCCAGGAGAAAAAGGCCATTCGGTATAAGAATTACATTTATAATTGTGAAAACTTCAGTACATTGACAATATAATGAAAATCTGGAGACAATTATTAACCAGCAAAACTAGCCCAGCAATAATGTCACAAATCTGTGGTCCATTCAACAGCAGAGAGGAGCTCCATGGCACCCATCATAAAATAAAGACAAAGCGGAAACATTAATTACCCCAATTTGATGGGTACACATTGTTTCCATGTGTTGAAAGGCCACATTGTACCCCATAAATACATACAATTATTGTTAATAAAATTATGAAAATGGAAAAGGCATCATTGCGTTCATTAGTGTTGCAGGGTTAATAAGAAACAGACGTGCAAGCTGGGGAGCTTCTCCCAGAGCCCAGTCTCTCTGAGCATGCAGCAGAAGACACAGGCTGGAGAGCAAACAGCTGCCCCCTGCAGTGGTGAGGCCCATAGGTGCTCAGAGGCTTCGCCACAGTCCTCTCGCTCTCTCTGGGAGGAGAAATAACAGAGAAGGCCACACTGCTCAGCACAAAGTTACTTTGTGGGAATGCTGAGCCTGCTGATGGGGCCATGGTGTGCAAGATCTTTTGGGGTAAATTCTTAGAGGGGTGCTAACTGCTAGCCTCACATACATAACCTATGGGGTGCAAACTGTGGGGCACAAGCATCCTATATGGGCGACCTGGAGCTCCTAGGCACTGTCACAGCAGCCGGTCTCTCCCTGCTTCCCAGGTCTCTTTCAGTAGGATTGCCTTCTTCTCTCCAATAGACATAGATAACCTCAGCATACAGGCTTCAGATAAAAGCTTACAAGCATAAACAATAGCAACACAGTAAAATAACTAGGAAGGGATAAGGTTGTGGTATATCACCTTTGTATTTAGTATAATTTATTTAAAGTTTAGCTTTTTTTTTTTTTTTTGACAGGCAGAGTGGACAGTGAGAGAGAGAGACAGAGAGAAAGGTCTTCCTTTTACCATTGGTTCACCCTCCAATGGCCGCCACGGCTGGCGCGCTGCGGCCGGCACACCGCGCTGATCCGATGGCAGGAGCCAGGTACTTCTCCTGGTCTCCCATGGGGTGCAGGGCCCAAGCACCTGGGCCATCCTCCACTGCACTCCCTGGCCACAGCAGAGAGCTGGCCTGGAAGAGGGGCAACCGGGACAGAATCCGGCGCCCCGACCGGGACTAGAACCCGGTGTGCCGGCGCCTCAAGGCGGAGGATTAGTTTAGCTTAATTTAAAAAAATTTTTTTAATATGACAGGTAGAGTTATAGATAGTGAGAGAGAGAGACAGAGAGAAAGGTCTTCCTTCCATTGGTTCACTCCCCAAATGGCCGCCATGGCCGGTGCTGCGCTGATCCATAGCCAGGAGCCAGGTGCTTCTTCCTGGTCTCCCATGCAAGTGCAGGGCCCAAGCACCTGGACCATCCTCCACTGCCCTCCTGGGCCACAGCAGAGAGCTGGACTTGAATCCGGTGCCCATATGGGATGCTGGTGCTGCAGGCGGAGGATTAGCCAAGTGAGCCACGGTGCTGGGCATTGTTTAGCTTAATTTTTAATAACGACTATGTTTAGCAATTGCTTACAACTTTTTTTTTAAAGAATCATTTTATTTATTTAAAAGACAGAGTTATACACACACACACACAGAGAGAGAGAGAGAGAGAGAGAGAGAGAGAAAGAAAGGTCTTCTATCTGCTGGTTCACTCCCCAAATGACCACAACAGATAGAGCTGAGCCAATCCGAAGGCAGGATCCAGGAGCTTCTTTTGGTCTCCCTTGTGGGTGCAGGGGCTCAAGCACTTGGACCATCTTCTACTGCTTTCCCAGGCCATAGCAGAGAGCTGGATCCATATGGGATACTGGCACTGCAGACTGGGACTTTAACCTGCTATGCCACAGCACCGGCCCCAGTGCCTAGATATTTAATAACTGGCTCTTCTGAGCCGGTCCACGACTGGGAGATGAGTCAGAGAATTGAGTGCTATGGAAGAGGGAGCTTCAGAAACATTCATGGAAAATAGAATTCAAAGATAAGTTTATCTTGGTGCAAGAAATGTTGAAGTCTCGATGCACAGTTGTTTCATAATGTGACTTTTCCTTGAACTTTTGAAGACCTCTTGCATGAAAAAATAGCTGTGGAGATATCCAGTGTGTCTAGATTTGCTACGCAAGGAAATAATATGACTTTTACTTGGTAGTTCAGAATAGAAGAGAGAAGACTAAATTATACAGTGTAATTCCATTAAACCTAATAGGTTAGGGGCAATCTAGAGATAAATCTAAGATCTGTCATGGTCTTCAGAGATCCTTTGTTTTCTCACAGATTTCTTTTTTTTTTTTTTTAAGATTTATATTTATTTGAAAGAGTTACAGAGAGAGAGAGAGAGAGAGAGAGAGAGAGAGATCTTCCATCCACTGGTTCACTCCCCAAATGGCCACAACGGCTGGAGTTGGGCTGGTCCAAAGCCAGAAGCCACTTCTGGGTCTCCCACGGGGAAGCAGGGGCCCAAGGATTTGGGTCATCTTCTGCTGCTTTCCCAAGTGCATTGGCAGGGAGCTGGGTCAGAAGTGGAGCAGCCGGGACACAAACAGGCATGCACATGGGATGCCAGCACTGCAGGTGATGGCTTTACCTGCTATGCCACAGTACTGGCTCTGAAGACTTCTGAATGTGTTCTTGAAAAAACAACTTTATTGAAATACAATTTATATGCCATAAACTGCTCATTTTGAGAATACAACTAAATGGATTTTCATAGTTCTTTTCACTAATATCCCTTGAAAACTTTGCTCATCGTCTTTTGGACTTCATGGAGAAACTGGGCAGTGTACTGTGTTGACTTCCTGTCTTAAGAGTTACACCTGGGGCCAGCACTGCGGCTCAGCAGATTAACCAGCATCTCATATAAGCACTGGTTTGAGTCCCAGCTGCTCCACTTCCAAAACAGCTCCTTGCTAATGCACCTGGGAAAGCAGTAGAAGTGACCCAAGTGATGGAGTTCTAGGTTCTTGGCTTTGGCCTGGCCCAGCCCCACCCATAGCAGCCAATTGGGGAGTGAATCAGTGAATGGAAGATTTTCTCTCTCTCTCTCTCTCTCTCTCTCTCTCTCCCTTTCTCTGTGACTCTTTCAGACAAATAAATAAATCTTTAAAGAATAAAAGAACTATAACTGGTTGAGATATTCCATCATCTGACACACAAGAGTAACCTTTTCAGTATAATAAAGCAGACTTGATCAGCAAAGTGGATTCCTCCCAGGTTAGCCTGAAGGTGAACAGAGAGGGCCACTGAGAGGAACTCCTGGGAATCAATGAGCAGATGACATTGTGTCGCTGTCAGTCTCCTTGTAACTTCAAAGAGTCCTGAAATCTCTCCCTGATATGACAGCGAAGGTTTATGGAGGATCCGGGCATTGTCCTCCATCACCCTCAAACCCCTAGCTTGTAGTAGAAAGAGAAAGTAAGCCATGGCATTGGGGCATGGCATTGAAATTCACTATAAGGAGTCTTCAAAAAAAGTTCCTGGAAAATGTGTGTTGCAAAAACTGTGCATGGATTTCAGTGAAATAAGCTTATCTTTTATTTCCAATGTTCCATGCACTTTTCAGACTCCCCATATATATTCATCTCTTTATATGTATTATAGTAAGTACGGTGACTATTAAGTTCCTCACTTTATGGATGAAGCAGTCAAGGCTTAGAGAGAGTGGGAAACTTGTCTGGAGTCACACTGCTGGTTGTGTAGACTCTCTTGGTCCGTAGCGATGCTGTGCGGGATCCCACGCTGGTGAATCAGGTAATCTGTGTGCCCTTGGAGAGGCACAGCAAGCAAGGAAAGCAAATCACATCCAGAATAGGATTCAGTTAAGGACAAGCTGCTGCCGTCTCTAAGGTGCCATACCCAAGCTTGGTGTTGGTCTCTGCTGCTGGCACTCTGAACATCCGGCAGCGGCAGGAGCTAGATCAGCCTTTGTAACGAGGGAATCCATGCGCTTTGGCAGATGCATAGCATCCGTCTATGATACCTTGCCCCTGTGGACTCATTGCAGGAGTCAAGTGGTGGCCCAGGAGCAGGTCTGGAGAGGGAGGGAAAAATCTCTGTGGGGTTCCTGATGGGCTCCTTTCTCCTGGGTGTAAACATGAGACACATAGATGTCAGACTTTGTGCCCACTCCACGGGGTCCAATCATAGGCCTCTTCCTTAAACTTTCTTATCTCTTGTCTTCCAATCTTGCTTCTTCTGGGACTCAGATCAGTCAGTCCATTGTCCTTTGCACAGGAGTCCAAATAGGTCCCATTCCTCTCTCCATACAAGGTCAATAGCCAAGGGCATTGCTTTTCGGTTCTGTCCCCTGGGAGAACTTCACGTCTGGGCTCTCCTTCCAGGTCATTCACTTTCAGCTTGCACATAGCAAGGATATCCACTTACGAATGAGGCTTGAGATTTGCTTCCTCCATCAGGTGACTGTAACCCTCCACCTCCAATGAGATAAGCTGAAGGAAAGATGTCTATGCATCAGACATGGGTGATATTGGAGTCTGCACTACAAAACTTATTTGTGCTTTCTTGATCTGCTCAGACCAAATCCCAAAGGTTTTGTTTCCTTCATTCGATAATTTGCTTCTGTGCTATGAACATCACAGCTCAGTGCATTTGAGGATTCTTAGCTCATGAAGGGCAGCAATACAGAACATCCTGTTCTCATAGCAGAAAGCAAGAGCCATGAATACAAGAGGCCAAAAGAACCAGTCATGTGCATTTAGAATTTCCGGCCAGTCATGGTGTCTACACTCCATTCATATTTCATTATGCGGATCAAGTGAGCTAGCCAAGCCCGACCAGGAAGCATGGAAGTATGAGTGTACTTGAAAACAACCATAGAAAAATAGGATTCAAAAATAATTTTACTTGATGCAAAATAATTGAAATCTATGCATAGCTTTCTCATAATACACATTTGTCATGACCTTTCTGAAGATCCCTCATAGCCTTGACTCACGAAGTAGCAGAACAAGAGGAGGGCTGTACACCACTCTCATACAGGAGAGAACAGGAAACTGGGAAGAACAGCACCACATACCATGTGCCATGTGCCTATAATTCTTGTTAGCTAGGCTACTCCCAATTTTCTACTTCGTTTCTCTTTGGGATATTTTCTCTTTCTGGTAAGCCTTCAGAATAGGACTCAGAAGTTATATCTTTTAGCACAGTAATAACAGTGTCTTAGTTCTTCAACATAATCAACTAAGGGATTGATAGTGTCATGATAAAATTATCCACCACACCGATTTCCATCCAGCAACTCTATGATCCATGAAGATGCACTTAGGGGACATTTGCCTGTTATATTTACGCATATGAGGAGTTACCTCTTTTATTTTTAAATTTTTATTTATTTCTATCTTATTTGAAAGATGGCAAGAAGCAGGGTGGGGAGGAGACAGAGAAAGAGAAAGAGAAAGAGAGAGAGAGAGAGAGGAGAGAAAGTTTCATTTTCTAAATGCCCACAATGGGCCAGGTTGAAGCCAGGAGCCTGGAATTCAATATGTCTCCCATGTGGGTAGCATGAACCCAAGTACTTGGGCCATCATCTGCTGCCTTCCAAGGGTACACATTAATAGAAAGTTGAATCTGAAGTGGAGGAGGCAGACTTGAACCAAGCATGTTGATAGTGGACACTGGTATCACCCTGCTAACTCTCTTAAAGCTGGTATAGAGAAGAGCAAGTTAGGTGAGAAAAAAAGAGAGGGTTCATTTACTCATTCAACAAATATTTGTTTTATGCCAATGGGTGCTCCTCCTTCCTGGAGCTTAAGGTTCAGCAGGTGCAACCCTGGGGGTACTTTCTTTTTTTTTTTTCTTTTTTTTTGAGTCTTTTTTTTTTTTTTTTTTTTGACAGGCAGAGTGGACAGTGAGAGAGAGAGACAGAGAGAAAGGTCTTCCTTTTTGGTTCACCCTCCAATGGCCGCCGCGGCTGGTGCGCTGCGGCCGGCGCACTGCACTGATCCGAAGGCAGGAGCCAGGTGCTTCTCCTGGTCTCCCATGGGGTGCAGGGCCCAAGGATTTGGGCCATCCTCCACTGCACTCCCTGGCCACAGCAGAGAGCTGGCCTGGAAAAGGGGCAGCCGGGACAGAATCCAGCGCCCCAACCAGGACTAGAACCCGATGTGCCGGTGCCGCAAGGCGGAGGATTAGCCTAGTGAGCCACGGTGCCTGCCTGGGGGTACTTTCTTATCATCATGGAGAATAGACTCTGATATGATCTCAGTTGAAAAAAAGTGGAACAAAACAAAAAATGATATAGTGGGAAGGACATCAGGGCGTAGGATCTCATTCCTTCCTCACACTGGTATGGGAAGTTAGTTTATATTTAACCACTAGGTGGTAACATTATGGTGTTGTTAGACATAATGCACTCAGATTCTGCATTTGCCAAAAAATTCTCATCAATTATTACCAGCAGCTGTTAGGCAGAGGAGATAACAAGTCCATGAGGAGATTAAGCCGAATGTGTTCAGTCAGCAGATGCCATGGGCTGTTTTTTCATCTGTAAGTGGAATAATGCAAGAATCGAGTTTGTTCATGTAGTTCTTAGAACTCAGCTATTAGATCATCTTGTCAAGAGTAGCAACTGCTCATCTCTGGCTGGCTTCAGTGTTAGCCAAGATATTCAGGGTCAGGAACACCCTCGGCACACAGCAAGTGCACCTGCTTCCACGGGATGTGAAGAGGCCTCTCGGGGCCTCAAAGAGGGGGCTGCAATTCTCAGTCCTCTTTGGCTGGCCACTGACCCAGATTTATGGAAGAGACAAAACTATAATTTTTTTTATTTATCCTTTTTTTTTTTTTTTTACCAGCAGAGTAGACAGTGAGAGAGAGAGAGAGAGAAAGGTCTTCCTTTGCCGTTGGTTCACCCTCCAATGGCCGCCGCGGCTGGCGTGCTGCGGCCGGCGCACCGCACTGATCCGATGGCAGGAGCCAGGTACTTATCCTGGTCTCCCATGGGGTGCAGGGCCCAAGCACTTGGGCCATCCTCCACTGCACTCCCTGGCCACAGCAGAGAGCTGGCCTGGAAGAGGGGCAACCGGGACAGAATCCGGCGCCCCAACCGGGACTAGAACCCGGTGTGCCAGCGCCGCAAGGCGGAGGATTAGCCTACTGAGCCACAGCGCCGGCCCAAAACTATAATTTTTAAGGCTCATTTTGATGCTGCCTCCTGCAGCTGTGCAGATCTTATGTAACACGGGTAGTCAGATAGTTAGCAGGACCTCAGTTTAAATACTGGCTTCACCACCACTTAGTAGCTCCCTGACTTCAATCAAGTTATAGTTTCCTAATGGGGAAATGGGGAGCAACACAATTGTACTGGAAAGAGCTGTTCCATGTGGGAACCTACAACTCGTTTATTTCTGTACCAACATCCATATGTCTCATGATACTGCCTTGCCATCACAGGCACCCAACAATTATTACTGAAAGTCCTGATCCCTGACTCCTCATGTCAATCACTATTCTAGACAGGGAAACCCCTTCACTCACCCTTAATACAGTTTTCTCTTTCCCACTTTCAGATGGGGATGAAATGGGAGCAACCAGAAAAATGCACAGCGTTTCCTGAGTCTTTGTGAATCGAACGTCTCTCTTTTTGAGATTCACGAAAACACGGCTCTCTCTTGATTGTCATTGGTACATATCTGAATATTTTATGATTTTATTTTTTATTTTTTGACAGGCAGAGTGGACAGTGAGAAGAGAGAGACAGAGGGAAAGGTCTTCATTTTTGCCGTTGGTTCACCCTTCAATGGCCACCGCGGCTGGCGCGCTACGGCCGGCGCATCGTGCTGATCCCAAGCCAGGAGCCAGATGCTTCTCCTGGTCTCCCATGGGGTGCAGGGCCCAAGCACTTGGGCCATCCTCCACTGCACTCCCTGGCCACAGCAGAGAGCTGGCCTGGAAGAGGGGCAGCCGGGACAGAATCCGGCGCCCCGACCAGGACTAGAACCCGGTATGCCAGCACCGCAAGGCGGAGGACTAGCCTACTGAGCCGCGGCGCCAGCCGATTTTATTTTGTTCTCCATATCAGGTGTGAGTAGTTTGGTTTCTTAGAGGACAGATTCCTTAGGAGCAGAAACTCATGGACTCCAGCTGCAGCTCCTGGTGAAGGCAGTACAGTGTGTGGGAGAGATGAGCTCAGGGAATCCACACTTTGTGAACTGAAATAGGGGCTCCGCTCCTGGCTCTTTAACAGTAATGCATGGAAGGATCCTTTGCAGTGATTTGAGGTTTAGAAGATCACATCAAGAGGTCAATTTAGTTATTTTGATTCTGAATCAGTGTTTACCACAGGTTTTGGTGAAGTCTTTCAAACCCTGGCAATCTATATTTATGGAAGCATACACTATTGATAAACATTCTGTAAAGAATAAAGTACATACGGAGAGTTTTCAAGATGGTGGAATTGGGAGAGATTTTACTGCTCTAGTCTAGGGGGAGATAGTTTAAAACAAAATGGAGTGAGTGCAGTCTCAGGGAAGAGTTAGGGAGAACATGGCAGTTTAGAAGGACACTGCAGACCTACGTGGAGGGTGTGGTTGTGCACAAATCAGGACCCTCGCAGCTTCTCAGCAGTTGAGACTAGACTGGCATCTGGAGCCACTAGTGATAAAGCTGCAGGAAGAGCCTGGCATGAGTCTGGCTTGGAGCCCTGTGGGAGACAGTGTACCTGCCAACCTAGAGGAAGAAAGGGGGGTGTGCATGTTTCTCTCTCCTTGACCACCCAGCACTGGTGTCCTATAACTAGCTGAGAGAGGGTGGATGCCATTTTGAAATACAGAACAGCTGTGCCAGCTTGTGCCCATATACCCAGCAGCCAGCCAAGAGGAGTTGCCTGAGTCTGGCTGGGAGAATTGACAGGAGGCTGGGAGCTTGTGACTGTGGGGGGCTTGTGTGCTGGGACTGTGCAAACACTGTGGCTGCATGGGAATGTACAGTGTGGCTGGGACTTTGGGCAGTCACTGTGTGGGTGACTCCACAGGCTTGGGCTTACTGAGTCCCTGGTGAGGGTCGTCGCTTCAGGATTCGTTACACTGAGGATTGCATGGATCCTTTGTGTGGTTTTCGTGGCAATGTGGATGAAAATTGTACCCACTGGGACTAACAGCCAGGCATTGGTCTCCTTTGAGGAGACGAGGTTAGTGTGAGAATATGCCAACAGAGCAGAACAAACCTCCCCTCTGACCCCCTCCCCCAAAATAGATTTACCACACCCAGCTTGTATCACCTTGGACACTTCCCTCACCCTGGAGCACTGAACAGAGCTCCCTGACTACACCCAGCACATGTCTAAGGGTATTCACTGAAAAAGTGGACACTCCACTAAGCCAAAGAGGCATAATTCAAAGAGAAAAGCCATCACGGCGGGGGTGTGTGTGGGGGGGAGAGAACAACAAGTATCACCACAAATGCCTAATAATAAACATGGCAATTCAAGAAATAAGAATAAAGAGGACAACATGATGCCCCCAAAAGAACACAACATTTCAAAACTAGAACATGAAGATGAAGAGACTGACAAAATGCTAGCAATGGAATTAAAAAATGGATTGTAGAATTACTTAAAAGTAATCAGAAGCAAATTCATGAACTAAAGAAATCATACATAACATGAATGAAAATTTTTTCCACAGAATTGAGATTTTAAACAGAAATCAAAAAGAAATATTGGAAATGAAGAATTCAATAGAACAAATAATAATATGGTGGAAAGCCTTAAGAACAGACTTGGTGAGGCAGAGGAAAGAATATCTGAGTTAGAAAAAAAATTTCTGGAAATTTTACAGTCAGATCAAAAAAAGAAGAAGAAATTAGAAAACTAAAAAATAGTGTCAGAGGCCGGCGCTGCGGCTCACTAGGCTAATCCTCTGCCTTGCGGCACCGGCATACAAGGTTCTAGTCCCGGTCGGGGCGCCGGATTCTGTCCCGGTTGCCCGGGATCAGAAGTGGAGCAGCCGGGACTAGAACCCATATGGGATGCCGGCACTGCAGGTGGCAGCTTTACCCACTATACCACAGCGCTGGCCCTGCCCTGCTTTGCTCAACAGCAAATCCTTTGGGAAGAACTTTTTATCTCCCCACCCCCATCCATGGCTGTGACCCTTTTAAAAATAAACAGCTTCCTACTCCGAGAACAGTGCAGTCATTTTCAGCACCAGACTCCGAATTTCACCTGACACTGGAGTTCGTTTCATTGTCCCCCTTCATCTGCTTCCTGTCTTGATCTCCCCTAGGCCACAAGACTGAAGGTCAGTGTATTTAAAACTGAGCCTCAGAGCACTGAACTGAGCAGTTATGTGGTGCAGCCATTCTCAGAGCCAGTCCGAAGGCCCCTGCAGTCAGAGACTCTGGGAGAGGAAACTATTTTCATAATAATGTCAACTCTATTTGCCCTTTTCACGGTGTTGACATTTGCGCTGATGGCACAAAATCAACAGTGGGGGAACACACGGTGCCCCAGAATGAATCAAAGCAGGGCACTGAACCACGCTGGTGGCCATTGCACTCTGCGCCCATGCATTTGTGGTTTTAATTTAAAAGGCAGTTTCCTCTAGCTGTGTCCTTGATGAATTATTCATGTTATTAAATCTTGCTCCTTGAGTGTTTGAAATATTCTGTGTAACAGAAAAGAAAGATGTAGCTCTTCTGTTACATCCTGAAATATGATGATTATTTCTGGGGAAAAAGCACTCGTGCAAATAGTGAAGTTAAGCTGTACTAGGGGCTCTTCTCATGGAACACCATTTTTTGCTTGAAAAAATGACTGATATACACACTCTGGTTATGCTGCAATGGATAATTGGTAGACCTTTTTCAAAAAATAGGGCCATTGTAAGTTTATCACTTCCAGAAAAGCAGCTGACAACATTGGTTGTAGATGATAACAGTAGATCATTTAAACAAAAATTAGAATATTGGAAAACCTGTACATGTTATTATAAACTTGGGGGCTTCCCAATATTGAAAAACTTTTCTGATGAAGAATGTGATCTTCTGATACCGTGTAATGATACAATGTCAACATTTGGAAAACCTGCACAACTCAGGAAAACATTTTCTTTCCAACTTTTTTTTTTTTTTGATTTTCACTTTTATTTGAAAGGAAGAGACACAGACATAGACTGGCTCACTCCCAAAATGCCTGCCCCCACTGGAACACACTGAAGCCAGGAGCTAGGAACTGCATCCTGTCTTCCACATGGGGGACAGGGACCCAAGCAGTTGAGTCGTCATCTGCTGCCTCCCAGAGTGTGCACTGATGGGAAGCTGGAGTCAGAAGTGGAGCTGGAACTTGAACCCAAGCATTCTGATATCGAATGTGGATGTCCCAAGCAGCATCTGATTAATGGCTATGCCAAATGCCTGCCCTCAGGAAACTAGCATTTTTCTAAGTGATGGTACAAAATCATACATGGTAAATTATAGATAGTAAATAGGTGTGCTCACAGTGCAAGACAGATCAGTTGGTTTAATGTGATAGGCTACAAAAAGCTCATTAATTTCAGATTCCATATGGCAGCTAACCTGTGAGAAACTAAGACTTGTGCAGTTTCATTTTACTGTCAAAGAGAAATATCCACAATTATCTGCAAAAGCTTTGGAACTATGATTCCCCTTTCCAACCACATCTGAATGAAGCTGTATTTCCTTCATAAACGTCAATCAAATCAACAGACTGAATTGAAACAGACTGAATGCAGAGGCATTAGAGGCCAGCTGTCTTCTATCAAGCCAGACAGTAAAGAGTTTTTGCAAAATGCAAACAATGCCACTCTTTTCATTAAAATGTCCACATTCTGAAAAGTTATTTTCCATAAAATGCATTATTTACTTTAATATGCAGTTTAATATTTTTAAAGGACAAGTACTATAAATAAATATTTTTAAAATGCTTGCTTTAATTTCAAATATGGTAAGTATCAATAGATACAACTCACATAAAGAAGAGTTCTTTTGAGATCCCCTGTAATTTTAAGAATATAAAGGAGGTTGAGAACCACTGATGCTATTAAAATAAAGAGGGAAATGCTGTCATTCACTAGACAGCCAAAGACTGATTTTTTATATCATTCCAGATAATTCATGTAACTGGTACATTTTCTTTATGCAACAGATAGCTAAGGGGTGACTTATTTTATAATAAACACTACTCATTAAGGGTGGCTTCTTAAGAATATGTTTAAATATTAATAGCAAATCACTACACAACAAAATAAATCAAGACTAGAAAGAAAATAATCTAAATGTAAAAAGACAAAAGCCAAATAGATGCAGAATATCCATTAGCAAATCCCCAAAGGCAAAAACTTGGGTTTAGATGATTATGAAGAGGGAAATTCTAAGATGGACTGTCTTTATATAAAGATGAGCCTCTTTTCTCATCAAATAAAAATCTGGAATCATTAACGACAACAATTTTACTAAGTATCACGTGGTTCTGGAAATCAAGAAAGAATTAAACAATTTCTCATTGTAAATGTTTCTTTTTTTAAAAAAAGATGTATTTAATATATTTATTTATTTGAAAGTCAGAGTTACACAGAGAGAGAAAAAGTGAGGCAGAGAGAGAGAGAGAGAGAGAGAGGTCTTCCATCCACTGGTTCACTTCCCAGTTGGCCACAACAGCCAGAGCTGCACCAATCCGAAGCCAGGAGCTTCTTCCGGGTCTCCCACGTATGTGCAGGGGCCCAAGGATTTTTGCCATCTTCTACTGCTATCCCAGGCCATAGCAGAGAGCTAGATAGGAAGTAGAGCAGCCGGGACTTGAAGCAGAGCCCATATGGGATGCTGGCACTGCAGTCGGTAGCTTTCCCTGCTACACCACAGTGCCGGCCCTGTAAATGTTTCTCATTGTAAATGTTCATCCTGTAGGGTGTTTCAAATCAGTTTGCATTTGTCAAACTGTGCATACCTGATATGTAAAACTCTGGAGCTGGGGTCACAGAGTTATTAAAGTGAATAGCACTAAGTCTTGGAGGTCAAAGGGCCTAGCCACCTTTGTCATTGTCCTTGCCATTGGTTAATGACTGTCATTGGTTCATGACTTTAGGTGGCAGGAAGCTTCTGGTCCTTCTTTGGTATGCAGTGCTGTAAAAAACTAACATTTTCATGATGCAAAATGCAAGTTCCATACTTAAAGAGATCTTTTTCTCAACTTTGAGAATTTTTTTAAAGGTAGTAAAATAGAGTTGAACAAATTGGTGAATGTAATTCATCTAGATTTTCTAAAAGCCTTTGAAAACTTTCAGTGCAAAAAACCATTTTTAAATGGAAACATGCAATTTGAGCTGGAATCAGGGAGGAGAGTGTCCTGTTGACACAGAGTTGACAGCAATCAGAAACAGGGCTGAGACAAAGTATTTTGTTGGATGGTGACATGTGTTAAGACTAGTCCTACTTTTTTTTTTTTTTTTAAGATGTATTTATTTATTTGAAAGGTAGAGTTACAGAGAGAGAGATAGAGAGACAGAGAGAGATCTTCCATCTACTGGTTCACTCCCAAAATTGTCAAAATGGCTGGGGTTGGACCAGGCAGAAGCCAGAGGTCAGGAACTTCACTCAAGAGCCCAAGGACTATAGCCATTTTCACTGCTTTTCCAGCCACATTGACAGGGAGTTTGATTGGAAACTGAGCAGAAGGAACTCAAACCAGGGCTCATATGGGATGCCACAGCCAATAGCTCAGCCCACAGTGCCACAACACTGGCTCCTATGACTGGTCTTACTTTCAAATAATATTAAAAATCTACCATTCAACAGAGGATAGTCTGAGCAGACTCCCCCATCCCCTGCGAAAAATAAAAAAATTAAAAAAAATAAATTAAATTTTAAAAAATAAATACTGCTAATGAACTTTGAAGTTTCTCAACCTCCCTGTAGTTTGTTAAACATTTATCACAGGCTGGGTAGGAAGGGCATCCAGCAACTTAAAATTAATTATATCAAGTGTGCGAGACACCACTTTTCCATTTTTTAGAGATGAAGAAACTGCATTTTATTATGACCAGGTAATTGATCTAAGGGATCAGAGCTCTGAAGTGGTAGAGCTGGGAATTGGTTTTTGAATGTGAAATTCTTTTTTTTAAAAAAGATTTATTTTATTTATTTGAAAGACAGAGTTACAGAGAGAGGTAGAGACAGAGAGGTCTTCCATCTGCTGGTTCACTCCCTAAATTGGCTGGAGCTGTGCCGATCCGAAGCCAGGAGCCAGGGATTTCTTCCAGGTCTCCCCCTTGGGTGCAGGGGCCCAAGGACTTGGGCCATCTTCTACTGCTTTCCCAGGCCATAGCAGAGAGCTGGATCGGAAGAGGGACAGCCCGGACTAGAACCGGCGCCCACATGGGATGCTGGCACTTCAGGCCAGGGTTTTAACCTGCTGCGCCACAGCGCCAGCCCCGGAATGTGAAATTCTAAAGCTTCTTTCTATTCATATATGATCCTACCAGCACAAGTGATTCTCAGCCAGAGGGGTAAAACGGTGTCCTGTGAGGTCTACACCTTCACTGCAGCTTCTCGGTGCCGAATGGCGGAATCCACAAACGGGAGGGCTCTTTTTGTGTAAGTATCTGGATGATGCTGTGACTGGTAAAATGAAAGTGTATTTCAATCATTGCTAAGTCTGTTGTGGTTTTTGGAGCCATATTTTCTCAAGCAATACTTACTGGAAGTATGACTTATTGAATCTGAGGGTGTTGAAATTTTTTCAATTTTAAAATGGCACCTTCATGCTTAAATTGTAGAAGCCACTATTACGAATGATTCTCTTACCTTTTCTGACACCTTGTAGGCTCAGATTGGGTGCCCTTCCTTGGTTGTCACCGTGTCCCTTGAGTGCTTTCACTCCATTTAGTGAGCTTTTAAGTGTGTTTTCAGGCAGTGCATTAGGTACTGGGCCCACAAAGAAGACGAAGATTCCTTCTCTCCTGCCTGTAATTATGTTGCTAATTGACTGTCTCACAGTTGTCATGGGGAGGAAGAGACAAATATGGCCAGGAACTAAGGAATTGCCTATGAAAAAAAGGATTCAGAACCTAGTCTCTTCTTTCTCCACAAATTTTTTGAGGTTTACTTTATTAAAAAATGCATCTATTCAAAATTTATAATTTGATGAGTTATGACATATATGCTTCATGCTGCCATGATATAAAATGTTCCCATTGACCCAAAAAGTCCCCTTCTGTCCCTCCCAGTAAATATGGCCCTCTCCCTCCAGCGTCTTCCGAGGCCTCAGCAATTGCTGTTGTCTTTATAATAGGAAATTAACCTTGTTTGAGACCATCATATAGATGATACGTACAGCTTAGTTTAAAATTCCTAAAGCACTAGAAAAGCCTGGGGATTTTGGGATCTGACATAGTAAGGCCATAGTGCTACAATGCTATAGCATAGTCTTTTTTTTGGGTGAGGGAGAGCAAAAGAATGGTGGTTTTGAAAAAAATCCAACTGGATGGGGTGATAGAGCGGGAAAGACTTAGTCTGTGAGGCATTGAGTCTCGTTGCAGAGCTGGAGAAGAAATAGTACAAAAGAGCTGAACTGTCAAATCAAGTGGGGCTTTGGGGCAGACTGAATTTCACTGAGATGAAAGCTCATATTATTCTAGTTTTGTTTTTGTTTACATTTGTAGCAGCTTGAATGCAGGGACTTTGAAAAGTTCACAAAGAAATGGAATTAAAGGATAAAAAGTAAAAACACCAGCTTTGTTTCTCAATATAAAGTCCATCAAGTTCAGGACACTTTCCTAAGTGATGATACCAGGCATTTATTTGGTCCATTGTTGAAGAGTGGAAGATCTTGGGAATTTAGCCATGTGACATAATCTTTTTTGCAATATTAACTGAAGGAAAATGAGTCTCTTTTTAAAAGAGTTTTGAAGATTAGGAAACAGAAACAAGTTAGAAGGAAAGAAGGAACCAAATCAGGATTTTAAGGTGGATATCTACTGATTTCCTGTAGAAACCCTCATAAAATCACCCTTGCATGGTGCAAGGACTCGACAGGAACATTGTCATGGTGGAGACGGACTCTGGTGAAGCTCTCTCAAAACATTCTCCTAGTTAGTAGATGTTATTTTTCTTTAGCTTTCCAGAGAGTCAGCAAGTAAAATGCATTCACCATCTCAAAAAACTGTTGCCATGACTTTTGTTCTGCACCATTACACTTTTGCTTTGACTGTAGCACGTCCATCTCTTGGTAGCCATTGCTTTGATTGTGCTTTGACTTCAGGGCCATACTGGTAAAGCCATGCTTCCTCCCCTGTTCCAATTCTTCCCTTGGAAACTGATGTAGATGCTCTGCTGCTGTAGGCTCATCTTCAACATTGTCTCATACTTTATAAAACCAGTTGCCCATCTGTAAACTGCTGATTTATTTGAGGGCATTTTCTCCATTAATTTTTCATGAAGCATCAATGCTTTTAAATGAATATCATAAAGTACTTCTTTTAAAAAAGTCATAAAACACCATTCTTCCTTTGGTGCTTCACCATAGATTTGGTGTTTTTTGGAGCCGGCGCTGTGGCTCATTTGGTTAAACCTCCGCCTGCAGCGCCTGCATCCCATATGGGCACCGGGTTCTAGTCCCGGTTGCTCCTCTTCTGATCCAGCTCTCTGCTGTGGCCCTGGAAGGCAGTGGAGGATGGCCCAAGTGCTTGGGCCCCTATACCGGCATGGGAGACCAGGAGGAAGCACCTGGCTCCTGGCTTTGGATCAGTGTAGCTCCAGCTGTGGTGGCCATTTTGGGGGTGAACCAACAGAAAGAAGACCTTTCTCTCTGTCTCTCTCTCTTACTATATAACTCTAGCTGTCAAATAAATAAATGAATAAATAAAAATTTGGTGTTTTTTGTTGTTTTGATTTTAGCAGAATTCACATCACCCAGATGAGGACTTTTTTTCAAACTGATGTCTCATACTTATTGCCTCAAACTAGAATTCTGTTAGGTATGCCACAACAAGTTAGCATGAACTTATTTTGGTGCAAAAAAATTGAAATTGTAATATGTATTTTCATGAATGTTTTGAAAATTCCTCATAATTTCCAAAGATGGTTACAGCAATAGCTTCCATTCTACATGATCTTTTAAACATTGCTACAACCTCATCAAGAGGTAGAACCCAATTCCCATTCCTCTGAATGTGTGTGGGATGTATATTTGTTTGCAATCGTAAAACATAGAAGAAATGGGGCCAGCGCTGTGGTGTAGTGGGTAAAGCTGATGCCTGCAGTGCCAGCATCCCATATGGGTGCCTGTTCAAGACCCAGCTGCTCCACTTCCAATCCAGCTCTTTGCTGTGGCCTGGGAGAGCAGTAGAAGATGGCCCAAGTTCTTGGGCCCCTGCACCCATATGAGAGACCCGGAGGAGGCTCTTGGCTTTGGATCAGTGCAGCTCCAGCCATTGTGGCCTGTTGGGGAATGAACCAGTGGATGGAAAATCTCTCTCTCTCTCTCTCTCTGCTTCTCCTTCTCTCTCTGTGTGTAACTCTGACTTTCAAATAAACAAACAAACAAAATATCTTTAAAAAAACATAGAAGAAGTGACACTGTGTGACTTCTGAGACTAGGAGGAAAGCAATGCAACTTTCAGCGTGCTTTTTGGAAGTCCTGCGAGCCCTAAGCTACCACACAAGTAGTCTGACTCCTACAAGGCTGCCATGTTGCAAAGACACACCAGTTAGCTCACATGAAGAGGCCATCAGAAAGAGGCAAAGGATATATGGGTGGGGGGAGAGAGCAAAGCATATCAGCATATTGTAAGATTAAGATAGACAAAGCTGTAATGCTGTTCACAGCATAATTTAATAGTGATTTTTAATATTCCCTTCATACTGACCAACAAACCAGACCTTGTAGGTCATAATTCCTGCTAAAGATCACCACATCCATGTCCTGTCAACAGAACCGGTGCTTCTGGAAGCTGATAGAATTCCAGGCACTTGCAACAAAAGCCAAGGGATGGGAATGGACTATGTGGGTAGGGATCACATGGAGACGGGATGTGACTTGGGAGTAGCTTAAAACCCCACTTTGACAGCTGCTTTATGAAATACTTGTGGGAGGGTTCAGCAAAGTGAGGAAATCCTGGCTGTTTGTTTGAGGGGCATAAGATGTGGAGACTACGCACTACCACTGATGAGTTATGAAACAGAGAAGGAAGATAATGAGGAACCTGGGCCTGGTGCCTTCTTACATAATTCCCCTGCTAGCACCCCAGCTGCTCCAGCTTCAGCCACCATACAGTTCATGACAGACGTGAACCAGAGTTTCCTACTAAAATTATGAGAGCTAAGACAGACATTGTTGCTGTTTTAAGCCACCAGATTTTGTGATTATTTATTTATTATTCAGTCATAGCTAACCCAAACAGCCTCTGCTTCTTTTCAGTCTTAAAGTATTTGTTTTGTCTTCTTTATTGCATTAAAAAGATAATTCCTGGCTCCTGGATCTTCTCCTTTTCCTTTTTAAATTTTTTACAGTGTCTTAAGAAGGGAACACTGTAGGGGCTGCCGTGTAGTAGATTAATCTTCTCATTGTGGTGCCAGCATCCCATATGGGTGCTGATTAGAGTCCCGGCTGCTCCACTTCCTATCCAGCTCTCTGCTATGGCCTGGGAGAGCAGCTGAAGATGGCTCAAGTCCTTGGGCCCTTGCATGCACATGGGAGACCCGGAAGAAGCTCCTGGCTCCTGGCTTCAAATCGACTCAGCTCTGGCTGTTGTTGCCATTTGGGGAGTGAACCAGCAGATGGAAGACCTCTCTCTCTCTCTGCCTCACCTTTTCTCTAACTCTGCCTTTCAAATAAATAAATAAATAAATCTTTAAAAAAAAAGAGGAAGACTCGTAGGCGCCCAGATATGAATTGTTCATTGATTTGCCGTTGACATACGTTGACAGGACTGGCTTCCACTGCTGATTTATGTCTGACAGGGTTATTCTCTGCTATTGTAAGAACATGACCTAAGATTGGCATCTTGGGATTAATTTCTACACACAATTATTAGTCAGTGTGGTGCCTGAGGCCGGGCAAATAAACATACCTGTTTCATTGCTTTTGACGTGATGAAGAGATATTAACACTTGTCAACTTCATAGAGTTACTACATGGAACAATTCTTCAGCATTCATAATAGTTT
Source organism: Oryctolagus cuniculus (assembly GCF_051225735.1). Classification (NCBI taxonomy): domain Eukaryota; kingdom Metazoa; phylum Chordata; class Mammalia; order Lagomorpha; family Leporidae; genus Oryctolagus; species Oryctolagus cuniculus. The sequence continues at coordinate 32,412,036 of NC_142873.1, forward strand.
TCCATACATACTCCTTGAATTTTGGAATAGACCCACTGACTGGCAAGATCAAAAAACCACAGGTTCAAATGAAGTCCAACTAATAGTTTGATTCCTTTAGGAAAAATTAAGTTCAGATAGGACATTTACTGAGGTCTCAGTATTTGGAGCGAGGCAGGAAGTTGAGATATAAACAGTGAGTGTAAGTTCTGAGTGGTTGGCTCATAGAGCAATGGATAACAATAGTGACAGGATCTTATTCTTCCACCTTCCCAGGGGAAACTGGTGACTCCCTCTCTCTTGGCCTTAACATTCCATCTTGAGGTGCTTTGCTGGGAGAGAGAGGTTTGCCCTGGATGTACAGTGTCCAAAGGTCCCTGAAAAGCTTGTGACTTTAAGAGATTCTGGATCGGCATCTTGTTGAAGTAAGATTGTAGTAATCATTATGCATTTATTGTGCCCCTGAGAACCAAATGTATTAATAAATTTCCCAAAAAATAAAGATAAAAAGAGTCCACTCAATGTCTCTTTCATATTGATAAGCAAAGAAAACAACATAAAACCCAAGCATATTAATTCTTGTTTGAGATTATTCTTAATAATCCTAAGATATTTTACCTGCCATTTTAAAAATTCAGTTTATTTATTTCTTTCTAATTTTCTGGACATAGCATCCAAAGAATTGTTTCTGTTGACACTATATGGGGCAGAAATGTATACATTTTTATGAGCAAAGATGATGGGCCATAGTGCAGTAGGGGAAGGACCATATGAAGTTTCACTGCTTCAGGGAGCTTTCCTTTTTGGCTATAGTCTATAGGCTTTAGAAAATTCTCAGTGATTTTTTTTTAATTTTTAAGAAGATTTTATTTATTTATTTGAGAGGTAAAGTTACAGAGAAAGGGAGAGACAGAGAGAAAGGTCTTCCATCCACTGATTCACTCCTCAAATGGCCACAGTGGCTGGAGCTGTGCAGATTTGAAATCAGGAGCCAGGAGCTTCTTCTGGTTCTCCCACGCAGGTGCAGGGGCCCAAGCACGTGGGCCATCTTCCACTGCTTTCCCAGGCCATAGCAGAGAGCTGGATCGGGAGAGGAGCAGCCAGGACACAAACTGGTGTCCACATGGGATACCAGTGCCACAGGCAGAGGTTTAGCCTACTATGCCGCAGGGCTGGCCCCTCTCAATGATTATTTGAGGTAGAAATTTGGCAGGACAAAATTACATATACACACTGAAGGTGAGCACACAAGACAAGGGGGAGAAAAATCAGAAGTTTCAGATTTTTCTTTCTGCTTTTGGTAGCCAGAAAGCTGCAGGTAAGATTGTGATGAAGATGCTAGGGCAGCAACCGAGTGAAATAGTAAATACTTTTCTCCTTCCCTGTCCCCCTCTGACCCAATTTCTACATGTGATTGAAAACTGGAAGAAAGGGAGATGGTGATAATCAAGGACAGCTCTTCTGGTCAAGGGCACCACAGTTAGCTTTTGATAAGCATTAAGAAACAGCTGAGGCAGCCTAGCTTTATAAAGAAAGGAGGTTTGGGGCAAGACTGTGGCATAGCAGATAAAGCCACCGCCTGCAGTGCTGGCATTCCAAATGGGCGCCTATTCAAGTCCTGGCTCTCCCACTCCGATTCAACTCTGCTATGGCCTGGGAAAGCAGTAGAAGATGGCCCAAGTCCTTGGGCCCCTGAACCCGCATGGGAAACATGGAAGAAGCTCCTGGCTCCTGGCTTCGGATTGGTGCAGCTCCGGCCATTGCAGCCAAATGAGGAGTAAACCAGTGGATGGAAGACTTCTTTCTTTGTCTCTCCCTCTCTCTGTCTGTAACTCTTCCTCTCAAATAAATAATTAAATCTTAAAAAAAAAAGGAAGGAAGCTTATATAGCTCAGTTTTAGAGGCTGAAAATCCCAATAGCATGGTGCAGGCTTTGGCAAACCCTTCTCCCCCAGCCGCCCTATGCTGTTCCTCTCTCCAGCTGTATCACCTCATGGCAGGAGGAAAGGATCACATGGCCAACAGGAAGTCAGAGGCTGGGTAGGGGTTAGGCTTGGGTCTCTGTAACAATGCTGTCATAAGAAATAATCAAGTCCTCATCAGAAATATCTATTTTTTAATTTTTATTTATTTATTTTTTTATTTATTTGACAGGCGGAGTAACAGACAGTGAGACAGAGAGAGAGACAGAGAGAAAGGTCTTCCCTCCGCTGGTCCACTGCCCAAATGGCTGCCACAGCTAGCGCTGCGCCAATCCAAAGCCAGGAGCCAGGTGCTTCCTCTGGGTCTCCCATGCAGGTGCAGGGGCCCAAAGCACCTGGGCCATCCTCCAGTGCCCTCTCGGGCCACAGCAGAGACCTGGACTGGAAGAGGAGCAGGTGGGACTAGAACCTGGCGCCCATATGGGATGCCGGCGCCGCAGGTGGAGGATCAACCAAGTAAGCCAAGGCGTCGGCCCCAGAAATATCTTTTTAAAAAAGATTTATTTATTTGTTTGAAAGTCAGAGTTACACACAGAGAGAGGAGAGGCAGAGAGAGAGAGAGAGAGGTCTTCCATCCACTGGTTCACTCCCCAATTGGCCACAATGGCCGCAGCTGCACTGATTTGAAGCCAGGAGCCAGGAGCTTCTTCCTGGTCTCTCACATGGGTGCAGGGGCCCAAAGACCTGAGCTATCCTCCACTGCTTTCCCAGGCCATAGCAGAGAGCTGGATTGAAAGAGGAGTAGCCAGGACTAGAACCAGTGCCCATATGGTAGGTTAAGCCATTGCCTGTGATGCCAGCATCCCATATGAGTGCAGGTTTGAGTCCTGGCTGCTCCACTTCTGATCCAACTCTCTGCTAATGTGCCTAGGACAGCAGTAGAAAATGTCCCAGATAGAATACCTGGTACAGCCCTAGCCATTGCAGCCATTTAAGGAGTGAATCTGGATGGATGGTCTTTTTCTGTCTCTATCTCTGTTTCACCCGCTCTCTTTCTGTGACTCTGCCTTTCAAGTAAACAAAAAAGTCTTAGTGAAAAAACACCCAGTCCAGCCACGTGGTAGTCTCATGGCTCACGGTTAAGTATTCAGTGTCTGTTAAGGCCTGGTAAATCAGGAGCTGTTTCTCAAAAAGAGAGTAGTTAAGTGCAGATAGAGGCAGGACTTGGCTCCAAAATCCTGAAGGCCAGCAGCATTCACTTGTCAAAGGCCCCCCAAAATATCCCTATCTGCCAATGGTACCTCAAGCAACGCTTGATTTGCTGTAGCACATGGCTGGGATGGCAAGAGCTGCTTACTCAGCAGCTCAGATCTGTTTTGGGCTCCACTCAAAGCTAGTAGCATTTTAGGTAACTCAGTAAATGGGACAGAATAGCACATCCAAATGAGGAATCTCTTACCTCCAAAAGCCAAAGAGGCTCCGTAGGCACTGTGCCTCTTTTGGGTTGTAAGTTGGACCAGATGCAATGACTGTATCTTGACATGCTGCCTCACTACTGGACCCCCCAGAGATTTCACTAAGGTAGAAGGCACCTGAGTGTTTGTCATGTTTATTCCCACCGGGTGCTGTGTAAATGCATTATCACCAAGTCCAGAGTAGCAGATCATCAACATAATATCTTCAAGGGAATGAGCTAATGTGATATCTTATCCCAGGGAGAGGTGATCAAGATCACTGAGAGGGACCAGTGCTGTGCCACAGAGGGTTAAAGCCCCAGCCTGTGCGTCAGCTTCCCATATGGGCGCCAGTTCTAGACCCCGCTGCTCCACTTCCAATTTAGCTCTCTTCTACGGCCTGGGAAAGCAGCGGAAGATGGCCCAAGACTTAGGGCCCCTGCACCCATGTGGGAGACCTGGAAAAATCTCCTGGCTCCTGGCTTCGGATCGGCTCAACTCTGGCTGTTGTGGTCATCTGGGGAGTGAACCAGCAGATGGAAGACTTCTCTCTGGATCTACCTCTCTCTGGAACTCTGTCTTTCAAATAAATAAACTAATTAAAAAAAAAAAAAGAAAAGATCCCTGAGAACTAAATTAAATGCAATTTAGAGAACTAAACTATGACAGGATTATAGAAGAACTGATATACCCCAGAGTGAGGACAACGAGGGTGTAATGCTGGCCTTACCAGCCGAAAGCAAATGCTGATAGGTCTTAAGGGTAAGGAGAGAGAAAAGAGCCCTTGCCAGATCAATAGCTACAAACCAGAAACCAGTAAATATGTTAATTTTCTCAAGCAATGATACCACACCTGGTATAGTAGCTACAACTGGAGTCAGCAGTTGGTTAAACAGTTAGGTCTGGAATAGCTCAGAGTTCTGGTCTTTCGTACCCCCAGAAAGTTGAGACCATTAGGCTGCAAGGTGACTGCGAGGTAGATCCTGCTCAAAAATGGGAGGTAATTTGGTTAGTTTGAGTGATATAGGGTCAGTGGAGGTGGCCATATATCCAGAGTGGATTAGCATGGGAGGGGGCATTGTGGGAGGGGCCTCTCGTAGCCAGGGCTGGCAGGGGGGCTCAGGTGACAGGGCCTGGGGGGCCTGGTTTGTATGTTGCCATAGAGATGACCTGAGAGCTGGAAGGCAAGTTGGAGGAAAGGGGGCGGGGAAGACCTGAAGCCCCAGAATGGCAATGGGTCTGCAGAACTTGACTCCAAAGGTGCTGAGCTGTAGGGGTGTCTGTGGCAGAGCTCTAAGCTTCAGGAGGGTTAGGAGTAGGAGTTTTCTCCAATATAGAGGGAGTTCTATGGAGAGTTTGGTGAAGGTTTCTTTTAAGGATGATTGAGGCCTATAAAGAATATGAAATTTTTAAGGGATATGTAAAATCCCAAGTGATTTGTTGTGACACCTGGGAGGGGAATTCAAGCCCATTATCTAACTGGAAGGAGGAGGGGAAGTCAAAACATCGGTATAATTTATGTAAGGAGGAAGTGGGCAACCATAGGGGCTCTTTGATTCGTAGTGGGGAGTGCCTTGACCCACCAATACAGGAGATATTGAATTCTACACACAGGTGGCATGTGAGTAAAGTCTATCTGCCAGTCCATGGCAGGGAGAGAGCCCCGTATCTGATGAGTGGGGGACTTTGGGGATGAAAGATGGGTGCCAGGATCTGTCTGCTGGCAGGTGGGGCAGGTCTTAATGAGGCTTTCTAGAGATTGGTCTAGAGGTTGTGAGGTCAGGTGAGTCTTTACAAATTGCTGTCAAACCTGAGTAGAGGGATGAAAAGGGGGTAGATATGAGAGGATTTGGGGAGTAGAAGGGTTAGATGAGTGTTGGGACAATTTTGAGATTGTAGCCTTCAAGGCAAGTTTAGAGTTTAGGGAGCTGACCAAAGGATGAGTGAGGGCACTCTGTTCTGCCACATGGTCTGTGATATTACTGAAGATGATCAGGGAGAGCTTATCTCTTTGGTGACAGTGGAGTAAGGCAGCTTGTTTGGGAAGGAGGACTGCGTCAAGAAGAGCTTTAATGTGACTACAGGAGTGCCCTTCTGAGTGAGAAAGGCCACGTTCTCTCCAGAATGAAGAATATTATAGGCAGGTTTGGAGTCAGTGTGGAAGTTTATCCTTTATAACTGTGAGAGCTCAGGAGAGAGCAATATGCCCTACCTGTTGGGAAGTAGCTTTGGATGGCTGGGGTTGTGCCTCTATTAAGTTGTGTTTGAGGGGATTAGAGCTGTTTCCTGGTGTGATTGCATATCCTGCCACATAGTGCAGTGTTTATGGGAACTGCCATCAATGAACCAATGTGGGATGTGGGGGGGGTCTATGGAGGTTCATCCGTGATGTGGGCAAAGGGATTAAGGGTGAGATCTAAGACCTCACCCCAATGATGGTTATCACTTGTGAATCTTGGGTATGGAGGGGGAGGAGTGATGCAGGGTTTAGAATGGAGCATGGGGGAAGGATAAGGTTGGGTAAGGCATGTAGGATCTGGAACCTGCAGGGAGGAAGAGGAAGACATGTCTAATGGCTCTCTAGGTCTTGGAGGTTATGGGGTGAGTGAATATGTAGGGGTGAGGTAGGGACCTGTGGTCAAGACAGCGTTCAAGCAGAAAGTGGCTTCTCGAGGGGGCTGCAGCACCAGCTCACAAAACTGTCTCCACTAGAGGTGTCATATGCCTGGCCTAAGAAAAGTGCTGTCCAAACCAGGAGGGAGTTTTTCATTGAAAGACATACCGAGAAATTGATTGAAAGTAGATTAAAGAAATAGGTTGATAGCTCTGTATTTAAAATTTTATTTTATAACCTTCTATGACGTCCTCACATCTTCTGCAACTTACTTAAACATTCTTAGCTTTCATTCCAGTCTAGAATAAACTAGCCATTAGGATAAATTCCTTCAAACCTTGTCCTTTCTTCATTCAGAATTCTCTATGTTAACCTTTCTTACTAATTATAACCTTCCATGACTTCTTCACACCTTCTGCAACTTGCCTAAACTTTCTTAGCTTTTCATTCCAATCTAGAGTAAACTAGCCATTAGGATAAATTCCGACAAGCTTTGTCCTTTCTTCATTCAAAATTCTCCTTCTATCTTAACCTTTCTTACAAATAGCTCATTTTTATGCTTAAACCCAATGTCCAGTTACAGCTGAATCAAAATTTTATGTATGAGGTTATTATTTACTATTATGTTAGGTTTAATGGGGGAGGGCATCTATCAGAATAGATGGACACTTCTCTGGTTGGAGAATCTGATAGGTAACAGAATATGGGCAATTATGGAAAAGGAGATATGCCTAAAAATTAACCCGTTGAGCCTGTTGGTTTGAGAGGCTAGTAGTCTGATCATTATTCTACATAGGTTAGAAGAGGTATCTCTCAGCTAATGTTTGGCAGGGAACCTAATGTTAGGAGGGTGATGTTAATGTGTGTGTGTGTAACATTGCTGGGTAGAGAGCTTCATGGGTATGGAATTCCTGAAATTCCTCCCAAGACTTTCCAACAGACTTGATGGCCCTCTGTGGGGAGCTACTAGGTAGTGAAGACTCTGGAGCTGAGCTGGCTCAGAGGGTGGCAGGTGTGGGCTTGGGGTTTTAAGTCAGGCTTGAAGAGCAGAGTGGTTTGTTGCGGGAGGTGCCGGACGCCTGATAAGGTGAGGAGGCGGGCAGTGAGAGACAGGCTTCCTGGCAAGTCCCTGGCAAAGCTCACAGAGCACGGTTTCAGCACTGTGGAACGTTTCAGGTGCAGGCTTTCGGAGCGATAAACATTTTGCTAGTCTTTACAGTAATTATTTTCCTGTGAAGGAGAAAGTAGCAGAAGGGAGGAGGATTTGGGAAGAGACAGTTTTGGCTACCGTAGAGGGGAAGGAGCAGGGCATCTGGCAGAGGGGAGGGAGAGATGGGGATCTGGGGACAAACAAAGGGGTGGAGTTGTAGACAAAAGATCAGGATGGACTCTAGTGGTGGTGTGAAGACTGAGACTTTTAGTTTGGAGGAGGTATCTGCCCATGAGGGACATGGGCACAGTGGGATTACAAGAAAGGCATGGGCCAGAGTCAGGGAGCCGAAGGTACAGGGAAGGAATGGGGTGACTCTTGTTTTGATGGGGGTGCTTGAGACTCCTTTAAGGGAGATGTCTGTGTCTACAGTGTGGCCTGAAAATGCTGTCAACAGAGGGAGAGACTCCTGTATCCAGGACAGAACAATCTGTCCATCCACTGTCCCAATGACCAGGAGTTCTTTGGGTGAGTCAAAAATTCTGACTATGGTTGAAGAACCCAGGGCCCCTCACTGGAACAGCTGGGCAGGCGCAGAGTCAGGGTGGGAGAAGTCACCAGGGGCACTAGGGCGTCCCTGGGGGCAGTCCCATTTCCAATAACCCTATTTGCCACAGGTGGGGCACAATTTTGTCAGGGGCCTCGGATTGGGGCATGCTCTCACCCAGTGTCTGGTCTGGTTGCAGAGAAAGCAGGAACCAGGAGGGGTCCTGCCTTTGGGTGTTGGGGTGTCAGGGCCAGACAGACTTTGGTTTCAGACGACTGAGACCAGCATGTTATATTTAGATTTTCTGTCCTGATCCTTTTCTCTTTTTTGCCTCATCCCCTTGGTGGTTATATCCCTTGAAGGCCACATCTAGGAGCTCCTTTTGGGGGGCTTCAGGCCCTTTTTCTAGTCGTCAGAGTTTACATTTGATATCGGATGCTGATTGGTTGATGAATTGGAGTGGAGATATAGAGTTCCGGCTGGAGTGTTTACATCTAGATTTGTATATTTTTGGACCACTTCAGTGAGGCGTGATAAACAGAGGGCTGGATTGTCATCAGGGCCTTGGGTGATTTCCCTGGCCCTGTCATAGTTGACACAGGCATGAATATTTTTCTGCAGGCTTTCCAGGAGACAGGTGACCATACGGTTAAGTCTCTGAGTGCCTGCCTCTCCAGGCTGATATGTCCAGTCTGGCTCGGTACCCGGGAGAGCAGTATCTGTCACTGGATATTGTGAGGGGTCTCATTCATGCAGGTAGTCTGCATGAGCCCTAGCTGAGTGCCAGATGTGCTCCTTTTCATCGGCAGTAAGTGTAGAGGTCAATATATAATAGATATCTTCCCAGGTTAAAAGGTACGCTTGGGCAAGGCAGAGGAACTCTTATATTTAGCTGTTTTTTTTTTTTTTTTTTTTTTTTTACAGGCAGAGTTAAACAGTGAGAGAGAGACAGAGAGAAAGGTCTTCCTTTTTCCGTTGGTTCACCCCCCCCCCCCAAATGGCTGCTATAGCCGGCATGCTGTGCCGATCCCAAGCCAGGAGCCAGGTGCTTCCTCCTGGTCTCCCATGCGGGTGCAGGGCCCAAGCACTTGGGCCATCCTCCACTGCACTCCCGGGCCAAAGCAGAGAGCTGGACTCGAAGAGGAGCAACCAGGACAGAATCTGGCGCCCCGACCTGGACTAGAACCCTGGGGTGCCGGCGCCGAAGGTGGAGGATTAGCCTAGTGAGCCTTAGCTGGGTTTTTGAAAAGGAGCCTAACTTTTCCTCAATCTTGCCCATGTTGGACAAGGAAAAGGGGGAATGGTACCCTAGTGGGCCCCTCTGGCCCTGCCACTTCCCTTAGGTGAACAAATGTGTTTGCTGTGGCTCTGAGATTGAGTGAGGGGAGGGGTCCAGTGAGGGGAAGGGTAATAGGGGAGGGTTTTGCTGGGGGTATAGGGAGGGTAACAGGTGGCTGGGGTGGCTGGAGGAAGGAGTGGGGAAACGGGGTTGGGGAAGGGAGAGAGGAGACAGAAGATGCTGTTTGGCCTGGGGGTGGGTGGGGTGAGGGGTGTAGTTGGAGGATCCTGCATAATCCTAGAGGCGTTAATGGAGGAGGTGGAGGGGGTTTGAGAGAGAGACTCCAGGAGAGGCTGGGAGGTCCAGGGGGTTTTTATAGGGCAGTGCAGTAGGTGGGGGTTGGTAGCCAGGGGGCTCATTAGCTGTGTCAAACACCTCTAGGTCGCGGGGTGAGGAATTGGCTTTGGATTCTGAGAAGGAAAAGAGGGGGAACAGAGAAGGAGTTCATAGGAGGAACAGTCCTTACTAATGATGGTCAGTTGCGATGGGTAAAGAAAGCCTGTAGGTATGGGGGGAGAGACTGGTCCCAGGTGGTTGGAAGTGGGAGGAGAGGGGAGTGGATGGGAGAAGGGAGGGAGGAGGGAACCTCAGACTACTTGCCATTCCGTTTGAGGATGTTGCATAGGTCCGTGAATAAAGAATGTTTTGGTTAACTTTGCCAAATTCTGGCCAGCGGTTGTGGTTATGCAATTTGTATTGAGGCCAAATTTGTAAGAAAGAACAGGTCATTTTGCAAGCCTGAAGGTCCTTAAGTGCCTGAGGCTTAAGGTTCTTTTGGAGGCCCAGGAGGGTTCTTTTGGAATTGAAATTTCGGACCCCATGGTCTCCTGCCCCGGGTAAGTCCTCACTTGACGCAGAGGATCCTGGTCCTGGACTGGGAACACCATATCCTAGGGTACCTCCAAAATATGTCTGGACCGAGGAGTCTTACCTTACCACACAGGGGCCGAGGCCGGTGTCTGGATGTCGAATGGCAGGAGACCCCTACTCTGCAGGTTGGCTTAATAGGAAAGGAAGGGAGAGAAGGTGAAGATCCAAGGGGTAGCTTCACACCTGGCATCTAGCAGTGAGCTCGGCAGGTAGCAGTGCTCCTGAGTGCCTGAGCAGGATGGTGTGGGCGGCCGGGCTAGAGGAGAGACAAAAGCTCAGGGCAAAGGTAGCTCTGGGCTTCCCAAGCTCAGTCGGAAACGTGAGAAAAGGGAGATGTCTGTTTTTCACCTGGGAGAGTTCCAGCCTGCCAGAGAGTTGCCCTCGCCAGACGCTGTCAGTCATCCACCAGGCTGTTCCCAGTCGCACGCATCCACGGTGAGAGGAAAGAGCAAGTAAAGGCAAGCAGGGGTTCAGCATCGTGGGAACAGATCAGCTGGGAGCTCCCCCCGGATGTGCCGGTCACCACGGAGAGCCGATGCTCAACGGTCATGTCGTGGTCCTCACCCCAGTTGCCACAGAAAGAAGAGACGTTTGAAAGGACAGAGGGGGTTATGACACAAAAAGAGCTGTTCCCCGTACGGGCCACGAAATGCTAGGTCTGGAATAGCTCGGGGTTCTGGTCTTGTACCCTCAGAAAGGAGAGACGGAAAAAGGAGACGGAGACCGACCTCAACAGAGACAGGTTGCTTTATTGGAAGCAAAGAGGTTGGCAACAGTCTGTTCTTTGCAAAGAGAGTGCAAGCTGGGTGCATATTGGACTTGGGTTTTATCCGGTTAGGAGGGAATTGGGGAGGGGTTGTAGAAGGCAGCTGGCAGAAGAGTAGGGGGCTTTTTGAAGTTTCCAGGAATTTCCCCCTTATCTGTTTCATAGCTGCCCCGTGCAGCTTATCTGTTTTGCTGTTTTCATTGCAAGGAGTTGAAAAGGGTCTGCGTAGGCACCAAAGATCTCTACAGGGAGGAAGTGGGGCAGGGAGGAGGGGAAAGGTGCAGCAAGTCCTTTACATACAACAATCTTCACTCATTATCCCTTTGTCTTCACAGGCCAAATAGGTGAGTTGTGTAGGGATGTAGTGGGGATCCCCACTTCTGCATCTTTCAAGTCCATTAACCTCTACAACCCCCCTCCCTCCCAGGAATATGACATTGCTTTTAACTTACTAGTTTTCTAGGTAGAGGGAGCGCTAATGTCTTCCAGTTGGCTTTTCTTCCAGGAACAGCCTGCATTTCACAGATTACGGAACCATGGGGAGATACTGCCAGCAGCAAAGTATGTCTACTCCAATCATGAAGTCTTTTACTGGGGGACTAACCACAGGATGAGGTTAAAAACCTCTAGATCCACTGTGAGTTAGACCTAAGCTAAAACTCCATTGATCACCTGATGCGCTAATTTGACCAGCCGTGGTGACATTTCAACGTCACTTCAGAGCTGGTGTTCAGTAGTCCCCAGTGCATGGTTACCCTGGAAACTGATCTTTTCTTTCTTCAAAGGGGTTCTGGGTCTGTAACAGGCTCAAGTCTGGGAATTGATTGAGGGGCCATGGTTGTTTTTGTGATTCCAGTTAGACTTTTGTTCACTTGATCTAGAACTTTTCCTTTACCAAGTAAAACTTAACTAGGCTTCTTATCTATTTCATTCTAGGAACAACTTGCTCCATTAGCTGACATCACAGGACCCGAGGGCTGCTCTAACCCTGCTGTCTATTACGGTAGCCACCCCCATCTTGGCCTTTGGCAGTGGAATGCTGCCACTTGGCCCTGCCACACCAGCGTTGAATTACTCCCACTGCATTTAGGTTTCCCAATTAAGTGACTCAGTTGCCACTATAAGTTCTGGCCTACAGAGAAGAGAAATCACAGAGCTCATCAAGGATGCCAGGGATCCTCCTGCAACTGCCACAGGCGTGGTGAAAAGTACATCTTTTGGACCGTTACTCAACATCGTGGGTGAGTAGTTCTTGTACAGTAGATCCCCTCTAGCAGTCCAGTCTCCACAAGCCCTTGGATCTCTTCCTCTGCCTTAAATAAGGCAAGCATGACATTCTTATCCACTCACTGTGGGCCACCTTTGGTCCATACTGCAGTCAGCCAATCAGCAGAACAATTTGTTAGAGTCCCCTCAGCTGCAACACTGAATGCAGAATGTCTGCAGAGTGAGCCCATGTTGGTAGATTCAGTCTGCTCCAACTTTAGGTTCCTCCCCACGTTATCCCATGACCTCAATATCCAATCCCACCTAGGTTCCCTGGGTTTCTGCTTGTGTAAATTAGGAAGTTCAAGTAACTTTTTTTTTTTGGAGTTTGTGCACCTCCTCGTGGTCCACGCTTTGTACCTCACCTTTGGGATCCCAATGGCCGCTGCGGCCGGCGCACCACACTGATCCGATGGCAGGAGCCAGGTGCTTCTCCTGGTCTCCCATGGGGTGCAGGGCCCAAGTACTCAGGCCATCCTCCACTGCACTCCCGGGCCACAGCAGAGAGCTGGACTGGAAGAGGGGCAACTGGGACAGAATCCGGCGCCCGGACCGGGACTAGAACCCGGTGTGCCGGCGCCGCAAGGCGGAGGATTAGCCTAGTGAGCTGCGGTGCCGGCCAAGATACAGCTTTAAGAGCAAAGGCGGGTGGTCAGGGTGGGTTCTGAGTAGAATCAGCATCTGTTATGCTTCATCACAGCTCTTTCAGGGGAGACCTTTGCAGCTGCTTCAGAAAATGCACAGTGACTATCCCTTCAGGTGGGTGGAGGGGTCGTGACCACAGCAGGTGCAGGAGGTCCCTTTGCCTGTCAAAGAAGATTCATGAGACTGTTGGGGCTCAATATCCCGGCTTAATCAGGGTCTTCCTTCATGTTCCTGGTCTGACTTACAAGCTCCTACTCTTCCCCAAACAATTTCTTTATTTTAGCCGTAGGTGTCTTGTGAGGCTGGGAGTTCACCTTGCATTGTGATTCAGGTGCAGAATGAGATTGTGGGCTTTATTTTTGGCAATCTCAGCCCTGCAGCTACAGGAGATAAAGATCTCCTTCAAGGGACTCAGGGGAGCTTTTAGGTAATTTGTGAGGTGTTTGAGCTGGGACTTTGAATCTCCAAGCTTATCGTATTCTTTAACACTTTGCCCTGTGACATAAGAGTAACCAGCCAACTGTCTTATAGTTGTTAGTCATTAAAAAGCAGTCAAAAGTATCACATACTCACTCACTCAGCTTCTTGCTCCTAAAAAAGTGTTTACCCAATGCAGATTTGTAGCATTGTTGTGAGTTAGCTTTATTAATTATTTTAATATTAATATCTTGAAGATCCTTGCCTTCTATTCAGATAAGAATTCTGAATATTGGCTGGAATAAAACTGGCAACACAGAAAGGTTTAGCATTTATTCAGTGAGAGAAATGCACAGGAAAGTGAGGGCTTTATTTAAGGGAGAAAAGAGTCTAGATGAGTAAGTTGGGTCGATGGCAGGCAGAGAGCAAGCCGGGAGCCATGTGGAGCAGCCACAGGGGAGCAGAGCAGGCAGGAAAGCAGAGAGAGCAGCAGCCAGAAAGCCGAGCCTGGAGGCACAGGACAGCAAGGGAGGGGCCCAGCATGCTCCACCACTTCTATGGGCTCCCAAAAGGGGAGTGAGTGGTTATGACCCGGTAAGACCAGGGAGGGGCATGAGGCCACACAAAGGGGCATGGTCTTCCAGCTCATGGGCCTCATTGGTTTCATCCTGTCTGCCTGCCTAGATCAGCATCTCTCTACACACAGTTCACCCCAGAGGATGTCAGTGCTCCCTTTACTAATGGTAGTAGACTCAGCAACATCTTTAAATATAACCAAGGCTTCGGTTCCAGAATCTCAAGAACCGAGTCAGCAAATTTATTCTTAGAATTCTGCACCTTTAGAATCACTTCTGATAACAAACTATTGGGGGGGGGGGAGAGAGAGAGAATGAGAGAGAGAGAGAGAGAGAGAGAATTAACCCACATGCTTAGGGAGACAGAGAAGTCCCACAGTCTGCAGTTGGCAAGCCAGGGGCCCAGGAGAACAGTTCCAGTTCCAGTACTAGTACCAAAGTCTGAGAAACAAGAGAGCCAGCAGTGTTCCGAAGTCTGGTACAAGTCTGAATCCAAAGGCAGGAGAAGACAAATGTCCCATTTCAAAGAGAGGCAGAGAGAGTGAGTGAATTCTCCCTTTTTGTTCTATTCAGGCCTTCAGTGGATTGGCTGAGTCTTGCTAACACTGGGTAAAGCAATTGCTTTACTCAGTCTACTGATTCAACTGTTACTGTCATCCAGACCCCCCCCCTTGGAGACAGACACACAATAATGTACAACCAAACAGCTGGGAACCCATGGCCCAATCAAGTTAACACATAAATTAATCATCACACTGTACAATTGTGATTCCCAGTTCACTAAATAGAAAAGGCCTACATGTTAATATGTGACAAAAGAATAAATGAAAGAGGATAATTAAGAATAATTAAGAGTCGGCGCCGCGGCTCAATAGGCTAATCCTTTCCCTAGCGGCGCCGGCACACCGGGTTCTAGTCCCTGTCAGGGCGCCGGAGTCTGTCCCGGGTGCCCCTCTTCCAGGCCAGCTCTCTGCTGTGGCCCGGGAGTGCAGTGGAGGATGGCCCAAGTGCTTGGGCCCTGCACCCCATGGGAGACCAGGAGAAGCACCTGGCTCCTGCCTTTGGATCAGTGCGGTGCGCCAGCCGCGGCGGCCATTAGAGGGTGAGCCAATGGCAAAAGGAAGACCTTTCTCTCTGTCTCTCTCTCTCACTGTCCACTCTGCCTGTCAAAAAATAAAAAATAAATAAATAAATAAAGAATAATTAAGAATCATTTTGATATTGTGAAACTTTTTATTTTCTTTTTTAAAAAATATTTATTTATTTATTTATTTGAAAGTCAGAGTTACCCAAGAGAGGAGAGGCAGAGAGAAAGAGAGAGGTCTTCCATCCGCTGGTTCACTCCCCAATTGGCCGCAACGGCCAGAGCTGCGCTGATCCAAAGCCAGGAGCCAGGAGCTTCTTCTGGGTCTCCCACATGGGTGCAGGGGCCCAAGGACTTGGGCCATCTTCCACTGCTTTCCCAGGCCATAGCAGAGAGCTGGATCGGAAGTGGAGCAGCTGGGTCTCGAACTGGCACCCACATGGGATGCCTGCGTTTCAGGCCAGGGTGTTAACCTGCTGTGCCACAGCACTGGCCCCAAGAAACTTTTTCTTACATTTATATTTTTTGCAAAATATCACTTACAAACAAATAACTGGTGAGACTCAGTATTTTACAAAGAATAGAAGTTAGATGATAGCAAATAATTTTACTTGATCAAGTCATAAAGAGTTGATATGTAAGTGGGAAATACATAATATTAAATACTGATTGTATTTACCAGTCTTGGACTTTTAGGGAAGTAACAATACCATTTTGTTTATAACTCAAAACATTAAACATTTTATGGCAATATTCATGACCACCTTACTTGTCTAACATTTGATTTTTTTAATGTTTTTTTAAAAGATGTATTTATTTATTTGAAAGAGTTATACAGAGAAAGAAGGATAGAGAGAGAGAGGGAGAGAGAGAGAGGTCTTCCATCTGCTGGTTCACTCCCCAGATGGCCGCAGTGGCTGGAGCTGTGCCGATTCAAAGCCAGGAGCCAGGAGTTCCTTCTGGGTCTCCCACGTGGGTGCAGGGGCCCAAGGACTTGGGCCATCTTCCACTGCTTTCCCAGGCCATAGCAGAGAGCTGGATCGAAAGTGGAGCAGCCGGGACTCGAACCAGCGCCCATATAGGATACCGGCACTGCAGGCAGCGGCTTCACCTGCTACGCCACAGTGCATTTGATTTTGATTTTAGGTTTTACTTTGTTTGCACTTGACATTGATGCTTTCAATCTAAAGAGAGATTAACAGCAAAGGACAGACTTGACCAATATCTATGCAAGTGTGGCTGTGTTAAGCCATGTAGCAACATCTGCACTGTTTGCTGCCATATGCATTTCTCACCCTCTTCTTGCTCATCTGCCTCACAGTGGTCATTCTCTGCAGCTTGTGTTCTACTGACTTCTTGCTGGGTTCAACCAATGGGAGGGACTGGAGGGAGACATGGAGGTAAAAAAAAAAAGTAAAAATCCAGGATATTTCTCCCTCTTTCTCTCATTGAGGTTGGTGTTTCCAGTAGCAGCTATGACTCTTTTGCGACTCCAGCTGCCCCTGGATGATATTCCATGGCCTCAGCTTTTACTTGGTGTGCCCTATCCCAGGGTCCAGGGGCAATACCTCCTCTCTTTGCATTTCCAGTGTAGGGGTTTAGGGATTTGCCAATCTTGCTAACCTCTGACTTGCCTTGCTGGACTTTGGTTTATCATCATGTTATCATATTTGTTACAAATTCTGTAGATTAAATGATCTCTGTTACAAACATTTCAAGTGGTTTCTGCTTTCCTGGTTATAGACTATGACTGAGAGATTTATTGTCAGGAAATAATCTTCAAGATGTGGTTCATAAAGGAGAGTAAATGCAATGATAGAGAGTGGACATTTAGCTTAGTGGTTAAGACACCTGTGTTCCATATCAGAGTGCCTGGGTTGGAGTCCCGACTCCAGCTTCTGACTCAGGCTTCCTGCAAATGCAGACCCTGAGAGGGAGCAGTGATAGCCCAGGTGACTGGGTTCCTGCCACTCAGGTGGGAAATCTGGGTTGTATATCTGGCTATCAGCGTCAGTCCCAGCCCAGCTCTGCCTGTTGCAGGCATTTGGGAAAGTGAAGCAGCAGATGGGAACTCTTTCTCTCTCTTATTTCTCTCCCCACCGCCTCAGTCTCACTCTCTCTGCCTTTAAAATAATTTCTTTTACAATGCAATTATCACCCCTGTTATTGGGGAGGGGATTTGATTCAAGTAATTTGTGGCTTCACTACTCAAACAGTGGTCTATTGTATCATCTGGAAGATTGTTAGGCAGAAACTAGGCTTCCCCTAGACATGCTGAACAACACTTTCATTATTATAACAATATGCCTGAAGGATTTGTGTGCACATTAAAGTTTGGGGAGCATTGACCTATGTCGTGCAGAAGCTCAGTGATTACTTAAATCATCACCTGTGGTTGTTTGGCATGAAGCGCCATTCAAAGGCAGTGCTTTGGGAAATCAAGCACTGGATGCTTTTGACTAGTGGGGTAATAATGATGACTTTGATGGCACTGGACAGTTACAGAAAGAAGAAAGTAAGCTCAGCGCTTTGAACTTGCAGCTCAAGAAATGGGCAGAGATTCAGATATCTTCTGAAGCAGCCTTGAAAGAATCTGTATTTTTGTAACTGTAAGGAAGACATAGCTGAGGATCAAGCCCCCAAATCCAATTACTTGGATTGCAGAATCACAAGGCAGGTTGCTCTTACAACTCTGCCAAGGTTGGGGAATTAATTAGGAAGAAGTGGGAAACTCAAAGTTAAAATAAAGACATTTCAGCAAAGCCAGATGAAGCTGAGAACCGTGAACCTGAAATTCCCCCCTGATCTTCCTTTGCAAGTAGCTATTTCTTACCACTCAAAAGAAACTTGTCTTTCCCTGCTCAAAGGCTCTGAAATAACTTCATCGCAGGCAGGAAGTTTATAAGAGGATGTGAATCTTCTTTAGGACACGTGCTTCTTGAACTTTAGCATCCATCAGGATCACCTGGGTAACTGGGCCGCACTCCCAGAGATTCTGATTCAGTAAGTTAGATGGGGGCCCAAGAAATTGTATTTCTAATCATTTCTCCAATAATCCTGATACTTCTGGTCTGTGATCTTACCATAGAACCAAGTTCAAGAAATAACTATCCTTCAGTGCCTTCACGTGTATAGCGAAGTCACTTTTTAGCATACTCTGAGCTTGCTGCCTTTCATACACACACACACACACACACACACACACGTTAATCTTGCTAAGCTGCATTAAAGGAGAAATCTGGGAACATGTGAGAAAGTACTCTAGAAATGTTAGTGCAAGGAGAGCAGAGTGTTTTGTTGGATTACATTGAATTTATCCATACAAATACACTTATCTGAGACCCCAGATTTACTGAATCAGTTCTCGCACTTAGAAATGGCTATAACAGTTTTGCTTGGTTGATTCCTAATGCTTGCATTCAATGGTGACCTGCATTTTCTGACACAACATGTAAGAAAAGAGCTAAGGTGTAATCCAAGAGTTGGCTCCTGGGAGACTAGGTCCAGATTTGGACAGGCTGAAGGACAATTTAAGAGCTTTGTGCAGATTCATACTTCTTTTATTCGCAGTGGCAGTGAAATAAACACAGGAATACATCCACTTGCCTGTGGCAGCAGTCAGGCCACAAGGAGGATCCACACCTAACCACGCCTCCCCCAGCTTCTTATCTGAGTCTACAAACAGTAGTGGCCAGAAGCCAAGCAGTTGCATTACAGAGCTATGGCAGTTCTGGGTCTGCCAGTTGCCATGACACCAGTTGTCATAGAAGCATAGAGATTTGGGAAAGCGTGCGGGAAACTGATAAGACTAATTTTCCCAACATAGGTAATAAGGAGATGGAAATGTTGCAATGTATTATTATACGCATGCATGCTCACCTTGGCTATTTTCTGGGAGTATCCAGAGGATGTTCTCTTCATAAAGACGTTGATAAATGTGTCAGTGAGGGGAGCCTGAACATTCTTGAAAGAGCACCTCTTGTCCTCTCTCGGGTGAAGATGCCAATTAAAGATGGTAGCATTGAATTAGGTTCCCTGAACTCTCTGAGATGATGGCATCCCAGAAGAGTACAGGCCAGTTGTCAAGGATTAGTCATCAGAGACAGAAGGGAGATAATCACAATTACTGGGCGCAAGGGAGGGGACAATCATAGTGTTTCGGGCAATAATGATCTTTGTTGGTAGTTGATTGATCATCATGGCTTTTTTAAATGATAAAATTAATAGGCAGCTTATGAAAGCATTACTAGGTGTAAATCAAAACCTCTTGGTCTGGTAAGCATAAATGTGACTTCAATTTCCACTCATGCTACTTTCTAAATAAAATCCAAGATTAGGGGGGTGATTATTGACATTTTTATTGCAAGATCATTTTGGTAATCTTTATTGAATTTGCATATGAGAAGTGTTAAAGTGATCATGATTCTAGAGCATTTGAGTAACTTTTCATAGATATGTAGAAATACTAATTACATATGACATATATTGAACACAAACAGGAAATATCCTTAGTCTCAGGGTAGCTAAGCTTCAGTTGTTCTGAAATAGAGACATAGGATGTCTTGTTAATATTGGGCAACTATGTAAGAGCATGTGTTTCAGGATCAGATAGAATATAAACTACACTTTATGTTAGTAATAACTAACAACTAGCAGAAACCAGTCATAAGGGAAGGCAAGGTGGGGGGTGATGTGGAACTGGCAAATTTGGTAGGATTAGGAGAACAGAGGCAAAAAGTAGAAAGAGAAAGAAAGAAATATTCTTTGGCAAATTTTTATGTACCCATTATTACTTTATTTGAAAGGGAGAGAGAGAGACAGGGGGGTGGGGGACTGGACCAGGCTGAAGTGCTTAAACTACCACCTGCTGCCTTCCAGGGTGAGCCTCAGCAGGAAGCTGGCTTGGTAGTCTAAGTGGGAGTCTGACCTAGGCAATCTGATATGGGATGCTGACATCCTACGTGCTTTTTTCTCTTTTCCTTCCTTCCTTCCTTCCTTCCTTCCTTCCTTCCTTCCTTCCTTCCTTCCTTCCTTCCTTCCTCTCTCTCTCTCTCTCTCTCTCTCTCTCTCTCTCTTTCTCTTTCTCTTTCTCTTTCTCTTTCTCTTTCTCTTTATCTACCTATTTATTTGAAAGGCAGAGTTACAGAGAGGCAGAGGCACAGAGAGGGAGAGAGAGAGAGGTTTTCCATTCGCTGGTTCACACCCCAGATGGCCGCAATGGTGGCGCTAGGTAGATCTGAAGCCAGCAGCCAGGAGCTTCCTCTGGGTCTCCCACATGGGTCCAGGGGCCCAAGGATTTGGGCCATCTTCTACTGCTTTCCTAGGCCATAGCAGAGAGCTGGATTGGGAGTGGAGCAGCTGGGACTAGACCCATATGGGATGCTGGCACTGCAGGCGGTGGCTTTACCTGTTACCTAAGCCCCCTAAGCACTGTCTTAACCACTGCATCGAATGCCCATACCAAGAATATTCTTTAAAAATACATTGGTATACCTTGAGGTTTTATGTGAATTGTGTCTGAGTTGCATGTTATGTTATTGCTGCGACCACAGTAGCTTAATCTAGTGAATATCAGTGTCTTACTTTCATTCTTTTAACCACTCTGACTTACTGTGGCCTTATTACGAATAATTATCCCATCAAAGTAATAAGAATAAGAGCAGCACCAGCACTTTGTAAGCGACACAGAGGAAGGGGTTTGGTAGCAACAGAATATGTCAGTCTTTTTTTTTTTTTTTTTTTGACAGGCAGAGTGGACAGTGAGAGAGAGAGACAGAGAGAAAGGTCTTCCTTTGCCGTTGGTTCACCCTCCAATGGCCACTGCGGCCAGAGCGCTGATCTAATGGCAGGAGCCAGGGACTTCTCCTGGTCTCCCATGGGGTGCAGGGCCCAAGGACTTGGGCCATCCTCCACTGCACTCCCTGGCCACAGCAGAGAGCTGGCCTGGAAGAGGGGCAACCGGGACAGAATCTGGCGCCCTGACCGGGACTAGAACCCGGTGTGCCGGCGCCACAAGGCAGAGGATTAGCCTAGTGAGCCGTGGCACCGGCCCGAATATTTCAATCTTTAAGGGTCTGGTGATCTGCTCTCTCTGGGTCAGGACAGCTTTCCTGGCTCCATTCCATTTCCCTGGTCCTTGCATATTATGGGATACATGGACCAAAGGCAACCTCTTTCACCAGCTTGGGATCTAAGAAGAGAACGATCAGGTTGGTCTTCACTCCTGTTTCAGAGGCAATTTCGTGCATTTGTTGCGTGGAAGGCACTCTATGAGCTACATGTGGACTTTTCTAGAGTCTGAAATTAGAAAGGGACAATCAGAAACTCCATGCCAGATTCTGGTTACCTTTCTCACTGTCAGGTACTCTTTCCCTTCCTTACACCACATGGAACTTGGTACATGGAGAAGCTTGGCTGAGTGAAGCCTGTTCTTTATGTGTATGGATTTGATCTAATAAAATAACTTTGTGCTTCTGCCATGGGTTGCTTTATAAACATGATTTCTGGCCTCTCGAACTTGAAGAAGTTATTAGGAAGTCCTAGGCATGTTTATGTGATTTTTTTGATGTTGTAATGAATAGTCTGTTTTCCTAGCTTCTATATTTTGTACTATTTGTGTTTTCCAAGCTGGTTGTCATTATATGGTATTAAATCACTTTGGCCTTTAGGCAATTCACTGATATATAAAATATGAGGAATATAACTTGGGTAACAAAAAATAGTCTCTCATATTATACATAGCTCAAAATAGACGTATAATGAGTTTTTAAAAATTTGTCTGTAAAATATTTTTCTTTCTGCCATCAGTTATAACATGTTACTAGAAATTAGATTTTTGAGGACAATTTCGTGTAAAGAATCTCAGCCATTTTCTGTTCTTAATTTTGACCTTTGAGAAAAATTTTTTACTGAAATTAACTACATAGGAATTCCTCAACTCATTCCAAACATTTTCTGAGTAATTTTATTTAATAATTACTCATATTATTTTTCCCAATTTTAGTCCTTCAAGTGGTTAAATTGGCCCTTTGTTTTCTCATTGTTTTCTCATGAACCTCATTTCCAAGATAAGAACTTGCTGGTAACTGCAGATGCACCTGGCATGAATTTTATTACCCCTTTTGCTTGGCTTCTCTACAGTCATTGGACACTAGACACTTCTTCGAGATTACAGGCATCCTTCGTTGCCACTGACAATCAACAAACATGACTGTAAGTGGGCATGATATGAAGTGCAAAGAGCCACTCTCTTTTGAAACCTCACGTAGGTTCTGATTTCTCAGTGACAAAAATCTAAGGGGGCATGTAGCATTATTGCTTCCAGAAATTGACTTTATTGTTGCTAAATTCCTTACTGTTTTCCCAGAATGATCCACTTCCTTTTGATGTCAGCTTGCGTGTCAGTTTCTGAGAGTAGTCTGCTCAGCAGTGGGAAAGAAAATACAGGCTCTGGAGGAGACTCTCAGGAAAAAGGACTGTGTCAGGAGAAACGGGCTCAGGGAGAAACTGACAGGCCCTCGGGGCAGTGCTTGTGTGTGGGGACTTCCTCTGAGCGGGCATTCCTGGGCTTCTGCTCTCTGTCAGATTTGTGAAACAAAAACAACTTCTTGATGTAGAGCAAATTATTTGCATTAGTTCTCAGGTTCACAAAAAAGGTCTTGCGCCTTGGGATACTCGACCTCTTTTATGGATATTGATGTACGTTGTTCTAGAATTTTTTGGAACATCTCAAGAATGTGTTCTAGCACATGCTTGTACTGTTCTCCTATTGGCTTCAGAGGATTTCCACTTTCATAAGACCCTTCTGATGTCTAAGAACTCAATGTACTACCCTGGGGACTGGCGCTGAGGCATAGTAGGCTAAGCCTATGGTCACCTATGTTGCCAGCAATCCCATGTGGATTGCAGTTTGTGTCCCAGCTGCTCCTCTTCCTATCCAGCTCTTTGCTATGGCATGGGAAATCACTAGAAGATGGCCCAAGTCCTTGGGCCCCTGTACCCACGTGGGAGATCCGGAAGACGCTCCTGGCTCCTGGCTTCGGATTGGTGCAGCTCTGGCTATTGTGGCCATTTGGGGAGTGAACCAGTGGATGGAAGACTTCTCTCTCTGTCTCTTTTTGTAGCTCTACCACTGTTTGTAGCTCTACCACTCAAATACATAAACAAATCTTAAAAATAAATGTACAGGCTGGCGCCGCGGCTCACTAGGCTAATCCTCCGCCTTGCAGCGCCGGCACACCAGGTTCTAGTCCGGGTCGGGGCGCCGGATTCTGTCCCGGTTGCCCCTCTTCTAGGCCAGCTCTCTGCTGTGGCCAGGGAGTGCAGTGGAGGATGGCCCAAGTCCTTGGTCCCTGCACCCCATGGGAGACCAGAATAAGTACCTGGCTCCTGCCATCAGATCAGCGCACTGGCCGCAGTGGCCATTGGAGGGTGAACCAATGGCAAAGGAAGACCTTTCTCTCTGTCTCTCTCTCTCACTGTCCACTCTGCCTGTCAAGAAAAATAAAATAAAATAAATAAATGTACAATCAGTAGTGGAGTTTTAATCTTTTAAATGAGGCCTGCAAAAATGGAAAAGGTTCTTTTCCAACAGTGCTTCTGATAAAAAGGAAGTGACAAAAATTATGAAAGGACAAAAGAGACTCAGGAGAGGAATTATGGTGGACTGAAAAGCAGTGTTGGCAAGGGTGATTTAAAAGACACCATGCAGCATGAACGGAGTTGGGTTTGTGTGCCCTCTGTCTCTCACTGGTTATGTGACCTTGGACAATTGACTTCTAACACTTTCTTTCTTTATCTATAAAATGAGGGCAATAATATCTAATTCACAGGCTGTGAGAATTTAGTTAGATAACTTACATAAATTCATCACCCACCACATGTCAGTCTCCAGCCCTTTCTTCTACTGCTCTCCTATTTGCATTTGCCCTTCAAGTGACCTTGTCTCTTGGGAAGACATTCTGTACTCCTCTCTCTCTCCTCCCAGGCGGAGAAATGTAGGATTTGCTTTTTTGGTTATCTATAGTGACTGGACACATGCCTGTCTTCAT
The DNA here is from genome assembly GCF_051225735.1 of Oryctolagus cuniculus. Taxonomy (NCBI): domain Eukaryota; kingdom Metazoa; phylum Chordata; class Mammalia; order Lagomorpha; family Leporidae; genus Oryctolagus; species Oryctolagus cuniculus. The sequence continues at coordinate 32,435,714 of NC_142873.1, forward strand.
CAAGTTACACTATAAATTGTTACTTGTCTTTTGTATCCAATGAGATCTAAGGGCAAGAAAGGTCTTTTTGTACCAAGGTCTAAAGAGTTCACAGCACATCCTGGGCACATAGTACTTGTTAATTCCTTTGCTTCCTGAGGTAGTACCCTGCCAACACATAGAATGCTGCTCTCTATACACAATAAAAGGTCCTGTGGTTTGGAAATGGTTTGAGTGTGTACCCTCAAAGATTTATGTGTTGATGGCATGGTGTCCACTGAGGTGATATTGAGAAGTGGTGGGACCCGAAAGAGGTAGAGCCCAGTGGGAAGTCACTGGGGGCACTGACTTCAGAAGGGATTAAGGTAGTTTTCACAGGCCCATGACCTAGCTCTTGTGAGAGTGAGCTGTTATCAAAGAGCAAGATTGGCTCCTCCCCATTCTCTGGGCTCCTGTCTTCACCTGCATCCCAGCCATGATGTGATGCAATGGGGAGAGGGCTCCTTACTAAGGCCTGTGGTATGCTGTTTGGAATTTCAGACTCCATAACTGTAAACTAAACAAACTTATTTTCTTTATAAATTACCTAGTCTGTGGTCTTTTGTTATAGTAACAGAAAATGGGCCAAGACAAGGGGTAAAGAGGATAGTGGAGAGCCCATTCTCACAAAATGTAATTTAAGAGGTAAATACGCATTTTAAGAGTAGATTCATACTTTTCAAAAGAATATGTACATTTTCCTTTTTAGAACAAGTTCTTAATTAAAATTTAATTCATTTTATAAATATTTAATTACAATATATGTATTATAGTGTATTATCATGTCTAGTGCTATGTATTCTGTAGGCACATAATTCCTGGTAGTTTGAAAAATTTTCAAACGTTTGTTATCTATCTTATTTCCAGATACTATCTGTTATATGTGTCACCAAGCTAATTTTTTGTCAGTCATCCAATGCACCTCTCATTATACAACTTTTTCATTTTCACTCCCAGTAAGAGATAAAAAGATAACAGTTTTAGAACTCTTGTGCTAAAAATACCTACATAATACCTACTTATGTGGTTTTATGCTTGACCAGCTAGTCAAGTATGTCTATAGCTATAACTTTTCATTCTATAGAATTGGAAGGATGATATGTGAATGTTTCAAAGAATTATTCAGGCTTAAGGAGCAATTATCAGCTCTGTACAACTTCATTTTGACTTCTCCATATAATCCAATTTTAATTTCAGTAGAGGTTGTATTTGAATGTAGCCTTGAAATTTTTCACTTTCATCCCAGACTGGCCACTAGAAAATAAAATGACTTTGTTTTTTTGTAGCTATTCCATTCTTCATTCATCAGCTTTCTTTGTAGTTCATGGGAGCTACAGTACTTAGACACCGACCTTATATCCATCCTCATAGTGTTTAACCTTTCACCAGTTGGCATTTCTAGGCAGCATCTGATAATGTCCACTAATTTGAAAATGACTCAACGTATAAGCCTTTATAGAGAGACTGTATTTTAATTAAGGGATAGTGAAGACTGAGAAATCTTGAAGAACAAAGGAAACCAAGCTTTCAGTTATTGAATGTAGATAGATAGGAACATGTGTCGCATTGTGGTTCCCTTGGGTACCTCTCATACTATTCATGTGGTCAGAGTCTACTCTGCTATGACATTGGGAAGCCCAAGACATACCTTGAATAACGTGTACAGTCTATCGGCTTTTGAGTTCTCATGGGGAAATGGTAAATCCTATTGGCTACCAGTAGGATATTGGTGTATTCATTGGAGGATACCAATGAAAGCTAGTGCTGGGGGGCTGGTGCTGTGGCGCAGAGGGTTAAAGCCCTGGCCTGAAGTGCTGGCATCCCATTTGGGCGCCAGTTCTAGTCCTGGCTGCTCCTCTTCTGACCCAGCTCTCTGCTATGGCCTGGGAGAGCAGTAGAAGATGGCCCAAGTCCTTGGGCCCCTGCATCCACATGGGAGACCCGGAGGAAGCTCCTGGCTCCTGGCTTCAGATGAATGCAGCTCTGGCCATTGTGGCCATCTGGGGAGTGAACCATCAGATGGAAGACCTCTCTCTCTGTCTCTACCTCTCTCTAACTCTTTCAAATAAATAAAATAAATCTTAAAAAAAAAGAAAGCTAGTGCTGGCTTCTTTAGCTGGTGAGGGAAAACAAATTTAAACACAGAGCACAGGTTACCTAGAACTGTTGAAGCATTTTTCCAGAAAGAAGAAAGAGACATCTTGGTGACTAAGATAATGACATCCGTGTCCTCTCCTGTGCTATCTTCAGTGATGGTTGGTGACTCAGGGAGCTCCTTCAGATTGAGTTTCGCCAGCACTCTCCCAGCAATGATGTGGTTGGGTAGATCATTGCTGACAGAACCTGATGGCTGGAGTGTCTTTAAGACAGACTGAGACTCAAGGCTGTGAAAGTAAATTTTATTTGGAAAGAAGATCTAAATAAAAGTCTCTAGAAAGAATAACAATGCATCAAACTGGACTCCTGAATACTTTTCATGTGCCTACATGGAATATTTGGTTAAAATATTTCAGTTCTGTAAAACATACAGATTTTCATTACTCCTTTCTTCTCAATGTTTATGACAACCTGATGTGGCTAATTGGATGGGATATGCTAGAGGATTAACTTGCATTGGATGGATTTGTGCTCTGAGAAACATTGACATCTATCAATGAAAAGTAAATCTGTAGAAAAGTAACTGTCACTTAAGTAGAGTCAGGTTGAAAGACCTACCACAATTATGAAAATGGGAGTAATAATGAAAAATAATTGTTATTTGGGGCTATTTGTACTCTTATGGTTGCAACAGTATCTGTGGGAGTATATGGTTATCTTCCCTGGTGTTTACTGGAGATGAAAAATTTACACTAAATTATATGATTTTTTTCTTAATGAGTAAGTTAAGAGAAAGTTTGTTGTGTGTCAAATGCATGTTACTTGTTGGTGTTACATGTGAATAAAAGATATTGCCCCTCCTGAATGCAACATACATATCGTCTGTTGGAGTTCATAAACAGTTATAATGATATGAGGAGACTATACTTATGATCTGTGATTGTGCAGATGAGTAAACAGTTACAATATAGTGATAGATATCATGATAGGAGAAGAACATACATATGACATGGGGGCATGCAGATAAATTGACAGCTGCAGTATAATGGTAGGTATCATGATAGGAGAGTTAATGTTGTATTTGCATCCGTCTCTTACCCAAACAACTAAGAAAAAGTAGCAAAAGTCAAGGGGATGAACATAGTGAATATACCTGGCGTTGGAGAAACTGGAGATGCTAAGACATTTCTCCCTCCTCATGTCACAAAGTGTCCCAGAAGCACATTGATGAAGAGATGGTACATTTCTCATCCACACAGTAAAGTTTCCACCAATGCGCTTATAATACCCTTCTACCTGGAACTCCTGAAGGCACCCACTGGAATTAAAATTCACATTCTAGGACTCTGGTTGCCTCACCCACACCAATTGTGAATTAAAAATAAATCCTAAAAGTAACTGTGTGTGATTGCAGGCCATAAAGAGCATGGCATTTAATTTGTTTTCTGAACAGTGGTTGATTAAGGAGGCGGGGAGAGTGTCAGTTTTCCTCTTAAAGCAAGTGCAGGCAGCAGTGTCTATGAGTGACCTGTCATCCCCAACAGCAGTCACAGCGGTCCTTTTAAATGATATCATTCCCCTGCTCTCAACCTTCCCGTGGCTTCTCGGCTGGCCCTTTGCTCCTTCTCTGGTGTTCTCTGTTACATTCCCTAGAGCTCCCTCCTCTCCAGCCTCTTTGTTGTCCTTCAAACAAAGTCTGATTCCATCGCCAGGTATCTTAGTGCAGGCATGGGAATTTCCTAAGGGATATTTGGTTTCATTAATTTCAACTTTAGCTGGTGTAAGCTTTTCTCCCAATGTTATCTCCTCAGTCAATGGGGACGAACCAAAACTTTGTTCAGATCTGTTATAATCTTAGGAAGATGTTTAAACTCTACTTTACCAAAATCAAAACTTTTTTTTTTTTTTTTTTTTTTTTTTATTTTTTGACAGGCAGAGTGGACAGTGAGAGAGAGAGAGAGACAGAGAGAAAGGTCTTCCTTTGCCGTTGGTTCACCCTCCAATGGCCGCCGCGGCCAGCGCGCTGCGGCCGGCGCACCGCGCTGATCCGATGGCAGGAGCCAGGAGCCAGGTGCTTTTCCTGGTCTCCCATGGGGTGCAGGGCCCAAGCACCTGGGCCATCCTCCACTGCACTCCCTGGCCACAGCAGAGAGCTGGCCTGGAAGAGTGGCAACCGGGACAGAATCCGGCGCCCCGACCGGGACTAGAACCCGGTGTGCCGGCGCCGCTAGGCGGAGGATTAGCCTAGTGAGCCGCGGCGCCGGCCAAAACTTTTAAGGATAATTTTTTTTTTTTTTTTGGAGAAATGATCCTGATGACCTTCTGGCGTGCTATGTGAACTCCCTGTTTGCTTCCTGCACGCACCTGCATGGCCATTCCTCCCTTCCTATTGCTCTCCACTGAAAAATCACCCTCTCACTGAAGTTCTGCCGATTTGACTAATATTTCAGCCCCACATTGGACCACATTTTATATTGTCCTTTGGTGCCTTATATTTTCTTTATAACAGTTAAATGTGATCTAATATACATTTTATGTATTTATCTTGTTTATTGCCTATATTCCTTGGGAGGAAAGATCCTTTTTGTCCCTTTTGTCTGCTATTAAAAGACATAGACTATGTGTTACTGTATGTTTTGTTTACTGTAAACTGTTACATATATTTCAGTACACTATTGTTTACATATGCAGACTATGTAGTAGAAGCTCAGTAGGTGTTTTTGAAAGAATGGTGGTGGCTTGCTTGAGAACCAGGGATGCCCAGTGCTGCTGGAGTTGAGTGGATGAGCCAAGGTGAGGTTCTCCCAGGTGGGAGATTTGGAAGCCATTCCAGCTCACCTGTCTCACCAGAGTCTGCCAATGTCATCACTTTCTGCAAAGCACAAGGGCTCCATTTTTTCCTCCGGATAGCTGTTAATGGTGCCTAATCAACTGACTCCAACACCAATCATTGCAGTTCTTTTCACTGCTTTGGACTCCTGTTTCAGAAGGTCAAAGGAGTCTATGACCTCCTTTGGTGATAAAATCAGATTCCATTGCCAAGTAGCTTAGTGGGGGAGTCAGAATTTCCTAAATGATATTTAGTTTCATTAACTTCAGCTTCAGATAGTGTAAGCGTTTCTCCCAAAATCATCTCCTCAGTCAATGAGGAGAAAAATTTTGCTCAGATCTGTTACAAACCTAGGAAGACACTTAAACTTTAACTTAGTAAAAGCAAAACTTGTAATAATTAAACCTTTATTTGTGCAAATAATCCAGATTAAAAAATCTTTGTCGAAAGTTGATTGTAGAGTGGACAAGAATGGACTGAATGTGGCTCACCTGTTGATGCTAGACTTGCTATTAGTGTCCGGGCCATCAAAGAAGGAGGTACCTTTCTCTGAAGGGAGGAGAGAACTTCCACTTTGACTATGACCTTGTCTAAATAAGGTCGGAGTTGGTGAACTCAAGAGGCTTCCATAGCCTTGGCAGCTCATGACAAGAGCCTCGGTGATTACTGACGTCATAAATAAGAGTGTCAATTGTTAAATCAACAACAGGAATCGCTGTGCACTTACTCCCCATGTAGGATCTCTGTCTTAAAAGTATTGTACTATGAGAATTCACAGTAAAACTAATCTTCAAACAGTACTTTATATTTTGTGTGTCTGTGTGGGTGCAAACTTGAAATCTTTACTTAGTATATACTAAGTTGATCTTCTGTATATAAAGATAATTAAAAATGAATCTTAATGAAGAATGGGATAGGAGAGGGAGGAGGAGATGGGATGGTTTGTGGGTGGGAGGGTGGTTATGGGGGGGAAAACTGCTATAATCCAAAAGTTGTACTTTTGAAATTTATATTTATTAAATAAAATTTTTCTTAAAAAAAGAATTGCTGTTAGTGTTGTCAAAACTTCCTTTATTCACTCTGGGCCATGGTGAACGAACTGTTCTACTTTAACCTCTGATTAAAAGGCTCATGCCACCCTTTCCCTGACGCCTTTATGTTCCATTCCTTTTGGTACAATCTATTGTCATTATTTTTATTTATTTATTGGAGAGGCAAAGAGATGGAGATGGAGAAAGGCAGAAAGAGAGAGAAAAGAGAGTGAGAGAGAGAGAGAGAGAGAGAGAAAAGAGAGAGAGAGAGAGAAAAGAAAGAGAGCGAGCTGGCATCCACTGGTTTACTTCCCAGATGCTGGCAACAGCTGGGGCTGGGCATGACTGAAGCCAGGAGCTGGGAATGCTATCCAAGTCTCCCATGTGGGTGATAGGACCCTAATTACTTGAGCCATCCCTGCCATACCCACAACAATCTGTATTAGCAGGAAGCTGGAGTTAGGAGCCAGAGCTAGGTATCCAACTCACCCACCGTGTTGTGAAATGTGGGTGTTTTAACCACTAAACACACCCTCCTGTAAACCTGTTTGATTTGGTTCTTTTACTCTGACCTCAAGCTCCTTGGAACATGTTCTTGGTCTCACATTTGCAATATTGATGCAACACTTCTGCTCTTTCATCACTACCCCATGGAGGAGCTCCATCGAGTTTTAACATACAAATCATCTCATACAAATCTAAGCTGCTATTAGACAGTATTCTTAGGGAAAGCCAGTCACTACTCTCTCACAGTTTTTTTTTTTTTTTTTTTTTTTTTCTGAGAGCTAGAACTTTGCAGATGACAGCGTGGACCAAATGCCTTTGTTCCATGCTTCCTACTGATCCTTTTCTTTCTTTGTTTTTAAGATTTTTATTTATTCATTTATTGAAAGACACAGTTACAGAGAGGGGTAGAGACAGGGAGAGAGGTCCTCCAACTGCTGGTTCACTCCCAGATGGCCACAACAGCCTGAGCTGCGCCGATCCAAAGCCAGGAGCCAGCAGCCTCCTCTGGATCTCCCACGTGGGTGCAGGGGCCCAAGGACTTGGGCCATCTTCCGCTGCCTTCCCAGACCATAGCAGAGAACTGGATCGGAAGAGGAGCAGCCAAGACTAGAACCTGCACCCACATGGGATGCCGGTGCTCCAGGCCAGAATGTTAACCTGCAGTGCCACAATGCCGGCTCCTCCTACTGATCCTTTTCAATGATGTTGTATTCCAACATGACAAATTCCTTTCCAAATACAGATTTAGTACAAATTCACTTTTTAATTTCAGATTATTAAGTTCTTCCCATTTAATCTTTTATTTTCATTTTTTTTGGCAAGAACTTTTTAAAAGCTTCATATCTTGATCCAGCTCAAGTAGTATAAAAAAAAAGAAGGGTTTTCTGCTAGAAATTTTATGTAAGATATTTATTTAGCATTCTAGTATGGTTTATAGAAATATTAATCTGGCATTTAGTTTTATATTCCTTGTATTATTATATAAATATGTAATTTATATTACATAAAACACAAATTCCTTATATTATTAAATGAAAATTACATAAAGTTTTACATAAATTTTGTATTACTATTGTCTTCCCTAATGGTGTATAAACTCCTAAGAACTCTGTATTAGGCTTTTGTTGAATTCCTGAAGTCCAGGGTCTTATACATAGAGGAAAACACAAATATTTACTAGATAGAAGGAAGTGTATATTTATTAAACATAGTAAGCATTAAATAATAGATTTAAAAGGCAGGATCTAATAACTATTGCATTCTATAAAAAAATCAGGCCCAATAGGAGAGGGAGGAGGAAGAAGGGTGGGAGTACAGGGGGGAGGGAGGATGGAGAGGGAAGAATGACTATGTTTTTAGACTTGTATATATGAAATACATGAAGTTTGCATACCTTAAATAAAAGGTTTCTAGGTTAAATAAAAGAGAAAAAATCAGGCTCATATGTAATTTCAAGTTATGATAATAAATTGTTGTGTACTATCCTCTATCAATTACAAAATCTGGGTTTAGAGTCTTGTCTTGACCACAGGTGGGAGACTTTGGCATGCAATTAAAGGGCAAGCTGCCCCTTCCCTCCACTCCTCACCGCCCACCCTAGAGAACCACTCATGGTCTAGAAAGACAGAGAGCCTTTCTAGTTGCCTGCAAAATGGCTCACAAAACTAGGTAAGCAAAAGGCCTCCGGGGCTCCTGGAGAGCCCAGCCTACAGCCGCCTGGCGCGCAGTCTTCACAAGAGCAGGCTGTCGCCCCCTCTTTGCTTTCTTTGCTTCAATAAAGCAACCTGTCTCTGTTGAGGTCGGCCCCGTCTTCTTTTTGTTTTTCCTTTTGGGGGGTATGAAAGGCCAGAATCCTGGGGTTTCCAAACCTGACAGCAATAGCATTATAAAATTTTAGAGTTGATAAGATATTCCGTCTAAAAAGCAGTAGCTCTTGACTTCTGGCTCCTAGCTTCAGCCATCTGGGGAGTGAACCAATGGATAGATCTCTCTCTCTTTCTCTCTCTCTCTCTCTATAACTCTTTCTTTCTTTTTTTTTTTTTTTAAATTTATTTATGTATTTGAAAGGTAGAGTTAGAGAGAGAGAAGGAGAGACAGAGAGATATTCCATCCTCTGGTTCACTCCCCAAATGGCCGCAAGGACTGGAGCTGGGCTAATCTGAAGCCAGGATCCAGTAGCTTCTTCCCAGTCTCCCATGTGGGTGCGGGGGCCCAAGGACTTAGATAATCTACTGCTGTTTTCCCAGGTGCATCAGCAAGGAGCTGGATTGGAAGTGGAGCAGTTGGGAAATGAACTGGCCCCCATGTGGGATGCCAGCACTGCAGCCGGAGGCTTTACCTGCTATGCCACAGCGCGGGCCCCAACTATTACTTTCAAAATAAGTAAATAAATCTTTTAAGAAACTTAAAAAGCAATAGTTGTTGAATGTTTTTCTATTTGCTTCTTGTTGACTTTGAAATGCTCATAAAAGTTATGGACATTCTCATTGGAAACCTGGGTACACATTTACACACAATGTTCTATGTACAAACCGGTGACTTGTGAACCCCTTGAGGGCTGTTTGTAGGGCCATGGACTATCTCTATGTTGTTCAGTCCCACTTTTCATATAGATAAGACACAGCATTGCTTTACAACAAAGCAGCTTACAGTTTTATATTGGGATCATTTGATTCCTTAATGACTGATTTCTTTAGATCCTCCCTCAGTGAGTAAGACCAAGATCATGTTGCACTGTGTGGGCTACAGAGACTTCTGATCTATTAATAGATGAAAATTACTGCACAGTAAATTCATTACCACTTTACTTCTCTCTCGCTATCTCTCAATTTCTCTCCCGGCTCCTTATTTAACTATAGAAGAACATATATCCTCAGGGCTTTATCAACTCACTGATTCTTCTCTTTCCCCACTCTGTAGTGGGAGAACAAAAGCCTCTCTGTGTTATACTTCAGTCAGGCGGAAACGGGTAAGGAAAGAACTCATCTTGTGGTGGATGGAACATTGGCCAGGGAGCCAGGAAAGCTGATGCTGCCTCCTCTTGGCTGCACACTTAATGCAAGCCACTTAGCCTCTGGGCCTATGTTCTCATCTGCAACACAAACGGTGAATTAAAGGACTGCTCAGGCCACATCCAGCTCTGGACTTCCACAAGCTATAGACAAACAAGCAGATAAATATGTAAGGGTTGAGATAGTGATGATAGAGTTCTCTCCTTGATTATTCTGCTTGGAAATATTTACAAAACTAGAAAGCTTTCATTGTAACTATTGAGAAGTACAAGTACCAGAATATCTCACTCTGGGCTCCCTCTAATCTGCACTAGTTCTGCAGCTAAAACTGTTTGTAACAATATCATGTATTAGAAAATTCTTTCGTTAGTGAAGCCTTATGCTACTAGCAGCAGAATGACACTATTTGAATGTGAAAGAACTGTAGTGTGTAACACCTTGATAAAGTTAGAAATGTAGAAATAAACAGGCAGGCCTGTGCCACAGCTCACTAGGCTAATCCTCCACCTGCGGTGCCAGCATCCCGGGTTCTAGTCCTGGTTGGGGCGCTGGATTCTGTCCGGGTTGCTCCTCTTCCAGTCCAGCTGTCTGCTGTGGCCCGGGAGTGCAGTGGAGGATGGCCCAAGTGCTTGGGCTCTGTACCCGCATGGGAGACCAGGAGGAAGCACCTGGCTCCTGGCTTCGGATCGGTACAGTGCGTCGGCTGTAGCGGCCATTTTGGGGGTGAACCAACGGAAGGATGACCTTTTCCTCTGTCTCTCTCTCACTGTCTAACCCTGCCTGCCAAAAAAAAAAAAAAGAAAAAAAAAGAAATAAACAGGCAAAAATCCAAAAGCATAAAAGTTCTTTGACATGTCATTTTTCAGCTTTACAATGTAACATAAACCCAGCATCCCATTGTAACAGAGCTCTAATTTGATGATTTCTTTTAATGCATTTCTATTCTGTGCTTGGAACCTGTAGGTTGAAGGACATCATAGATTTATTCAGTAAATTCCATTTTCTTGTTCTTCTGAGACTGATTTTACCTTCTTATTTTCTCAGCTGTGTCACTGATATGCCATGTCTCAGCCTATCTTCCAGATTCATTTAGAGGTACAGAATCCCTTTCACTAGATTTTTTGCAAGAAGGGTGCTATCTAAATCTTGAATCTTTTCTCACATTTGCCTTTCTTGTTCTAATGAGTACCATTTCTCTTTCGTAGGTGGGTATTGAATAAAAAGAGATTGTCTTCAAGTTGTAACTGATCATATTACTCCTAACACATTTATAACAACCTTGGTTTTGATGGGCTGGCATTATGGAGCATCAGGTAAAGCCGCCACTTGAAATACCAGCATCCCATATGGGTGCCAACTTGTGTCCCAGCTGCTCCACATCTGGTCCAGTTTCCTGCTAACAGCCCATAAAAAGTAGCGGAAGATCACCCAAGTGTTTGGGCCCCTGAACCCATGTGGGAGACCTAAATGAAATTCCTGTTTGGCCCACCCTTGGCCGTTGTGGCCATCTGGGGAGTGTACCAGCGGATGGAAGATCTCTGTCATTCCTTCTCTCTATGTATATCTGACTTTCAAATAAATAAATACGGCTTAAAAAAAAAAACCCTTTGTTTTGAATATATAAAACACAACACAACTAACCTTAATTAAGTAAGAGGAGAAGTAGTAGAATTTGACTCTGAAGTCCTCTGTATCACAGAGAAATGTGCCATAGAAACTCTACCATCCAGAGAGAGGGCAAGTGACTGTGTGGTTACCTGGGCTGTCTCCTGCAAGAGATTGACCTTTGGGTGGTGTACAAAGACCCCTTGCCTTTCTTCCCTCCAGGGATAACTTTCTTAACTGGACTCTGGTATAGAGTTAGCCTCTTGTCAACATTTAAAAAATGTAGTCATTATTGCTGATTTCATGTACGAAGAAGGAGTACAAGGTGCACATTAAGGAAAATAATCTGCTATAAATTAAGCATCCAATCTCACTGGGAATTTTCAAAGGAACATTGAATTTGACAGTGAAAATTTACTTGGCAATTGCGGCCATCCCTGCTTGCTATCCTGATTTCGTCTCTCTGGCCCCAGTTCACCACTACCTTCTCATTTAGGAAAAGTCTTTCTCAAGGTCACCTGCTTGGCACCCTTCTCTGTGCTATCACTATTCCTGGAAGTTATTGGAGCCTTCTCTGCGAGCAGTAGCTCAGGGGCTCAGGGGCTGACTGCAGAATCGTCTCTCACCGATCACTCCCCCTGGCCACCTTCCCCAGCCTCCGAGAATGGGGCTGGTCTGCACCCCTTGAGAAGCAAGGGCGGTTGACTGACAGTTCTCAGTAAAGCTAAGAGCAGGGAGGATGAAGGTATCTTTACAGGATGGCAATGCCATTTGTTTCCTTAAGAGGAACCTCAGCAGTGTCGCCAAAGTGGAAAATGACTAAGCAGCTGTCACAACTATACCCTCCTTAGAAACCAAGGAGAATAGATGACCCCAGTCCTCTGGTCACTGTATTATCACTGTAATGTGTTTGATCAAGGGGACTATGACCTAAGGAATAAACCTCAGAGCCAAAGGAAAGTTTTCTTGGAGGACTCATGCCACAGATTCCTATAAAGAATTCATAGATTTTAAATGATCATTGGTATCTGGGGATGCAGAAACAATTATTAGTACTCAGCAGGCAACACCACTAACTGAAGAAAAATTTTAATTGGTCTATGTAAGGGCACTTGAATCTATGGAATTAAAGTTCTGTAGGCTTTTGTGTAAATGAGATGCTCAATCCCATAGAGAGTTTTGTGAGTTGGTTTCAGGGACCAATCTACTTTTATCAAGACTCTGAAGCTTTGCTGATGAGAGCATCAATCATGAAGATGCAATAAGGTAAAGACAAACTGATTAGTAAACACATCAGTCTTGTAGTTCTTGGATAGCTACATTATCCTAGTTTCATTCATTCATTCACTAAATATATGTTATATATAAAATATATATGCACATACAAGATATACATGAGTATATATTATGTATTCAAATAACATATAATAAAGAATAATATGCAATATACATGTTTAAATAGATTATTTAAAAGTATTTATTTATTTATCTGAAAGGCAGAGAGAGAGAGAGAGGTCTTCCATCCACTGATCTGTTTCCTAAACGCCTGCAATAGTCAGGGTTGGGCCAGGCTGAAGCCAGGGGCCCAGACGTCAAACCGGGTCTCCCACATGGGTGGCAAGGACTCAAGTCCTGAGCCATGACTGCTGCCTTCCAAAGTATATATTAACAGGAAGCTGGCACTGTCTTAACTGCTGCACCAAGTGCCTGCTCCGCAATAGACTACTTTAAGAGCAGTTTTAGAGTCACAGCAAAACTGGGCAGAAGGTACAGAAGTTTCCCATTTGCATTTTACCCTCACACACGAATAGTCTCCCCCTTTATCAATATTCTCCACTGGGGTGGTACATTTCTTACAACTGATGAACCTCTACTGACACAACATTATCACTCCAAATCCATAGTTTACATTAGGGTTCACTTAGGGGTACATTTCATGGGTTTAGACAACTTTATGACTACATGTATTTAGTGTTAGAGTAGAAATACCCTAAAAGTCATTTGTGCTGCACCTGTTCACTCCTCCATGTCCCCAGTAAAAACCATTGATTTTTTTTTACTGCCTTCACAGTTCTGCCTTTTCTAGAAGGTCTTACAGTTGGAAACCTAATCATATATAACCTTTTAAGATTGTCCCTTTCAATGGATCCCATTATCAGAGCACAGGTTGTGGCTGTTCTGCTTTCCATCCAGCTCCCTGCTATTGCACCAGGGAAGGCAGCAGAGGATGGCCCAAGTGCCTGGGTCCCTGCACCCAAGAGGGAGACCTGGATGGAGCTCCTGGCTCCTGGCTTCAGCCTGGCCCAGCCCTGACTTTTGCAGTCACTTGGGGATTGAACCAACAGGTGGAAGATCTCTTTCTGTCTCTCCCTCTCTTTCTAATTTTCAAATAAAAAAAAAAAGAAAAAAGAAATTGTCTCCTTTTGTTGGATAATTTGCATTTAAGTTTTTAATATTTTAATGGCTCATTTCTTTTTAGTGTTGGATAATAATCCATTGTTTGGTTGTATCACAGTCCATTTAATTGTTCACCTACTGAAGAACATCTTGGTTGCTTTCCAATTTTGGTGATTATGAATTAAACTGCTTTAAATACCCTGTGGCAGGCTTGTGTGTGGGCATGCTTTTAGCTCCTTGGGGTAAATACCAAGGAATACAAGTGTTGGATTGTGTGGTTAAAAGTATGTTTAGTTTTGTAAGATGCTGTCAAACTGTCTTTCAAAGTAGCATACCGTTTTGCATACACACCAACAATGAATGAGCGAGTTCCTGTGTTGCTCCATTTGGTGCTATTAGTGTTCCAGATTTTGGCTTTTCTAATAGGTGTGCTATTATAATAGATGTGCTGTTGTAGAATCTCATTGTTGTTTTAATTTGCATTTCCCAAATGACATAGGATGTAGAATACCTTTTCATATGCTTATTTGTCATCTCCATTAAAAAAAAGATTTATTTATTTATTTATTTGAAAATCAGAGTTACAAAGAGAGAGAAGGAGAGGCAGAAAGAGAGAGGTCTTCCATCCACTGGTTCACTCTCCCAACTGGCTGCAATGGCTGGAGCTACAACAATCCAAAGCCAGGAGCCAGGAGCTACTTCCGGGTCTCTCACGTGGGTGCAGAGGCCCAAGGACTTGGGCCATCTTCTATTGCTTTTCCAGGCCATAGCAGAGAGCTGGATCAGAAGTGGAACAGCTGGGACTCTAAGTGGTGCCTATATGGGATGCTGGCACTGCAGGTGGTGGCTTTACCCGCTACGCCACAGTGTTGGCCCCCATTTTTTCTTTAGTGTGGTGTCTGTTAAGGTCTTTGCCCCATTTTAAAAATTGGGTTGCTTTCTTATTGTGGAGTTTTAGTTCCTTGTCGATTTTGGATAATAGTCCTTATCAGTTATGTCTTGCAAATATTTTTGCTATACTGTGATTTGCCTTCTTCTCTTGACAGCATTTTTCTCAGAGCAAACATTTTTAGTTTCAATGAAGTCCAGCTTATAAGTCTTTTCTTTCATGTATTGTGCTTTGGTGTCATAGCTATACAATCATTGTCAAATCCAAGGTCATCTAAATTTTCTCCTCTGTCTAGGGGTTTTATAGTTCTGGATCTTACATTTAGGTCTTTGTTCAATTTTGAGTTAAGTTTTTTGAAAGATGTAAGGTATGTGTCTATATATATTTTTCACACAGATGTTCAGTTTTTCCAACATCCTTTGTTGAAAGATTATCTTTGCTCCATTGTATTGCCTTATGTCCTTTGTCAAAGATCAATTGACTACATTCATGTGGATTTATTTCTGGATCCTCTATTCTGTTACATTGACCTATTTGTCTGTTTTTTTCACCACTGTCACTGTCTTGTTAACCATAGCTTGTAGTATTCTTAAAGTTAGAGGGTCTCAGTCCTGCAACTTTTTCTCTTTCAATATTCTGTTGGCTGTCCTGGGTCTTTGGTTTCTTCATATAAACAGAATCAGCTTGCCCATATCTACAAAACAACTTTCGGGGATTTTCATTGGGATTACATTGAGTATATAAATCAAGTTAAAAAACTTATGGGGACTGGTACTGTGGTGTAGTAGGTAAAGCTGCTGCCTGCAGTGCTGGCATCCCATATAGGTGCTGACTTGAGTCCCAGCTGCTCCACTTCTGATCCAGCTCTCTGCTATGGCCTGGGAAAGCAGTAGAAGATGGTCCAAGTGCTCGGGCCCCTGCACCTGCATAGGGGACCTGGAGAAGCTTCTGGCTTCAGATCAGCCCAGCTCCAGCCACTGGGAAGTGAACCAGTGGAGAAAAGACCTCTGTCTCTGTCACTCTCTCTCTCTGTCTGTAACTGCCTCTCAAGTAAATAAATAAATCTTTAAAAAAATGAAGAAGAAATTATACCTTGGCAACATTGAGCTTTCCCATTCATAAAAATGGAATATCTTACTTCTTATTCAGTTCTTTAATTTTTTTCACCAGTCTGTAGTTTTCCTCAGATAGATCTTATATCTAAATATTTTATTTTGGATATACTAATATAATAGTACCCTATTTTAAATTCTTTTTTTTTTTTGACAGGCAGAGTGGATAGTGAGAGAGACAGAGAGAAAGGTCTTCCTTTGCCATTGGTTCACCCTCCAATGGCCGCCACGGCTGGCGTGCTGCGGCGGGCGCACCACTCTGATCCGAAGGCAGGAGCCAGGTGCTTCTCCTGGTCTCCCATGGGGTGCAGGGCCCAAGCACTTGGGCCATCCTCCACTGCACTCCCTGGCCACAGCAGAGAGCTGGCCTGGAAGAGGGGCAACCGGGAAAGAATTTGGTACCCTGACCGGGACTAGAACCCGGTGTGCGGGAGCCACTAGGTGGAGGATTAGCCTATTGAGCCACGGCGCCGGCTAAATTTTAAATTCTGTTTGTTCAGTGCTGGTATATAGCAAATCCATCGATTGTTATAATTAACCTTACATTCTGCTACCTTTCTATAATCAATTATCAGTTCTAAGAGTTTTTGTTCATTCTTTCAAGTTTTATGCATTGACAATCATGTCATCTGTGAACAAAAGCACTTTTATTTCTTCCTTCCCAATCAATATAGCTATTAGTTCCTTTTATCATCTTACTGCATTAATTATGCCTTCTATTACAAAGCTGAGAAGGAATGGTGAGAAGAGACGTCCTTGTCTTGTTCTTTGTTTGGTGAGAAAGCTTCTAGTTTATATCGTTTAAGTATGATGCTAGTTGGAATTTCTTGATAGATATTCTTTACATTGAAGAAGTTCCTCTCTATTTTTAGCTCATTGAGAATTTTATCATGAATAGGTATTAGGTTTTATTCAATTTTTTTGTATATACTGATATCATCATGTGATTTTTCTTTAGACTGTCGATATGTTGATGACATTAATTGATATTCAAATGTAGAGTCAGTCTTGTATAACTAGGCAACAAATATTTTGGGGATGAGCATTTTATTGTCAGCATTTTACCTGGCAATGAGGTAAGAATTAATGTTTTTATAATTTTTGTTAGCATCTCAGAGAGTTGGAATCACACATGAAACGAATGGACTACTGCTCAAAGTCGTAGGTGAAGACCCAAGTGTTAGTTCATGGCGGTCTTTTCCCATGCTGGTAGAGTCCTGTGCACACAGGTGCCCAACAACTACTGCAAATGAACTGCTTCCTTAGGAACTATGTTTCTCAATATTTCACTTGTGGTGTGTAAGAGAGACATAAAACTGACATGACAACATCTCAATACTCTGCTCACTATTAACATGCACACAACAATCAATCAGCTCTCCATCACCATATATGAAAACTAAATCTTGAGTTTGGAGCGTGCATTAAGATAGATTCTAGAACTATTCATACTCTTATCTTCTTTAAGTTGCCTGAGGAGGTCAGATTATCTTGTTTTTGCAGGGGCTGCCCCTTTGTACATTCTAGATTCATTTAGTCATGGTGAGTGTTGGAATTAGCATCTACAAGGGTTAAGAGAACTTCAGAATTGCGTGACCACCTGGCGCCTGAGATTTTTCAGAGCAATTCTTGGATATATTTTCCAATTTGATTTTTTTGGTCCCTGGTTTAGTCACGTTTTTTAGTTTATCTTGTGACAATTTTGACATTTATAGTTAGTCAGGAAAGTACCATATGTATTTACTGGAAAAGAAAAACGTGGGCACAGCAGTACATTCATTGCCTTTGCTCAGGTTTCACATACTCTAGGGATATCAGCTGATGGCAAAGGTAATGTTGGAAATTTTAATAAATCAGGTTCCTGTCGTGACTAAGATCTCTTCTAGCAGTTCCTCAGAAAAAAAAGAAAAAAACGTCTGTCCAGCATCTCCACCTAGTACTATTAGTATGGTGAACTCTCTTACCTAGAAGTACAGTGATCATTTTTAACTAAAAAGAATATAAAACCCCGCACACCATTGAAGGTCAAGGCCTCATTCCCTAACGTCACACTGAGATTCTTCTAGGAACTCCTCTTCCATTTCCATTCAAACTTTCCAGGCAAGGTCACACCACCAGTATTGTAACCCTGGGATATGAATCTCAAGTGTGATATTTTTGATGTGATTTTCTCTACATTAACCCATATGCTTGGGGCATAGCCTTCATCACAAGTTCTTATGGCAGAATTTCAAAGAAATATGTGAATTACTTGTTCTTGAGAAAACAGAGGTCGTGATTGCCATGGAGAGCTGGGTTGCAACTATGTCTTATTCTCTATTGCAGTGCCCTTTGAGGTCCAACATATAAGAAGCCTTTCAATTCTGGCTGTTACAGTAGATGTGGGTCTTCATCCTCATCATTAACATTACTATTGTCTGTTTTATGTCATACCCTCTAATCGTCATTAGATGTACTAGTAGGGTAAGGTTTTATAAGGCTAACAAAAGTTGCTCATGTCTTATGTATAAATTCTGACAGTGGGATTTTTACTTATGAGATGTGAGGGTTAATAAAAAAGTTATACCTGCTATGCGAATAAAGGAAACATTCAAGCTACTATGCAGATTTTCTTTTTAAATGGGAGGTTTAGAAAGAATAACTAATTTAACAAAGTCATTCTCGATACATATTGAAGCAGGTAAAAGACACCATGCCCAGAGCTCTTTCTAATATATGTTACTTAAGCTTGTTTTCTAAATTCATATTAAATTCATGTTTGGGGTATGGGCACATGGGAAGTCTTTTCTTTCTTGGCATAAGAAACAAAACTTTGGGGCCAGCACTGTGGCATAATAGGTAAAGCCGCCGCCTGCAGTGCCAGCATCCCATATGGGCGCCAATTCGAGTCCCAGCTGCTCCACTTCTGATCCAGCTCTCTGCTATGGCCTGGGAAAGCAGTAGAAGATGGCCCAAGTCTTGGGCCCCTGCACCCACCTGGGAGACCAGGAAGAAGCTCCTGGCTCCTGGCTTCAGATCAGCGCAGCTCTAGCCGTTCAGCCATCTGGGGAGTGAACCAGCGCATGGAAGACCTCTCTTTCTCTCTGCCTCTGCCTCTGTCTCTGCCTCTCAGGAACTCTGCCTTTCAAATAAAATAGATAAATATTTTTAAAAAAAGAAACAAAACTTTATATTCTCACAGTTTGGGAAGCTAGAAGTCTGAAATCAAGTGTCATTAGGGCTTGTTGCTTCTGCGGGCCTTGGAGCAGAATCTGACACAAGCCTCTCTCTTTGATTAGCAGGTCACCACCTTTCTCTTCTCATTGTCTGTGTGTTTAAAATGCCTTTTCTTATGAGTACATCAGTCATGTTGCATTGAGACCCAAACTAATTTCCCCATCTTTAATTAAAGATTTTAATATATTAATGCATAAGAGTAGTTGCATACCCGTTTGATCTTTCCTGTAGCTGTTCTTATGCTTTTTTGCTCTCAATTTTACTACAATTAATAGTAATAATATATTGATAACAAAAGTGATAAATTTAAAAATAAACAGTGTACTTGGTAGGCAACTGGCATAGCAGTTCAGACCTTGCTTGGGAGCCCACAATCCATATTAGAGTGTCTGAGTTTGAGTCTTAGCTCAAACTTCCTGCTCATACGCGTCCTTGTAGGCAGTGGGTGATGCTCGAGTAGTTACACCCCTCCCATCCACATGAGAGACCTGGATTGACTTCCTGACTCCTGGCTTCAGCCTGGCACAACCCCAGCTGCTGAGGGCATTTGGGGAGTGAACTAGCAGATTGATGATCTCTCTCTCTCTGTTTTTTAAATAAAGGAAAAAAATAGGATACTAATCAAGAAAACAGTGACTTTGAAAATAGAAAAAAAAACTAGATTTATAATATGAATACATGATTCTGTTTTTAAAAAGATATTTATTTATTTGAATGGCAGAGCTACAGAGAGGGCAGAGGCAGAGAGAGAGAGAGAGAGAGAGAGAGAGGAAGAGAGGGAGAGAGACAGGTCTTCAATATACTGGTTCACTCCCCAAATGGCCACAGCCGGAGCTGAGCTGATCCAAAACCAGGAGCCAGGAACTTCTTCTGGGTCTCCCACCCGGGCGCAGGTGCCCAAGGACTTGGGTCATCTTCTACTGCTTTTCCAGGCCATAGCAGAGAGCTGGATCAGAAGTGGAGCAGCTGGGACTCGAACCGCAGCTGTATGGGATGCTGGCACTGCAGGCAGTGGCTTTCTCCACTACGCCACAGCCCTGGCCCCGTGAAGACACGATTCTTAAAAATAACAGCGACAACAGAACTTTTAGAGAGTGCTGGGTGTCATGGTATCACTGACTAGTCTTTCCTGTGTTGTCTATATATCCACAACTTGGAAACAGACAGGAGGGAACTGGAATTGGGGAGAAATTGTGCATGCCATGCTTTAAGAAGGGATTATTATGGTTTTGTTAAGTTTGAGTACACAATCGACCTGGGCTTGAAACATAGCCTTGTCAAAGGATCTCATGGGGCTGCACAAGGACATTTCCTAAATAATTAGAGGCCAGAGAAGATTTTTGCTTTTTTAAAAATGCAAATGCAGGCTCTGAAGGCCATGATTCCTAAAAGGATCACTTTTATCTCACCTTCATCATAGCCATTCTATGCACAAATTCAGACCGTAATAAATGCACATTACATTAAAATATAATAACAACAGGCATTGCTTATGACCAAGCCCTCTTGCTCATCCACTATCTGAATTCCTTTGGCTAAAACCCAAGATAGTCTACATTACACTACGTTCTTTAACAAATAAACATTTTCAGCCACAGATATTTGCATTTTGTCTGATTTCTACCAAATGTGTTTCTCCTTGTTTTCTATTTTGATTAAAATTTTGAATGCTTCTAAATCAAAAGAAGTTCAATACTGTGATCCTAGATGTTACTTATTTTCTAATATCTTTACAGAGCTTTAGAGTAGAAAAGTCATCTACGGGCACAGAATTCGTTCAATGAATATAACATTACTGGTTGATTCTGAATTAATATTTGATAGTGCCCTTTGACATCAGAAACAAATGCTCCCATGGATCCTTTAAGCAATTCTCTTATCTGTGCTATAGAAATAATTGGAAGCCTGCTGAACGTGGACAGGCTACATCTTAGCTTCAGTGAAATAGAGATGTTTTTAGACAGGCCAGAGGGGCTATGTTTGTTCTTCAATGTCAATATCTTTCTTTTATTGGTTTTTGAATAAGAAATGCAGCTGCACAGTTTTAAATTTTAAAATTTTAAAATCATAGAGAACAGTTAAGATTTCCCTTCCACCTGCATCACAAAAATATTTAATATTCCTTTTTGAATACTTCAAACAGTTCCATTTCCTGGTTATCCTTTTAGAGATATTTTCTTAATATGCAAATATACTTTCATATCCTTTTAATACATAATATTATTATTGTTTTATGTTTTTGGCAACTTTTTAAAAAAATTTATTTGAAAGTCAGAGTTACACAGAGGGAGAAGAGAAGGCAGAGAGAGAGGCCTTCCATCTGCTGGTTCACTCGCCAATTGGCTGCAACAGCCGGAGCTGTGCAGATCTGAAGCCAGGAGCCAGAAGCCAGGAGCTTCTTCCGGGTCCCCCACGTGCCTGCAGGGGCCCAAGGAGTTGGGCCATCCTCTACTGCTATCCCAGGCCATAGCAGAGAGCTGGAGCGGAAGTGGAGCAGCTGGGACTTGAACCGGCACCCATATGGGATTCTGGCATTGCAGGCGGCGGCTTTACCCCCTATGCCACAGCGCCGGCCTCTGGCCACACTTTTAAGCTTTCGTTTTAATTTCCCCATGCTTGGTATCATGTCAAGTCCTATTGAGTAACTGAGAAACCCAGGAAATGCATAAGAGAAACCTAGGAAAATGGCCTACTAAACCTTTGATAACTCATATTCATATTCCTGAAACAGAAATGTATCCTCTTAAAAATTTTGGGACTGCTATAAGTCATCTTTGGTGAAAAGCAGTGTGGCACATTGATATGCTAATCAGATAAGTAAAGTTGTATGATATTTGCATGATAACTTAGCCATTATTTAGTTGTGGCTGACCTTGTTTTTATATTATCTGTGTTGTTAATCAAAGTTCACACCCCACAGCAGAAAACCAATGTGTAAGTTTCACTCACTCAAGGTCAAAGATGAATCAGGAACCTATGTTCTTTCCACTACAAAATTAACTTATTTATATATTTCACACATGAAAGTGAATTTTCAATTTGTAAACCTTAAACTCATTAAAAGTTATAATGGAAATTTCAAAAATACAAAACTGAATTTAAATTTATAGTTATAATCACCTTGAAATGGTTTATAAAAATGGAGTTAGCATGTTATGCTGTTTTCATTTCTTTAGTATAAATACAGGTATCAAAACAATCCTGTGTACTTTATTCTGAAGGGAGGAGAGAGCTTCCACTTTGCCTATGGCCTTGTCCAAATACTGAAGGAGTTTGTGAATTCAAAAGGCTTCCAGGGGGCGGAGCCAAGATGGCGGAATAGTGAGGGCGCGCACCGATAGTCCGGGAAAATTTAGTTTAATAAAAGGGAAGTTACGGTAGCCGCAGAAAATAGAACCAAACAAAAATTGCAGGGGAAACCCTTCTGAATGGAGCAGGCGTGAATCGGACGACCTACTGGGAGAACAAGGTCGCCCACCGCACGGAAGCAAAGTCGCGGGACCCAGCCGCAGAAGCCCCAGGGTCTGCGCGACAGTGCTCCAAGGAGAGTGCACGCCACACAGAAAACAGCGGGGAGACTTGAGACGCTCAGGGCTCCGAGTCCACACATCGGCGCTGGAAGGGGAGGTGAGCTCAATAACCCGAGACATTGGTGGGGAAACGGGGGTCAGAATCTAGAGGGGGGCCGGAAAGTGCAGCAAACTCACTACCGGAAAGAAGGAAAAAAAAAGCTTCGGGGTTTCTCTTCCCCCTAACCTTGCAAAGGTTACAAGGCTGCCAGACTTGAAGAATTCCCAAGAGACAAAGAGCAGGCCTCCTCTTTGGATTTACATATCAGTGGGGGAGAGTTAAGGAACTGAGTCACTACAATTCAGTAGCCTAGGCAACCCAGTGGGAGTCCAGAGGAGCCAAAGACTGGAAGCTAAATACCATCAATTCTGCACAGCCCTGCCCTGCAGTGTTACTTACCCCCTGAATAAATAAAATAAATAAATAAATAAAAAGAGAGAGATTTACCACACATAACCTGAGGGTGTCACCTTTGCACACCCTTAACCTGGAAGAACCAGGCAGAGCTCTCAGGCCGCACCCATCTCAAGCCTCCAAGGCTCCTCCAACAGCAGGCAGTCCACTTAACACGGACACAGTATAAAAAAAAAAAAAAAAAGAAAAAAAAAAAAGCGCACAGTGACGCAAGAAGAATTAACTATGCCGAGTAACAAACACAGAAATAGAGGGAGCAAGATCAACGATGACACTATGATGCCTCCAAATAAGCAAAACACCCCAAGCCAAGAGTATGAAGATGATGAGATAGAAGAAATGCAAGATACGGATTTCAAAAAATTTATGATAAGAACATTTAGAAGTTTTCAAAAGCAAATCCTTGAACTACAGAAATCCTTAATGGACAAGATTGAAAATCTTTCTCGTGAAAATGAAATTTTAAGGAAGAGTCAAAATGAAACTCAGAAACTAGTAGAACAGGAAAGTGTAATAGTCAAGAGAAATCAAAATGAAATGAAGAGCTCAATAGATCAAATGACAAACACATTAGAAAGCCTTAAAAACAGAATGGGTGAAGCAGAAGAGAGAATATCGGACTTAGAAGATAGAGCACAGGAAAACATACAGTCAAACCAAAGAAAAGAAGAGGAAATTAGAAACCTGAAAAATATTGTTGGGAATCTACAGGATACTATTAAAAAAACCAACATTCGAGTTCTAGGAGTTCCTGAAGGCATGGAGAGAGAGAAAGGATTGGAAGGCCTTTTTAGTGAGATACTAGCAGAGAACTTTCCAGGTTTGGAGAAGGACAGAGATATCCTAGTACAGGAAGCTCATAGAACCCCCAATAAACATGACCAAAAGAGATCCTCACCACGACACGTGGTAATTAAACTCTCCACAGTGAAACATAAAGAAAAGATCCTAAAATGTGCAAGAGAGAAACATCAGATTACTCTCAGAGGATCTCCAATCAGACTCACAGCTGACTTCTCATCAGAAACCCTACAAGCTAGGAGGGAATGGCGAGACATAGCACAGGTGCTAAGAGAGAAAAATTGCCAGCCCAGAATATTATATCCTGCCAAGCTCTCATTTGTGAATGAAGGTGAAATAAAGACCTTTCATAGCAAACAGAAATTGAAAGACTTTGTGGCCACTCGTCCGGCCCTGCAAAAGATACTTAAAGATGTGCTACACTCAGAAACACAGAAACACGGCCATCAATATGAAAGAAGGGAAAGGAAGAACACCTACCAGTAAAAGAGCATGGGAAGCTCAAAGCATATACTAGAAAATATTTCCGGGAAAATGGCAGGGCAAAGTCACTACGTATCAATTGTCACATTGAACATTAATGGTCTGAATTCTTCAGTTAAAAGACACCGTTTGGCTGACTGGCTCACAGAACACAACCCAACTATTTGTTGCCTACAAGAAACACATCTCTCTAACAAAGAGGCATGCAGACTGAAAGTGAAAGGTTGGAAAAAGATATTCCATGCCAACAGAAACCAAAAAAAAGCAGGTGTAGCCATATTAATATCAGACAAAATAAACTTTAATACAAAAACTGTTAAGAGAGACAAAGAGGGACACTATATAATGATTAAGGGTTCAATTCAACAGGAAGATGTAACTATTATAAATGTATATGCACCTAATTACAGGGCACCGGTCTATTTAAAAGATATGTTAAGGGACTTAAAGGGAGATTTAGATTCCAATACAATAGTACTGGGGGACTTCAATACTCCACTCTCAGAAATAGACAGATCATCCGGACAGAAGATCAACAAGGAAACAGCAGATTTAATTGACACTATTGCCCAAATGGATCTAACAGATATCTACAGAACTTTCAACCCTACATCTACAGACTTCACATTCTTCTCAGCAGCGCATGGAACCTTCTCTAGGATTGATCACATACTAGGCCATAAAGCAAGTCTCAGCAAATTTAAAAGAATTAGAATCATACCATGCAGCTTCTCAGACCACAGCGGGATGAAGCTGGAAATTAGCAACTCAGGAAACCCCAGAAAGTATGCAAACACATGGAGACTGAACAACATGCTCCTGAATGAACACTGGGTCATTCAAGAAATCAAAAGAGAAATCAAAAACTTTCTGGAAGTAAATGAAGACAACAACACAACATATCAAAACTTATGGGATACAGCAAAAGCAGTATTGAGAGGCAAATTTATAGCAATAGGTGCCTATATCAAGAAATTGGAAAGGTACCAAATAAATGAGCTTTCAGCGCACCTCAAGGACCTAGAAAAACTGCAGCAAACCAAACCCAAATCTAGTAGGAGAAGAGAAATAATTAAAACCAGAGAAGAAATTAACAGGATTGAATCCAAAAAAACATTACAAAAAATCAGCCAAGCGAGAAGCTGGTTTTTTGAAAAAATAAACAAAATTGACACCCCATTGGCCCAACTAACTAAAAAAAGAAGAGAAAAGACCCAAATCAATAAAATCAGAGATGAAAAAGGAAACGTAACAACAGACACCACAGAAATAAAAAGAATCATCAGAAATTACTACAAGGACCTGTATGCCAGCAAACAGGAAAACCTATCAGAAATGGATAGATTCCTGGACACATGCAATCTACCAAAATTGAACCATGAAGACATCGAAAACCTAAATAGACCCATAACTGAAACAGAAATTGAAACAGTAATAAAGGCCCTCCCAACAAAGAAAAGCCCAGGACCAGATGGATTCACTGCTGAATTCTACCAGACATTTAAAGAAGAACTAATCCCATTTCTTCTCAAACTATTCAGAACAATCGAAGAAGAGGGAATCCTCCCAAATTCTTTCTATGAAGCCAGCATCACCTTAATCCCTAAGCCAGAGAAAGATGCAGCACTGAAAGAAAATTACAGACCAATATCCCTGATGAACATAGATGCAAAAATCCTCAATAAAATTCTGGCCAATAGAATACAACAACACATCAGGAAAATCATCCACCCAGACCAAGTGGGATTCATCCCTGGTATGCAGGGATGGTTCAACATTCGCAAATCAATCAATGTGATTCACCACATTAACAGACTGCAGAAGAAAAACCATATGATTATCTCAATTGATGCAGAGAAAGCATTTGATAAAATTCAACACCCTTTCATGATGAAAACTCTAAGCAAATTGGGTATAGAAGGAACATTCCTCAATATAATCAAAGCAATTTATAAAAAACCCACAGCCAGCATCCTATTGAATGGGGAAAAGTTGGAAGCATTTCCACTGAAATCTGGCACCAGGCAGGGATGCCCACTCTCACCACTGCTATTTAACATAGTTCTGGAAGTTTTAGCCAGAGCCATCAGACAAGAAAAAGAAATCAAAGGAATACAAATCAAGAAGGAAGAAGTCAAACTATCCCTCTTTGCAGACGATATGATTCTGTACTTAGAGGATCCAAAGAACTCTACTAAGAGACTATTGGAACTCATAGAGGAGTTTGGCAAAGTGGCAGGATATAAAATCAATGCACAAAAATCAACAGCCTTTGTATACACAAGCAATGCCATGACTGAGAAAGAGCTGCTAAGGTCAATCCCATTCACAATAGCTACAAAAACAATCAAATACCTTGGAATAAACTTAACCAAGGACGTTAAAGATCTCTACGATGAAAATTACAAAACCTTAAAGAAAGAAATAGAAGAGGATACCAAAAAATGGAAAAATCTTCCATGCTCATGGATTGGAAGAATCAACATCATCAAAATGTCCATTCTCCCAAAAGCAATTTATAGATTCAATGCAATCCCAATCAAGATACCAAAGACATTCTTCGCAGATCTAGAAAAAATGATGCTGAAATTCATATGGAGGCACAAGAGACCTCGAATAGCTAAAGCAATCTTGTACAACAAAAACAAAGCCGGAGGCATCACAATACCAGATTTCAGGACATACTACAGGGCAGTTGTAATCAAAACAGCATGGTACTGGTACAGAAACAGATGGATAGACCAATGGAACAGAATTGAAACACCAGAAATCAATCCAAACATCTACAGCCAACTTATATTTGATCAAGGATCTAAAACTAATTCCTGGAGCAAGGACAGTCTATTCAATAAATGGTGCTGGGAAAACTGGATTTCCACGTGCAGAAGCATGAAGCAAGACCCCTACCTTACACCTTACACAAAAATCCACTCAACGTGGATTAAAGACCTAAATCTACGTCCTGACACCATTAAGTTATTAGAGAACATTGGAGAAACCCTTCAAGATATTGGCACAGGCAAAGAATTTCTGGAAAAGACCCGGGAGGCACAGACAGTCAAAGCCAAAATCAACTATTGGGATTGCATCAAATTGAGAAGTTTCTGTACTGCAAAAGAAACAGTCAGGAGAGTGAAGAGACAACCGACAGAATGGGAAAAAATATTTGCAAACTATGCAACAGATAAAGGGTTAATAACCAGAATCTACAAAGAGATCAAGAAACTCCACAAAAACAAAACCAACAACCCACTTAAGAGATGGGCCAAGGACTTCAATAGACATTTTTCAAAAGAGGAAATCCAAATGGCCAACAGGCACATGAAAAAATGTTCAAGGTCACTAGCAATCAGGGAAATGCAAATCAAAAGCACAATGAGGTTTCACCTCACCCCGGTTAGAATGGCTCACATACAGAAATCTAGCAACAACAGATGCTGGCGAGGATGTGGGGAAAAAGGGACACTAACCCACTGTTGGTGGGAATGCAAACTGGTCAAGCCACTATGGAAATCAGTCTGGAGATTCCTCAGAAACCTGAAGATAACCCTACCGTTCGACCCAGCCATCCCACTCCTTGGAATTTACCCAAAGGAGTTTAAATTGATAAAGAAAAAAGCGGTCTGCACCCTAATGTTTATTGCAGCACAATTCACAATAGCCAAGACCTGGAACCAACCTAAATGCCCATCAATGGTAGACTGGATAAAGAAATTATGGGATATGTATTCTTTAGAATACTATACCGCAGTAAGAAACAACGAAATCCAGTCATTTGCAACAAAATGGAGGAATCTGGAACACATCATGCTGAGTGAAATAAGCCAGTCCCAAAGGGACAAATACCATATGTTCTCCCTGATCGGTGACAACTGACTGAACACCAAAAAGGAAACCTCCTGAAGTGAAATGGACACTATGAGAAATGGTGACTTGATCAGCATAGCCCTGACTGCTAATGGACAACTTAATACATTATCCCTCATAGTATTTTTTTTTTGTCTGTTCTACTTAATATGACTGGTTTAATTCTGTAATTATCACACAGTTATTCTTAAGTGTTGAAAATTAACTGAAATGTGATCCCTGTTAAACATAAAAGTGGCTATAAGAGAGGGAAGAGATGTATAATTTGGGGCATGCTCGGGCTGACTTGCCCCAATTGGTAGAGTTGGAAACATACTAGGGGATTCCAATTCAATCCCATCAAGGTGGCATGTGCCAATGCCATCTCACTATTCCAAGTGATCAATTTCAGTTCACAATTGATCATAATGAAAGGACTAAGAGTCAAAGGGAGCACATAAACAAGTCTAGTATCTGCTAACACTAACCGATAGAATAAATAAAGGGGAGAGTGATCCAACATGGGAAGTGAGATACTCAGCAGACTCATAGAATGGCGGATGTCCTAAATAGAACTCTGGCCTCAGAATCAGCCCTAAAGGCACTCGGATCTGGCTGAAAAGCCCATGAGAGTATTTCAGGCATGGAAAGCCAAGACACTCTGGCAAAAAGATCTCTGTGAGTGAGATCCCAGTGGAAAGAACAGGTCTTCAAAGAGGGAGGTACCTTTCTCTGAAGGGAGGAGAGAACCTCCACTTTGACTATGACCTTGTCTAAACAAGATAAGAGTCGGAGAACTCAAGGGGCTTCCATAGCCTTGGAAACTCATGACTG
Organism: Oryctolagus cuniculus; assembly: GCF_051225735.1. Classification (NCBI taxonomy): domain Eukaryota; kingdom Metazoa; phylum Chordata; class Mammalia; order Lagomorpha; family Leporidae; genus Oryctolagus; species Oryctolagus cuniculus. The sequence continues at coordinate 32,464,375 of NC_142873.1, forward strand.
GTGCATAGGGAGATTACTGATGCCATAAACAGGAGTGTCAATTTGTAAAGTCAACAACAGGAGTCACTGTGCACTTACTCCTCATGTAGGATCTCTGTCCTTAATGTGCTGTACACTGAGGCTTAATGCTATAACGAGTACTCAAACAGTATATTTCACTTTGTGTTTCTATGGGGGTGCAAACTGTTGAAATCTTTACTTAATGTACACTAAACTGATCTTCTGTTAAAAAAAAAAAAAAAAGAAAGAAACTATCAATTCCCAACTTGACTCTCACTGGGATTAAACATGACAATAGGTCTGATCTGATTTCATCATCATTTAAAAAAAAATCATCTATTATTTTTCACTTTATGTTTCTGTGTGGGAACAAACTGTTGAAATCCTTACTTAAGGTATAATAAGCTGATCTTCTGTATACTAAGATAATCGAAAATGAATCTTGATGTGAATGGAAGGGGAGAGGGAGTGGGAAAGGGGAGGGTGGTGGGTGGGAGGGACGGTATGGGGGGGAAAGCCATTGTAACCCATGAGACGTACTTTGGAAATTTATATTCATTAAATAAAAGATAAAAAAAAAAAAAAAAAAAAGGCTTCCATAGCCTAGGCAGCTCATGTCAAAAGCCTCGGTGATCACTTGCATCAAACATAAGAGTGTTAATTGTTAAATAAACAACAAGAGTCACTGTACGCTAACTTCCCATGTAGGACTTCAGTCCTCAAAGAGTTGTATTATGAGACTTAATATTAAATCTTGTTCTCAAATAATTACTTTGTTTTAGTATATTAAGTGGGGGATATTCTTATGTCTCATAAATTATAGTTATGTGTAAGTGCTCACAAAAAATGTGTCATTCTTGGATTCCTCTTTAAAGATAATTAAGTTTCTTTAAAAAAAAGAAAATTACCTTCAATATGCAATGGCTTTGAACAGCCCTTGTCTGGACTGTTGAGGAACAGTTTTTGTTCTTGTTTTTTGTTTTTAGTTTTTTCTTTGCCTTTTTTCCTTTCTTTTTTTTTTTTTCTTTTTCGTTTTCTTCCTCATATAAAGTATTGAACTCTTTACCTAGAACAGAGTTAACCTTCTAAATATGAAGTTAAATGAAAATAGTTCTTAGTGAAAAACAAGACTGGGAACAGGATAGGGAAGAGGATGAGGGGTGGGAGTGTGGGTGGGAGGGTGGGTATGGTGGGAAGAATTACTATGTTCCTAAAGTTGTATTTATGAAATGCTTGCAAATAAATAAAAAAGGAAAAAAAACAAGACAAAAGAAAAAAAGAGCAATCCTGAACATATTTTTATACTGTAGTCACTACCCAAACCACTTCAAATTTAACACAATTGGTGACAACATTCATTGTACTTGCTATTTTAAACAATTCAACTGCACCTCTTTCCTGAAGCAAGATGGGTAAAGCATACCATTTCTGTTTGTCCTTCCTGGGATTTTTACTTTTTCAGAAACACACGTTTCCACTGCCATGGAACATGTCTCATTATGCTTGCATCTTGTAAACCCAAATCTTATTTGGAGCATTCCAGGTTTATGTTTAGATTACAGTGCCTCAACAAGAGAGAGAAAGGTTGTGCATTTTTCCTCCTGGTATCTGAAAACATAACAAGTGCACATACATTAATATATTCTTATAGATGTCCAGGTCATGTATCCAGTTGGAATTCTTTACTGAATTGTGCTATTTAATGAAGACATTAATATGAGTTGAAGGTTGTTGATTTAAGGAAAGTTTGAGATCCATTAAAAGTAATTGCTATATGTTTGGCCTTTTGGTGGCTGTGGGAGCTTTGTATTTTCTTTGGATTTCATTGGACATCTTAGCTCCTGAAGCTAAACTTTAAATGCTACATGAACTTTGCCATTTTGCTAATACTGGTAAACTCTGGGCATCCACCATTCCACTGGAACTATCTAGCTCATTCATATGAATTTTTCTAACTGATGGAGGAGCTGCTGGGTATTTAGGAACACATTCTACTTTCAAGCTGTATAGGCTGTTCTCATAATTTGTTCTTGATGGCCCAGTAATCATGCCTGTGAATCTTGTGTCATATCCTCATCATCTGGGAGACCCCAGCTAATGGTACCAAAATTGCTGACTCCTTTTTGTCCTTCAAGTTCTTCCAACAAGTGAAAATTAAGAGGCAATTTTAACCCCTGTGGAGAACATCATTTTCTCCTGTAGGCAGACCTAGCCTAAGTTCCTATTCTAATGGAGCCTAATGGAGGCCATATTGTCTCCCTCCCCTCCCCCTACCAAAGTGCCAGACTCAGTTTGCTGTGGTGGAGTTGCTAATGAACTCTGTTCTGAATCAAGGGAGAGTGGCAGTCCTGCTGTTCCAGAGGCCACTGGAGCCAGGGACAGGGCAACGTGCTGGGAGGATAGCAGACACTCTGCACCCTGTGACTTTGGGAGTTTTAGACATAAGCACAGAGTGAAGAAGGTCACAGTTTGCAGCAGGGTTCCCTTGTATTCACCCAGTCTGACTCAGGAGACTTGGAGCTCCCTGCACATTGGAAAATGATCTCGCAGTGGGGTCAGGGGACAGACAAAAGAGAGAGCTGGTGTTCTGTACAGTGCGTATGCCAGGGTGGTTGAAGTGCACTGGCACTTTGAGCTCACTTTAAGTTGTGAATCAACTAGCTCATGCTGGCATAGAGAAAAGTTGGGGATACAAACACACTAGCTGGCTCTGACATCCCTTCCCCTGCACTGACTGTAGCCGGAGGCATCTACCACCTGCATTTTGAGTGTCACACCTAAAATCAGTAGCCAGTACTCCTTGGCTCCATCGAGAACACACACCCTGTGATGCACAGTATCATGTGGGCTTTATCTGTCCCCAGCCTGACAGTGTCTGCCTTAAACTCACACCAAGTCTTTCAGTTCATGTCAGGGACACCACTGTAGAGGACTCAGCCCAAACATGTGTGCATGGAAGTACTTGGCAGTTAACACCTCCATGGACAACTCTCAGCTAATAACACATGAGAGCTAGTGGATGAATTCTCTTGTCTTCTGTGTGTTGCGCAGACAGCTACACAAAGTGGAGAAACCAAACCCCTGACACGCTGGCAGCAATAACACACAGGTACCTTGCCTTCCTTCTCCTTCCTTGTCTATCATGCCTGTCCACCTGGATGCATCTCTCAGATGAGTCACCTGCACATGAACCCTTGTCCAGGCTCTACCTTGAGTTAACTCATCAGAAGACGTCTTCCCTAATCACCTCACCTGAAATTGCCTCTCATTTTGTTCGGTTTATTTCTTTCTTAAGCACATATTATTGCTTGACATCATATGTATTTTCATGTTGATTTATTTATAGACTCCCTCAAATGAACTTTTTCATTATATATCCTTAGTGCCCAGGAAGTGCCTTGAACACTGGGAACACTCGCCGTCTACCAACTGAATATGGAAGGATAGGCAGTTATCCTGCAACTTACCTTGCTTCCTGATGCTTCCTCCTGATGGACTGCTTCAACTTGCGCTTTGCAAATTTCAATTGTCATATTGTCTTATGTGAAGCTTATTTTATGACTTTTTTCCTTGAAAGTCCTATATATCTTGGATTGTTGATGTTTTCCTCCAGATTTGTTTTGTATTTTATTTTTTTAGACACTTCAGGGGTATTATCAATTATAGACCATGACTAGAGAAAGGTAACCACTAGTAGTGAGGTTTAGTGAAATTTTCCTTCATTTTTAACTTAGTTTATTTAATATGCTGAAATAAAATTTTCTGAGTGTGAGGTTTCACAGCTATTCTTAATCTACGTGGATTACACTGCTTAATCAATAGAAACAAATTTTCCCCTTAAAATTCTTCTTTATATTATTTTAATATAGTAAACTGATTTTTCAGATTTGTTTGATGTATCATGGGCAATAATTTTAATCTTAATCTTTCATGTCACTTTGCTTTAGGTATATTTCTTCAAATAACCCAAAATTGAATTTTGCATTTTTAACTCAATATGAGACTTTTTAAATGTAGAAGTTTCATTCATTTATCTAATTATATAATTAGTGCTTCTAGTGGTTTCTTCCCTTGGGCTCCTATAATTCTCCTCCTTTTGCTTTATATGATATATATTTGGGGGAGAAGTCATACATTTTTACTGTTAGCTGCATTGACATGTTTCCGAAGTTTTCTTTATATTTTTTCTCAAGTTTTTTTTAGAGGGAATGAAGCTACACGTTTAAGGTCTTCTCTCATTTTGTAAGCTTTATGCTGTTGCACTGTCAGTTCTCCCTCTTAGGGAAAGACAGGGTTTGGGAAGAAGGATGATCCAGAGGAAGAGTGGAGTAGAAATTCTGTTTGGACAGCACCATTTTGCTTTGTCTGGCATCATCAAAGCGGCAGAACGCCTGGTCTCCTGCTATATGGACAGCAACAGTTGAACCATAACTTTCAACTTTATGTTAAAATGCGACACTAGCGTGACCAGATTTATACCAATAAAAGAGGCTCTCTTTTCATATTGTATATTTTTGGGAAGAGTATTTTTGCTTTGAGAGTAAGGACAAAGCAGTAATGAACTAAAAGTCACAAATAACCTATTGAAATTACCTGGAGACTTTCATTAGGAGTGGGACCTTGGGGTTTGTAAATAAAAGAGACATTTTATGTGGTCTTCAGCATTAATATGGCTACAGACATGAAAAATGCTGCTTAAGAACATGAATTGTGGGTCCAGAGTTGTGGTGAAGTAGGTTAATCCTCCGCCTGTGGCGTCGGCATCCCATATAGGCGCTGGTTCAAGTCCTGGCTGCTCCACTTCCCATCCAGATCTCTGATATTGCTTGGGATAGCAGTAAAAGACAGCCCAGATGCTTGGGCCCCTGCACCCTCTGGGAGACCTGGAAGAAGCTCCTGGCTCCTGGCTTCGGATTGGCTCAGCTCCGGCCGTTGCAGCCATTTGGGGAGTGAACCAGTGGATGGAAGACCTTTCTCTCTGTCTCTCCCTCTTACTGTCTGTAACCCTCTCTCTCAAATAAATAAATAGAAGTATTTATAATAAAAATGAATTGTATTTAAAATCATCCCTCTCCATGATGATGTGTGCTAGGTTCCACATATTTTGTGATCTTTATGAGAAAATTTTAGAGGAAATTTGGGATTTGGTTACTTTCGATCATTTGATGCCAGACTAATAAAGATTTTGACCATGTTTACACTGGCCATCTATTAGATGTTGCTTTACTTATGGTTTTAATTGAATTTTATAGTGAGGAAATAAAGATTGACTATGTTTTTCAAAATTCTTGCAAGGAGAAATGAACATGTATAGATATCTGGAATGGTTTAGATGGGACCTGGTAAGGGATCGGGGGTAAACTTAGAGGAGTACATGACAATCTAGGGTTCCTTCATTTTGAATAATTATTTAAAAAATAGAACCAAAATCTCATTTCCCCTAGACCACAGACTTCTTGAGAGCAGAGGTTGTGTCATTCCCCATTGTAACCCCAGGGTCAAGGACAGTGTCTGAACTATTGTAGGCTCACAATCACACACATTGGAACAATTCAATGCTTTAAAGCTAAGCACACTTTGACAGTTTCTGGTCATCTTTTAATACCAATTTTTTTAGAATTACAAAAATCTAGAAATAAGGCCACTGAGATTTAATTGGCATTTATTACTTCTAGTGGATTTAAGCTCATTTTAAAGCTTACTTTTGGAAGGGCCTATAAGAAAATTATTCCTAATATTTATTTAGAGATTTCAGTCCCTGCCTTTGTAGTTAGCAAACTATGCTTTGGGAAGAATTTCTATTTGCTTATGAAATCTGTTTTTTCTTAATTACTTCTTTGTCAGCTCCCCTTTGAGCTATTAAATGGGGTGTTACATAGTCAAAAATGTCAAGCTGTCTTTGCCCAGCACATGGGATTATAGTTGTATACATTTATAGACAGAGGATTACTTCTGCAGGCGAGAGAAAATGACAGGGTACAAGATTAGGTTAACCTCACAGTGGAAAAATGTAAACAGTTGTCAGCAGTGAAAAAAATCCTTCTTGTCACATCATAAAAACATCTGGGTCACTCCATTGTGTTGAAGCAATTGCGTAGCCCTCCCTAGCTGTCAGAGCATACTCAATATTCACAAATCATACATGGCTGTGACAACATTTCAAAAAATATGTTCCCAATGTGACTTTACTCACTAGAATTCACCCTACTTGCATCTTCTTCATCATTGTGATCCTGCTTCTTATAAAAGCCATTTGTGGTTGGAATTCTTATTGCTACTTTTTCATTCATTGAATAAATGTTTATAGAGCCCCTACTCTGTGATGCTTACTTTGGCAGGTGGTATGGATGCCAACAGGGAAGACATTGTCCCTGGATGGCAGAAAACAGACAACGAGAAGACACTGAGATGCTGTTCTGAGGTTCTAAAGATGGTATGTGCGGTAGTGCAAAGATGACCGGCACCTGTTCTACATGGAGAGAGGGATTGTTCACCTGGTTGCCATTTAAGCAGTCACTGCTACTTGGGCAGAACCAATCACTCACAGCAATTCAAACTGGAAAATTTAGTAAAATATTGTGAAACCACTATCTGTATAAAACATTGCACTGTCCCTCTCCTCACTTTTTGAGCTTCTTTAGTTTGTGGTATAGAAATTGCTAAGCTCAAAAAGTCACAAGCGGGATAGGAGTATAGCCTAGTGGTGAAGATGCCCATACATCTGGGTTCTATTCTTGGATCCAGTTCCTGACTCCAGCTTCCTGCCAATGCAGACCTCAGTGAACAATGGTGATGGCTCAAGAAATCAGGTTCCTATCATCCACATGGGAGATCTGGATGTGTTCCCAGCTCCTGGCTCCAGACCCAGCCCAGTTCTGGCTGTTGTGGGCATTTGGGGGGAGTTAACCAGTGCTTGGGAGCTTGCTCGCTCTGTTTGTCTGCCTCTCATATAAATGAATAAATAAATACTTAAAAAGTCAGAAGCTTAAAAAGAACATATTTTTGAGACCACATACTCTGTCTTTGTGTTTTGTTTTTAGTTCTCAAACTGATATGAAGGTGACTAAGATGATTTCAAGGTGAGATTATAGCGGGCGCCGCGGCTCACTAGGCTAATCCTCCGCCTGCGGCGCCGGCACACGGGGTACTAGTCCCAGTCGGGGTGCCGGATTCTGTCCCAGTTGCCCCTCTTCCAGGCCAGCTCTCTGCTGTGGCCCGGGAAGGCAGTGGTGGATGACCCAAGTGCTTGGGCCCTGCACCCCATGGGAGACGAGGAGAAGCACCTGGCTCCTGCCTTCAGATCAGCGCGGTGCGCCGGTGGTAGCGCACTGGCCGCGGTGGCCATTGGAGGGTGAACCAACGGCAAAAGGAAGACCTTTCTCTCTGTCTCTCTCTCTCACTGTCCACTCTGCCTGTCAAAAAAAAAAAAAAAGTGAGATTATTACTTCATAGATTTGAAGCATGTGTATACACGGTTACAGAATGAGCGGTGGATTGACTGCTCCATCTGTGGGTGTTACAGAGGGATTGTAAAGGCATTTCTTTCAGTCTGGTTCCAATCAAGAGGCTACAGAGGACATAAACAATGTCTCTGGAAAGCAGAGGTGGCTGGGGCAGAGTTCAGGGAAGAGGCAACTTCAGAGCCATGTAGGCAGAGAGAGGACCCATTCCAAGGAGATCCATGGAACAAGGGCAGCAGAGAACTTCATGGAACAGGGCTATTGACGTAGTTAAAGAAGACTTGGCACTTAGCCTTTGGGCTAAGAAAAATAGAGAAATGGTTTACCAGCCTCTGGTGACCTGTATTTTACTCTCTACTTCAATGTGGTGACTGTGGTACTTGTTCTTTGCCTGGCATATTTCACTTAATACACTGTCCTCCATTCTAGCCATGTTACTGTAAATGTCATTCCTTTTTATGATTGGATAGTATTCCAAAGTGCATACATAGCATGTTTTCATTTTTAAAAAAAATTATTTATTTATTTGAAGGGCAGAGTTACAGAGAGGCAGAGGCAGAGAAAGAGGTCTTCCATCCGCTGGTTCACTCCCCAGATGGCTGCAATGGCCAGAGCTGCGCCGATCCAAAGCCAGGAGCCAGGAGCTTCTTCATGGTCTCCCATGTGGGTGCAGGGGCCCAAGGACTTGGGCCATCTTCTACTGCGTTCCCAGGCCATAGCAGAGAGCTGCATTAGAAGTGGAGCAGCCAGGACTCGAACTGGTGCCTATATGGAATGCCAGCACTGAAGGCGGTGGCTTTACCCGCTATGCCACAGTGCCAGCCCCAATAACATGTTTTCTTTATCCATTTATATATCAATGGGCACTTTGATTGAATTCTGTATCTTGGTTACTGTGAATAGCGCTTCAATAAACATGTAGATGTCCCTGTGGCGTACTTATTTCAATTCCTTTGGTTATGTACCAGTAGTGGGATGGCTGAGTCATATGCTAGTTCTATGTTCAGTTTTTTGAGGAAACTCCATAGTGTTTTCCATAGTGACTGTACTAATTTACATCACACCAACAGTGGATGAGTTCTCCTTTTGACACATCCTCACCAGCATTTGTTACTTTCTTCTGTTTAATAACAGCTGTTCTAATTAGGGTGGCATGATATCTCATTTGGTTTTATTTTGCATTTCCCTGACAATTAGTGATGTTGACTCATTTTTCTTACACATGTTGACTATTTTATTTATTTTTTGAGAAATGTCTATTGGTATCATTTACCCATTTTATTTATTTTTGAGTTGTTTGAGTTCCCTATATATTTTGGAGATTAACCCCTAGCAAGATAAATAGTTTACAAATATATTTCCCATTCTTTAGGTTGTCTATTTTATTTGATTGTTTCCTTTGCTGCAAGATAGCTTTTTTTTTAGATTGAAATACTTGGCTTATTGGGGGAAAAGTCATAATGGAAATTTCAGTGGCTTATTCTGCAACTCACAAAATAATAATTTGACATATGAAATGAATTGGGTTTTCATTCTGTCAGTACAAATGGTAAAAAAAAAATCCATCCAATATGTATTTGAGAAGCTCACATCATGAATTCTGTTGTCACATGCTTTAGATAATTTTGAATCCAAGGTAGTTCTAAGGAAGACCAGATACTAACTCTACACATGTTTCTGCTTACAGCTGCAATCTGTCAGAGCTGTCTATATGAGTTGAATCCAGCGAGACCTGGGATGAATCCGTGCCATCTCTGCTCCTTATACAGTCTTAATGGCACTTTTGAGGTAGTGTTGGCCTCCTAAGCTTTCCTACATGACTTCATCAAGACTGTCAGTCTGAATGGATTTGATCCCACCCATCTTCAATACGGTTTACACCAGTAAGACACAAAACTGAACAGATTTAGTAATATAGCATTTCCCTGCACCCTAACCCTACACACTACTCTAAAATCAGAGAAAATTTCATTTTAGGACTTCACTACTCAAAAAGACATTACTACTGCAACAGGCTTTGCCATGAAAGACTATGTTTCTACATGGTAGACCAGGTCAATGGGAAGCTTAGCAAAAACAAAACAAAACAAAACAAAACAAAATGAAACAAAACAAAACAGGAACAGTAATTGGAAAGTAATTGTGAATCTTCATATACAATATGCATTTAGGTAACTATTTTGTTCTTTAAATAGCTGAAATCTTCAAAAATTGTTTGCATTTCTTTTAGTATATTTTGTCACTGACAATTTTCACTAACATTTTCCCCTTCTCTTTCTTCTCACCAAGAGGGAAACCTGTTGGAGAGAGGTGGACACTATGGGAAACGGTGGCTTGATCAGCATAGCCCTGACTGTTAATGAACAACTTAATACATTATCCCTCTTAGTAGTTTTTTTTATCTGTTCTACTTAATATGACTGATTTAGTTCTGTAATTGATGCACAGTTATTCTTAAGTGTTGAAAATTAACTGAAATGTGATCCCTGTTGAACATGGGAGTGGGAATGGGAGAGGGAAGAGATGTATAATTTGGGACATGCTCAGGCTGACTTGCCCCACATGGTGGAGTTGGAAGCATACCAGGGGATTCCAATTCAATCCCATCGAGGTGGCATGTACCAATGCCATCTCACTGTTCCAGGTGATCAATTTCAGTTCACAGTTGGTCATGGTGGAGGGACTGGGAGTCAAAGGGAGCACATAGACAAGTCTAGTACCTTCTAACGCTAACCGATGGAGTAAATAAAGGGGAGAGTGATCCAACATGGGAAGTGAGATACTCAGCAGACTCATAGAATGGCAGATGTCCTAAGTAGCACTCTGGCCTCAGAATCAGCCCTAAAGGCATTCGGATCTGGCTGAAAAGCCCATGAGAGTATTTCAGGCATGGAAAGCCAAGACACTCTGGCAAAAGATCTCTGCGAGTGAGATCCCAGTGGAAAGAACAGGTCTTCAAAGAAGGAGGTACCTTTCTCTGAAGGGAGGAGAGAACCTCCACTTTGACTATGACCTTGTCTAAACAAGATAAGAGTCGGAGAACTCAGAGGGCTTCCATAGCCTTGGAAACTCATGACTGGAGCAGAGGGAGATTACTGATGCCATAGACAGGAGTGTCAATTGGTAAAGTCAACAACAGGAGTCACTGTGCACTTACTCCTCATGTAGGATCTCTGTCCTTAATGTGCTGTGCATTGAGATTTAATGCTATAATGAGTACTCAAACAATATATTTCACTTTGTGTTTCTATGGGGGTGCAAACTGTTGAAATCCTTACTTAATGCATACTAAACTGATGCTCTGTAAAAAAAAAAAAAAAAGAAAGAAATTATCAATTCCCAACTTGACTCTCACTGGGATTAAACATGACAATAGGTCTGCTCTGATTTCATCATCATTTAAAAAAAATCATCTATTATTTTTCACTTTATGTTTCTGTGTGGGAGCAAACTGTTGAAATCCATACTTAATGTATACTAAGCTGATCTTCTGTATATTAAGATAATCGAAAATGAATCTTGATGTGAATGGAAGTGGAGAGGGAGTGGGAAAGGGGAGGGTTGTGGGTGGGAGGGACGGTATGGAGGGGGAAGCCATTGTAATCTATAAGTCGTACTTTGGAAATTTATATTCATTAAATAAAAGTTTAAAAAAAAATTAGATTAATTAATTAATTAATTAATGCTTAACACCTCTTCTGGAAAAAAACCAAAAACTTGATCAGATCACAAAATCTTGTAAGCCTTCTCTTTTTACCTTATAAAATGGTACTTTTTGTGCTCATATTCCTTTACAAATGCAATATAAATGTTGTGAATAGAAAAAAACAAATATTGTCATATTATAAGTAATTATTGAAAGGAAATGTCTTGTTTAACTCCAAAAACATATATAAAAGATGAATATGAAGCTGTAAAACTATTTAAGAAGCATTTTCTTCCAAACTAAAAATGTAGACTAGGTGGGCAAGTACCCAACCATTTGAACTATCACCTGCTATCTCACAGGTTAGCTTTAACAGAAAGCCATATCAGAAGTGGAGTAGCCAAGACTTGAACCAGGTACTCTGATATGGGATGTCCCTTGTGGCAACTTCACCTCTGTGTCAAACACTTGCCCTCAGTATCATTTATATAAGATACTGTCCTTTCTCCTTTGTATGTTCTTGGCACCTTCATAAAAAGTCAGTTAACTGTAAGTCTGTAGGTTAATTTCTGAATTCTCTACTTGCCTCTACTGGTCTATGTGTTTGTTTTTATGCCAGTATGGTGATTTTTGATTACTATAGCTATGTGGTATTTGTTTTTAAAAAACACTATCATAAGTTTTTAAATATTTATTTATTAATTTGAAAGACAGATGGGCACACAGAGAGAAATATATTCATCTGAGGGTTCACTTTCCAAATGCCTGCAACAGCCGGGATTGGACCAGCTAAAGCCAGGAGACAGGAACTCCATCTGGAAATCCCATCTCAGTGGAGGGAACCCAAGTACTTGGCCATCATCTTCTGAGTCCCAGGCACATTAGCAGGAAGCTGGATCAGAAGCAGATGTGGGACGATCCAGACACTCTGATATGGGATGCAGGTGTGCCAAGCAGCAGCTTAACCCATCGTGCCACAACATCAGCCTCTGTAGTATGTTTTGAAGTCACATAATATAATGTGTCCCGATATTTTTTCCTTTTGCTTAGGATTTTATTTGACTAGTCTGGATTTTTTGTGGTTCTATGTGAATTGTAGGATTGCTTTTTTCTAGTTCTGTGAAGAATGTCATTGGTATTCTGATGGAAATTGCACTGAATTTGCAGATCACTTTGAATAGTGTGCGCATTTTAACAACACCAATTCTTATAATCCAGGAGTGTGAAATGTCTTCACTTTTGGTGTCCTCTGTAATGTTTTATTTTATTCTATTTTATTTTATTATTTTATTTTATTTTGAGGAATGAGGTTTCCCATCTACTGATTCATTCCCCAAGTTAATTCCTGGGAGCTCAGTCCAGATCTCCCACATGGGTGTCAGGAGCCCAGCTTCTTGACCCATCATATGCTGCCTTTCAGAGTGCACATTAGCAGGAAGCTGGAATTGGGAACAGAGCCAGGATTCACACGCAGGAACTCCTATACAAGATGTAGGTCACCCAAGCAACATCTTAACTGCTGTGCCAACTGCCCACGTCACCTCTATGATTTCTTTCACTAGTATTTGGCATTTTCATTGTAGAGATCTTCTACGTCCTTGGTTAAGTTTATTTCTAGCCGTTTTATTTACTTATTTATTGTGAATAAGATTTGAATAAGCCTGCTTTTTTGATTTTTCAAGTCATTTTATTGGAGTATAAAACTGTTATTGCTTTTTGTATATTAATTTTGTAGCCCACAAATTTCACTGAATTTATTTATTAGTTCCAATGGTTTTTTTGGTGGATTCTTCAGGTTTATCTATTTGTAAGATTGTGTTATCTGCAGACATGGGTATTCTGACTTTCTTATAATTTGGGTTCCTTTCACTTCTCTCTGCTGCCTAATTGCGTTGGCTAAGACTACCAGTGCTATGTCAAATACGAGTGGTGAAAGTGGACATGTCAACTGTGGGGAGCAACTTGGACTAGACTGTTACTGGAATTAAGACTTATTCTATGCATTTGCTCTCCCACAATATGGCGCTGAGAAGGGAGTAACAACTTCTATGCAGCTGCCTCTAGCCAACTTGAGTGATGACCTGCAGGAGCTGATCCTGCTCCTGATTGGAGGAGAGCAGCGTACTCGGCGTGGGGGTAGCAGAGTTGGGATTGGTGGAAGAGGACTATAAAGGAGGAGAGAGACAACATGCACCAGGAACATCTATCTGAAGGAACACCTGTGCAGCCCCCGAGAGAGCCGGCCAGCGGTGTGCCGCTCCCCCGCGGAAGTGGGGAAAGTGGCAGGGGGAACTGCCCTTCCACGGAGGTGGAAGGGTCGGTAGCCAACCCGGGAAGAACCAGCAGCAAACCCGGGAAGGGCCGAGCAGACAAAAGAACAGCGCAGGGTTCAGTGTCGCTCCTCCGCGAAGGGGGGGAGCGACATAATGGTGCCGTGACTTGGATATGAAGCCTAGGCAGGGTTTAGTGTCGTTCCTCCATGAAGAGGGGGAGCGACAGTCAGCGCTTTCAGCTTTTCTTGAGTTAGCACGATATTGCCTCTATTGTATTGAGTCATATTTTTTTCTCTACCTAATTTTGTTGAGAGTTTTTTAAATCATGAAATGATGTTGAATTTCATCAAATGCATCAAATTTCATCAAATGAATTTCATCAAATCCATGGGATAAATCTATGGTGTGTAATATTTTTGATGTCTATTGGAATCAGTTTTTGATTGGTATTTTGCTGAGTTTTTTTGCATTTATGTTAATCAGGAATATTGTTATGTAGTTTTATTTTTTATTGTGTTTTTGTCTGGTTTTGGTATCAGGGAAATGCTGACTTTATAGAATGAGTTTGACAGTCTCCTCTTTTTTTTATTTTTTGGAATTTTTTGAGACTTGATATGAGTTATTCTTTAATTGTTTTATAGAATTCAGCCACAAAGCTGCCTGGTCCTGGGATTTACTTTGTTGAGACTTTATATATTACTAATTCAATTCATAGCTCATCCATGGCCTGATCAGGTTTTTATGTTCTTCTGTTTTTATTTTGGTAGTTTCTGTGTGTTCAGATATTAATCTGTTTCTTCTCGGTTTTTCAGTTTGTTGGCATATAGTTATAATAGTCCATAAAAATTCTGCGTATTTCTTTGGTATCAGTTATAATGTCTCTCTTTTCGACTCTGGATGAAATGTTATATGTGTTAGGTCCATTTGGTCAATAGTGTAGTTTAGTTCTGATGTTTCTTTGTTGATTTTTAATCCCCATGATGTATCCATAGATCTAAGTCAATGTTGATATCCCTGACATTAGTGTACTGGAGTCTATCCCCCTCTTTAGATCTAACAATGTTTGCTTCATGTAATTTTGTTCTCCAGCATTGGGTGCATATATTTATGTTGTTATTTCCTTTTGTTGAATTGATTTGTCTGAAATTACACAGTGTCTGCTTTTGCCCTTTTTGACTTAAAAATCTCTTATCTAATGTAAGTGTTCTGGTTTGCCACTGATTTCCATCTGCATGGAATGTCTTTTTCCAACCTTTCACTTTTAGTCTATCGGTGTCCTTACAGGTAAAATGAGTTTGTTGTAGGCAGCATGTAGTTAAGTCTTTTTCTAAAAATTCATTCAGCTGCTCTGTTTCTTTTGATGGGGGAATTTAATCTATTTGCAGTCAAAGTTATTGTTGACAAGTAAGAAATTTTATTCCTACTATTTTCTTTTTCTTTTTTTTTTTGATTGTTTTGAATATTCTTTGGTCCTTTTTGTTTCTCTTATTGTTTATTTTTGTAGGTTGGTGGTTTTCTCTTTTTCACTTGTATATCTGAATTGCCAGTGATTTTTATTCTTTTGTGTATTTTCATGATGGTAGTTATTGTACTTTTGCTTCTAGATGTAGGATTCTTTCAAATATTTCTGATAGAAATATTTAATATCTAATGGTAATGAATTCCCTCAGTTTTTGCTTCTCTTGGAAAGTCTTCATTTCTCTTTCATTTCTGAAGGGTAGCTTTGCTGTATATAATATTCTTGGTTGGCAGTTTTCTTTTTCTTTCAGAGTTTTGAATATGACATCCCATTACCTCCCTCCATGTAAGATTTATATTGAAACATCTGCTATTAGTGTAAAGGAGTTCTTTAAATGTCAATTGGTGCCATTCCCTTGTTTTTCAAATTCTGTTTTGTATTTTTTTTTTTTTTGACAGGCAGAGTGGACAGTGAGAGAGACAGACAGAGAGAAAGGTCTTCCTTTGCCATTGGTTCACCCTCCAATAGCTGCCGCGGCCAGCGCGCTGCGGCCTGTGCATGGCGCTGATCCGAAGGCAGGAGCCAGGTGCTTCTCCTGGTCTCCCATGTGGGTGCAGGGCCCAAGGACTTGGGCCATCCTCCACTGCCTTCCCGGGCCATAGCAGAGAGCTGGCCTGGAAGAGGGGTGACCGGGACAGAATCTGGCGCCCCGACTGGGACTAGAACCTGGTATGCCGGCGCCACAGGCGGAGGATTAGCCTAGTGAGCCGCGGCGCCGGCCCATAAATTCTGTTTTGTATTTTTAACAGTTTTGCTACAAGATGTCATGGAAAGGAATTTTTTTGGTCAAAACTATTTGGAGTTGTTTGGTTCTCCTGAACCTGGATGTCCACATCTTTCCCTAGACTGCAAAATTTTTCAGTTATTATTTCATTGAATAGACTTTCTATCTTTCCACTTCTCTTTGCCTTCTGGGATGATCAAAATTCAAAAAATGCTTTCATTTTTCAATAGTATTATCCTGCAAGTCTTGGAGACTTCCTTTATTTTTTTCTTTTTGTCTTATTAGGATATTTCAAAAGATTGTCTTCAAGTTTGGATTTGACTTATTGAGTTCTTCAGTTTTGTTTGCATTTTAGCTTGGTCCTTTTTCATAATCTCTATCTCTTTGCTGAATTTCTCATTCATGCCATGAACTTTTAATTTCATTGAATTGTTTGTATTCTCATGTATCTCATTGAGTTTGTTGTTTAGAATTATCATTTTCACACTTTGTCTGTGTCCTTATCTTTGGAGTTTGTTGCTAGAGAGTTTTTGTGTTTCTTTGGAAGCCTCATGTTACCTTGCTTATTCATAATTCTTGTGTCTCCATGTTGATATTTGCATATATTGCATATCAGTTGTGTCAACCAAAAGGTGACTTTTGAAGTAAAGACTTTCTTCTAAAGTTGTGTCTTTGAGTGTCAGCTTGGTAGGCTATAGGGGCTTTGTTTCCGATTTGGTATGGTAGTGTAACTTCCCTATGGCTTCTCCAGTTGTAACTGAGGCTTTAGGAACAATGCATGTGGCAGCAGCATCAGAGAGCCTGTCCATCCCCAGGTGCCCTGCAAGCGTGAGGGTATGCTAGTGACCCAGGTGAGTGTGATGCACACACCAGTGGGAACCAAACATCCACAGTGTAGCCATGTCAGCCATGGAGTGGTGGTGCTGAGGATTTGAAATGTGGTGTGTTTCCTCATGCATCACTGGGGCTCCATGGTTTGTGGTGTCCCTTAGCAACAGCAGCAATAGTATCAGGAGCATGGCACGTGTGTCCTCAGGACCCACAGCAGTGGCAACGCTGGTGGCAGGGGCTTCTCATACTGGTGCCCATATAGGCCAGGACATTAACCTGCTGCGCCACAGTGCCAGCCCCATGAATTTGTTTTTCTAAACAAAGCTAATGTGCAGATTGCAGGAAGCTCCCTAACTGGCATAAACTGGAACGGCCGTGGAACTCCAGCTAGGATTTTCAGTGTCTGCAGCAATGGGGTCTACTGGGACTCTCCCATTCACCCTTTCCCCTGCAGTAGGGATTCCCTCCTGATAGGGAGCCCAGGGCTTGGTTCCAGTGCTCTTTCTCTCTCTGTGTTGCCACCCCGGGCCTCTGTGTCTCAAAGGTCCCTGTCTCTCCTTTGCTGAGTTCCAGTGCTTTCCCGTTACGACTCACCTCAAGATGCAGCCGCTCCTTTGTTGGTTTGGTTCCTGTGTGGGGGAGACGAGTGCTAGGCACTTCTATTCGGCCATTTTGGAATCTCCTCAGCACTATTTCAGATAACAGTAATAACACCAGGCTGCTGCAACTAGTAAGTTCAGGGTAATAATTGCCCTTGGCATGACCTTGAGACTTAGTGGACTGCGTGGGCAGCTGATGCCCCACGTCTGCAGTACTGGAGCCACATGGGCACATTTCCTGAATGATTAGGATTTCCTTTAAGCTTTTGGAAACAGTGCCAGTGCAGATGTGCGATTGGAACCACAGGGTCTACTCTGGGAATTCCTGAGTTTTAATTGCTAGTCGGTGTGGTGCTCAGGCCTGCCTGCTGCACAGATCTGTTTCTCTTCAAAGGGAAAGGAATTGTTATGCTTCTGGCACCTAAACAGCATTGTGTGGAGTAATTCGTCCCTGTCTCAAATTGCTCCATATTTCCAAGTGTCATTATTTTGAAACGGATTCCTTCAAAGATTGAGAGAAATCCACATAAGAAATACACAACTTAAAACACTTCTACTTATTTACAGCCCTCAAGCATGAGCCTGCCCATGGGAGTGATTTATTGATTTAGCTGGGAGGTTGAAATTTCGTTGAGCGTATCTGTCTGAGAAAGAAGAGACAGTGAAGATGTTTAAGCCCTATAAAAGGATTCACTTGTCTCTAGAAGCTCTCTCCAAAGTGGACCAAGGTATTCTCCAAAACACCCATCTTACTGTACATATTCATTTGGGGCTTCCTAATCAGTCTGTTGGTTTCTCCATCCTGAAAGAGCTCTGGAGTCTGTATCCAACTCTGGCTCTACAAACACCTTGGGTCATTTCTTTACCCTGTGGTGTCTAAGGCATCAAGAGGACCAAGAGCGGCAGACTGTTCCTTAGCTGGTCCCCGGCCCCACTGCTCCTGCTGCTCAAATAAACACCTCTGGGCTGGGAAAGGGCACTGAAGGCTTGACTCACATTGTCATTTCTAGTAAAACTTTTATTTCCAGAGTCAGTTTGACAAATTTGTGTTTTTTAACTTTCATAAAACAATTTGTGACCAAAATTAACATTTTTGGTGAGCATACCTACAGAGCTACAACTATTCGGAAGCACTTGGATTCAGAAAACTGCATGCCTGACTATTTTAAAAAGTAACAAGTATGGGAAGTTTTAAAAAGTTTAAAAGTCCCTTTTTGTGGGATTTTTTTCCTGTCTTAACTTGGATAAACTTTTAGGGGAATTATGTGAGTTCGGGGGGCTTCTGTTGCCCGTGCATCTCCATTTGGAGCTGGGTCAGTCTGTCTACAGCATCAGGATTTCTGCAATGCTTTGTGTCTAGACACCTCTTACAGCCCACAGTTTTGGAAATTGAATGTGGAGGAACAGTTAAGGGTGACTTTATTCAATGAAGTCTCAGACAGCGCACTTGAAACCCATTTAAGGAATTTCATATAGTACTTGTATTTTTGATGTAATATTTAAATATTAAAATACTACTTTTATGGATGAAAATACATCAAAAAGGCATTTGCAAATAAATTATGAAAGATGAAGTTATCCTAATGACAGAGCTAATAGCACAATAAGACTATTTATTTATTTTAAAATATTTGTTTATTTATTTATTTGAAAATCAGAGTAACACAGAGAGAAGGAGACACAGAAAGAGAGGGAGATCTTCCATCTGTTGGTTCACTCCCCAGATGGCTGCAATGGCCAGCCCTGAGCCAGCTGAAGCCAGGAGCTGGGAGTCAGGAGTTTCTGGGTCTCCCACTTGGGTGCAGAAGCTCAAGCACTTGGACCATCTTCCGTTGCTCTTCCCAGGCCATTAGTAGGGAGCTGGATCAGAAGTAAAACAGCCAGCAATCAAACCGGTGCCCATATAGAATTCTGACATCACCGTGGGTGGGGGCTTTACCCACCACGCCACCGCGCTGGCCCAGGACTTTATTTAGAACGGCAATTGCTTGGCTTTAGGCAGCCCTGCTCCATTTGCTGCTCTGACTCAGAGACCTGGAGCTCTGGATCATGGGTCGGAGATGTTCTCTGAGGCATCACTCTCCTTTTCCTACCTGAGTCATTAACTACGATTCTCGGAAAAGTGGGCTCAGACTAAGGGTGGTGGAGTGCTAGGAAGCCAGGGGGGAGTTTGGAATGAGGATGATGTCCTTGGAGATGGAATTTCCAAAAGCAAAGCCTTGCAAGAGGAGCAAAACAGGGGCCTGTATTGGGCCTGCAGCTTTACATGTGCTCTGAGATTCAGCTTATCAATGAATCAGATGTTGGAAGTGGGAAAACACATCGTCAGGTAAAGCTTCTGAAATATGTGAATAATGACTAGACACTGGGAAATTGACTGGAAGCTGGGCAAATCAACCTGTTCTTAGGCTTATGTTCTGATAAGAGAATCTGACACCATTTATTGGTTCACTCCCTACATGGCCACAATGGCGAGCGCTGAGCCAGATGGAAGCCAGGAGCCAAGAGCTTCTTCTGGTCTCCTAAGTGGGTGCAGGGGCCAAGGGATTGGGCCATCTTCTGATTTCCCAGGCACATTAGCAGGGAGCTGGATCTGAAGTGGAGCAGCCAGGACTTGAATCAGCTCCCATTTGGGATGCCAGCACTGCAGGTGGTGGCTTAACCCACTGCACCATAGCACAGGCCCTTGAGTTTGTCTGTTTTGAAAAAATTTTTGAGAGGCAAAGTGTGAGAGAGATAAACAGAGAGACAGATAGATAGAAACCATGCCCGACCATCTTCTGGTTCACTCTGCCAAATGCCTACAATAGCCTGAGGTCCAAATCTGGGAGCCAAGTACTCAACCCAGGTCTCCTACGTGGGGTGACAGGGACTCATTACATGGACTTCACCACTGTCCCCCAGGGTCTACATAAACACAAAGCTGGAATCAGGAGCCAGAGCCAGGAGTAGAACTCAGATGCTCTGATATGGATGTGGGTATCTTGATCAGTATCTCAACTACTATGCCAAACATCCATCCCTGAGTTTAATTTTTTGTTAAGTAAACCTAAAAAGAAAGCTTAGAAAACAAACCAGAAGCCGTATGAGATAAATGAAAACAGAGCAATTGTGGTGGGCATATAGCCTACTGATTAAGACATCTGCATCCTGTATCTGAATGCCTGAAGAGGTTTAAAATAGTATGACCCATCCAATAAACACTCAAGAAAGTGGTTACATTAATAAATATTCACTTTTTAAAAACCACATTTTGGGAGCCAGTGTCATGATGTACCGGGTAAAGCTGCCACCTGTAATACCAGCATCCCATATGGGCATCAATTCGAGTCCCAGCTACTCCATTTCCAACCCAGCTCCCTGCTAATGCACCTAGGAAAGCAGCGGAGGATGCTTTGGGCCCCTGCACCCATGTGGGAGACTCAGGTGAAGTTCCTGGTTCCTGGCTTTGTCTCGTCCTGGCCATATAGCCATCTGGGGAGTGAACCAGTGGATGGAATCTCTCTCTCTCTCTCTCTCTCTCTCTCTCTCTGTGTGTGTGTATAGGTTTGTAGGTGGGTGTGTCACTCTGACTTTCTGACTTTCAAATACATGTTTGAAAACCTATATTTTTGTATATGTAGCCCATTTGCTATCTTGATTCCATATTCTTTAGTATAAAAATGTTCATATGAAACTAAGGCAGATAACTTTCAAAGTAATAGTAAGCTCATTTCTGTTTCCAACTAATACTATATCAAGGCTTATTGAGAATGTCTACATTATTTTTCCCTCAAACAAGGTATGATACCATACATACTCGTATGATTGTCAAATTATTTGAGCAAGCCACACTATTGAACATTTCTGTTGTACAAGAAAATTCCCTGTTACTGTCCTAACAAGGAGCCCTATCTTTTACCATTTTTTTTTTACTGAACCAATGAATGGAAGATATCTCTCTCTCTCTCTCTCTCTCTCTCTAATTCTTTCAAATAAAACAAATTCTTAAAAAATATAAACTCAAATTTGTGACCCACCTATGGCACATATATGTCATTGTAGATAGAAATGATATAGCTATATATGTTTTTTAAGGACTTTTATTTTGTAATTCCCAAATTTACAAAGGAACTGAAGTATTAGTACAATGAACATATATACACACACACACACACACACACACACACATATATATATGTTTTACCTTTCACCTAAGATCACAAGTTGTTAATTTTTGTCCATCCTATTTTATGTCTATTTTACACACACACACATACATAAACACATTTTTTCTATACCATTTGCAAGTAAATTGTAGATATCACCATACTCTTATACTTTTGCATATGTTTTCTAAAGATAATAGTGTTTTACTGTATAACCATGATAGTTTTATTATACCATATAATAAAAACATCAAGTAAGCATATGATAAAAAGTTCCCTGTTTGTATTAAAGCTGTCAATCAATGCTCAAATGTCACATTTGGTCTTTATGCCTCTTTGGTCTTCATCAATATAGAAGCATTTTCTGGCCCTTATAAGTTTAATTTTTTATGACTTTGGTTTTTCTTTAGAGTGCAAGATTTTTTCTCATGATTACATTCAAGTGAAATATTTTTGGCAACAGTAGTAAAAGGTGATGTTAGGCTTCTTACTACATAATATTAAGTGCTGCAAAACTTCAGATTGACTTTCTATTGATAATAACATTTGATCACTTAGCCAAGGAGTTGACTGTCACATTTTGCATTGAAAAGATGCATTTTCTCTCTGCGATAAATACGACACATTTCTGAGCTTTATTATTGATTCGATTTTGCCTCAACCCTTGATTTTTAATTGCATCCCATTTTTAATTACTCTCCACTGGTCACATTTTGTATAAACTTGTAAGACACTTCAAATTACTTCTGGAATAAAGTGAAAACAAAATATGCATTTCAAATCTCTCCATACAAATCACTTGGAAGAATCTTTATTAGAGTAATTTTGTTTTCATTTTACTATCTATGAGCTAGTCAGTCTAATAAATGTCTTTTCCTGTATAATTAATTGTCTTCACTTTGATCCAATTGAAATAAAAACGAGTTGTGCTTCTCTAATTCCTTAAACAACTAGATCACTGTGACCTTAATTGTACATCACTAGTATGATGACAAAAACGGGAACCAAGAGAAAAAAGACAACACAGATACTTTTGGCCCAAGGCAGGCTAGAGGAAAAAGGCACAGGATGTTCAACCACACGTGTTTTCAGGGGTTTGAGGATCCGTTCTCTTTGAGTGAGAATGGCTTGCCGGGCCCCATCCCATTTCCCTGGCCCCTGTAGACGGTATTGATATGGGGTGCAGGGCCCAAAGAAAATCTCCTTGGCCAGCCTCATATCCCAGAGGAAGAGAGAGAACAGGTTGGGTTTGACGCCTAATTCAGAAGCAATTTCATCCATGTAGTGGATATACTGCACTCGATGTACATGTCTTGGGCTTTTCACAAATCTGGAATAAGAAGGAGACTATTAGAAACCCTGTACCCGATTTCAGTTACTATTCTCTGAGTTCCCACTTGACTTGACTTCGCTGTTTATTAACTTCATTATCTTCTATTTCTCAGACCACCTTAATTTCATACATTTGCCTTACTGTGTTTAGAAGAATCTCTGAGCACAGGATATGAATCCTTAATGTCTCTAAATTTCCCAAAGCACCCAGTAGAGTCACATACAGAGAGAAAATGTTGAATGAGTAAGTGGCTAACGTCTTAGGTATTGATCAACCTTTCAGACACAGAATCTCATTCCATTATATAAACCTCGGTAGATGAGGCATGTAAGTTGAGTACAAGAGAGTTAACTCCATTACTCACTTTATGCTTCCATGCTATGTGAAATATCTCTTAACTCTGGACACAAATTTTGAATACTCCTAGAGGGTCAACAATTCGTTTTGGCTTATTTCTATATGACTTGTTCCACATACTCTGAAATTCTGCTAAATCACTTGAGTGAAGGAGGAAATAAAACTGGAATTATAGATCATTTAAAAGCTATCAAAACTCTGGGAAGAAATAAATTAGTATTATTCACAGAAAATATAACAAAATGTAAATGAACCAAGTAGCCAAATCAAGAAGTTAAAAAAGAATACAAAACATGATAAGGAAAGCAGTAAAAAGGCATTCATTAAGGTTAGAGATGGAATCATGAATGTGAGAAAAAGGGGAATTGATAAATAAATCTTAAAGGAGGTTGCTTGAACAATAACAATAAACAATTGACAAAGACTTGAAGCTTTAGATAAGAAAAAAGAGAGAACCTAAAACTAAACACACACACAACAAGGAAAGGGATTTTATACAAAGGTATGGGAGAGCTTAAAATAATTGAAAATTAGCATGTGCATAACTACATGATAAAATATGCAAAATTCAATGATGATGATTTTCTAATCAAATATATTTTTACACTTGACAGAAGAACAATGAAGTAGATCAACAGTGCTGTAAATAATGGAAAATGTGATCTAAGAATAATTTCCAAAATAAGTGCTAGATCCAATATGTATATTAATGATTTATTTCACATTTTCAAGTAACATGAAATCTCCACCCTATTTGTTTCTGACTACACAGAAGCACTAAATCTTTCTCATTTATTTTGTAAGGTTGATATAAATTTAATAACCCAATATAGCAAAGAGAGGAAATAGAGAGAAAATAATCTTATCTATGAATATAATTGAAAACATTATAAATGAATTTCTATAAAATAGAATTTAAATGTTTAATCATAATCAAGGGCAGGCAGTCAGCCAAGTGGTCAAGATGTTTGCATCCCACACGGGATTGCCTGTGTTCAGTTCCCAGCTCCACGTTCTTACTCCAGCTTCTTGCTAATATACACCCTGGGAGGCAGCAATTGAGTTCCTGCCACCCATGTGGATTGCAAACCTAGTTTCTGGCTTTGGCCCCAGCTCACCTCTAGCCATGGTGGGCATTTGGTGAGAGAACCAGTAGATGGAAGCTGTCTATTTGTCTCTGTCAAATTTTTAAAATTAAAAAATAATAAAACACAATGATCAAGCAATCTTTATTCCTGAAAACTAAGAAATGTTTAGGGTTAGGAATAAACTTAAGTAGAGACATAAGATCATGGAAAACATAAGTGATATTTACATTTAATACTTATTTTATCATCTATATTATCCATTTATCTATGAAATTGTGATAATGTTACTCTATCATTTCTTCCAAAGTTACCCTAAGGGTTTTCTTAGAATGTAAGTTTATCATAAAGTGCACAGAGTAGGTGTTAAATAAGTTGAAATAAAAGTGCATCTTCTTAAGCTACCTGTTACTTGATTATACATTTGAAAAGTTACCTTCTTTTGTTCAGATTTAGCTTTTGTGAGCTCAGTTCTTCCAATGGATGAAAGAACTCTCGCCATGTTTCTTGTTGGTCCTCCCTTTTGGAGACTCCTTGTTGCATAAATTTATAATTCTGTGGCTATTCAACAAGTGATGAAATTATGTTCCACAGCCAGGCATTTTTCACACGTGTCTCATGTACATTTTTTCACTGTGCTATCATTAAGCTACAGTTATCTTGGGAGATTTATTTAGGTGGGTGTAAACTATGTAAGTAGAGAAACCAAATAGCTCTGTCTAAGCGGATTTTGTTCACTTTAATCAATAATTAATTTCTTACTCTTTTTCCATTTTCTTTCTCTTCCTGGTGATGTCAGCTATCATGTCACTCACTGGGGGTAGTGTTTGCAGTCCTGAGGAAAAGAGGGAAATTTGAGGGCTGTCAGGGATGCTGAGGGAGACAAGTAAATGAAAAAAATAATTTTGAAATAATTATAATAATCATGTTTTTATCAAACTCATAAACAAATCCCTTTATTAAAAATTCCCAAGGAAGACGTTTTCTTTTCTGTCATTCTTGGGTTGCTAGGAGCAGCCTTTTAGAGCAGGTGGCTAGCCTTCACTTAAGAGAAGTAGAGGGATTGGCGTGGTGGTGTAGTGGGTAAAGCCGCTGCCTGCAGTGCCAGCATCCCACATGGATGCCGGTTCAAGTCCCGGCTGCCCCATTTCCAATCCTGCTCTCTGCTATGGCCTGGGGAAGCAGTAGAAGACGGCCCAAGTCCTTTGGTCCCTGTACCCGAGAGGGAGACCCAGAAGAAGCTGCAGGCTCCTGGCTTCGGATCGGCACAGCTCTGGCCACTGCGGCCAATTGGGGGGAGTGAACCATTGCATGAAAGACTTCTCTCTCTCTCCGCCTCTCCTTCTGTTTCTGTGTAACTCTGACTTTCAAGCAAATAAATAAATCTTAAAAAAAAAAAAGAGAGAGAAGTAGAGGAGCCAGCGCTGTGGTGTAGTGGGTAAAGCTGCTGCCTACAGCACTGGCATCCCATATGTATATTGGTTCCAGTCCCGGCTGCTCCACTGCCTATCCAGCTCCCTGCTAATTGCTTGGGAAAACAGTCAAAGATGGCCCAATTGCTTGGGCCCCTGCACCTATATGGGAGACCCAGGAGAAGCTCCCTGGCTCCTGTCTTTGGACTGGCCACCTCCTGCCATTGCAACTATGTTAGAAGTGAAGCAGGGGATGGAAGATCTCTCGCTCTCTCCTTGTCTCTCCCTTTCTCTCTCTTTGTAACTCCTTCAAATAAATAAATATTTAAAAATAATAAAGAAGAGAAGTAGGTTTTGAGTTGTTTCTGCTTTTAAATCATCAGTCAAAACTCTTGGATATTAAGAATTCCCCTTGACATCTTTTTTGCTTTCCCAGAGGTCCTCAGATGCCACAGCAACTGCCTCAGATGTGTTTCATATTATCTGAACAGATCTTGGCACTCAGCTCATGTCTCAAAAATTATTTTTTCAGACCTCAGAGCAATGGCAAAATTCATTTGTCACTATGCATTCACGAACTATGCAGTGATGGAAAACATCCCAAGAGTGAAGTAACTATATTTGGTAAGAAGAAAAGCAAGTGATAGGAAAAAAGAAGGTGTGTATGTGTGCCTGTGTGTGTGTTGGCAGGACAGAGGACATGATAAAGGAAGCTTAGGGTGGCAAAGACACAGTAAAGTCAAGGGAACATAGCAGATTGATTTCTAAACTATGCTCCTCCTGGTTTCATCAGTGTAGAGGGAACAGCGCAACAAAGGCTGCTGCTTGGCTATTAGAAGTAGACATCATGTCCAAATGATTCCAGCTAGGGGCCAGAGTGAGGACTTAGAAATATGTCTTCTGGCTTACAGACTGGACTTCTGGTCATTCCCACTGCATCCTTTAAATGGGTCATTCAGATCTTTACCTGTGAATTTAAAGAAATCCACATTCCTACATAGACTTACTATATGTGTATCCCGTATACATACCTCTGGTCGACATTCTCTCTCTGTATGATTCTTCTTTCCTGTCTTGTGTGACTTGGGGACAGAGAACTGCCCTCCCAATTCACGGCACCCTCCCTGCCCAGGATCTTTAATGGACTTTTGGGCTGTTTATTTCCTGTCGAGAGGGAGTGCCATCGCAGGAACTGGAGTGAGGAGTCCCCGGGATTCCAGGAGAACACAAGTTCAGGCTCCCAGCTCCAGAGCAAAGCTTAGGAGTGACATAAACTGGACACTGGTCTAACAAGAATCCCAGGGGCCTCTGCCCAAACAAATTTCTCATGTGAGAGTCTCCCCGGTCATAGGTTGGGCTGTTTGCCAGGTGAAAGAAGTATCCCATGAAAGGTACAGCAGTAAACACCTACATACATCTCCCCTTTATTTCCAAGTAAGGCAGAGTTGATAGCTGGAGCCTCAATTTAGCTGAAGATCTCCAAGCCATAGGGTACTGCTCATGAATGCTATCAAATGCCTTACAAACTCTGATCTGGAGGACAGGTATGCAAAACATGAAAGGGAGAGGCTTGCAGATAGAGAGGCCATGTGCACATTAAATTGCTATTTTACACACACCTGGGGAAGTATCAATTATTCTCCTAGGTATGTACCCAACAGAAATGTGTGTATATGTTCAACAGAAGGCATGGGTTACCTTATTCATGACATCATTGTTTTTAATAGCTATCTATGTCTATCAACACAGAATGGCTAAGTTATGGCCATGCAAGGACTTACTCATATCCTTTGTCAAGTGGTAAGCATGTGGAATACCATATAGCAGTGAAAATTAATGACTGTAA
This sequence comes from Oryctolagus cuniculus, assembly GCF_051225735.1. NCBI lineage: Eukaryota > Metazoa > Chordata > Mammalia > Lagomorpha > Leporidae > Oryctolagus > Oryctolagus cuniculus. The sequence continues at coordinate 32,491,608 of NC_142873.1, forward strand.
TGTATGGATGAATTTCACAGGTATGTTCAATGAAAGAAGCTGAACATAACCAAGTACATATTCTATGATTCAATTTGTATGCAGATAAAGAAGTGAAACTATTTGCTGCTTTTATAAATTAGGAGAGTAGCTAGGATGGTGGTGCTGGGGACAGCAAGATGGGGAAAGAGTGTGAGGGGAGCTTCTGAGTTTTGGTCATGTCTTTTTAAAAAAATTCTGATTGATGGTTGAGTGAGGGAATGTGTGTTTAACTTGTGAAAATCCAACAAGTGATTATCTAACTACTCTCTGATCTGGTCACTGTTGTATCATCTATTTGTCATCTTTTCATGACCCACTGGTGCTATTTATTGGTGCCCATATATTCAGTAAGAAAATATATACTTGTCAGGAGAAAAAGAGACACAGAGTATATACAAGGAAGCCAACATACCTGAACTAGAGCAGTGCTGCAGATTTTGAGTGAGAGTAAGAGTTATTGAAAAGACTTCACGGGGGACTAATGCCATGGCTTCAAACCATGTATGATGTGCGATACAGATACAACACAAGCCACCTGGATAGATGTTCAGGTTGCAGTGAACAGAAGTCTCCTCATAAATTCCTGACTTGCCTAATTTAGAATTCCATGTCTCAGAACAGAGAGGAGATCAGCACTTTGTGTCCCATTCTGACCCATCGGGAAAGGACGCTCTAGTAGTGTTTCCTAAGAAAATAGAATTCTGATTCTTGGAAATCTAAGCAGAGAGAACTTGATTCAAATGACTTAGGATGGTGAGGGAAAGGGCTCCGTGTCATTTAGTCAATTTGTCCTGACACTCTGAACCCACATACAATTCTGCTTTCTTTCTGGTACCCATTTTGATTTGCTCAATATCATCAACTTGGGTAAAGACTTGGTGAATGAGTCAAAAATACAAGTCATATACTCAGAGTTGGCTGAAGAAGAAAAATAACTTCACCACCCTTCTGAAATATGCTTATAGGTATTTTCTCCCTGTTTGTTTTCCTACCTTACAAGTTTCATTTCCATAAAGCCTTACCATAAATTTGCTTTTTGCTGGAAGAAAGTACAGGGTACTGAATATTCAAATGTAACCTGATTGTAATTTTGCATGTCTTTTCTTATTCTTTGTATGGTTTTATTTAAATAGGATCCTCTTAGAAATTAAAAATAAAAATTTTAGAGAATCCATTGGTAATGAATTTTTGGTGGTGAAGTTTAAGACACATTGATGGAATAAGGTGAGGAGATACACAGAAGGGAAAACCTCTGAGTGCACTTAAAATCTTCACTCAGAATCAAGAGCCCACTTTGTTCTTGTAGAAGACTGGTACTTACCCTTGAACACACGTACAACCCATCGACTCTGGAGTTCTGATGTGGGAATGGTAGCTCCTATGGGCTGCAGGATGCCAATGAAAGCTAGTGTTGGCTTCTCTAGCTGAGGAGGGAAGACAAATTTGAACCTAGAATTCTGGCTGTCCAGAATTTCTGGATCACTCTCCAAGAAAGGGAAAGAAAATGTGTAGCCTGTGGCAAAGATAACAACATCGACTTTCTCTTCTGTACCATCCTCAAAGATGGCGGAGGTCTCAGTGAACTCTTTCACGTTTGGTTTCACCAGCACTCTTCCAGCAATGATGTGGTTGGGCAGATTGTCACTCAAAGTAGACTGATGGCTGAGAAACCTGCAACACAAGGAGTGCAATATCAATAAGTGAGTGTCAATCTTCTTTGTAAAGAAGTTGTGGTGGGCAAGCTCTCAGGAAACCACCAGAATGTTTCAATAAATTTACTGCTTTTTACTGGCTCAGAACTTGATTTTCAGAGTTAAACAAAGCTTTAATATTGGCCCTGCCAGGAGACCTCAGGCATGTCTTGTAATAGTTCAGCCCCCTTTTCCTAAACCATGAAACTATAATAATGACATAACAACAAGATTGAATTGTGCTAACCACTCAATACATGTCTAGCTGGCTATGTTTTTACCAAGGATAAAGTGTTTTGATTTTTAACATGTCTATTTATACTTGAAATCATGTAAATATTAACACTGTTCAGTCATTAGTATTTTTCAAGGGGCTACCAGGTGCTACTGCATGATTTTTTAAAGATTTATTTATTTGAAAGGGATATATACATATGTGCATATATATGTATGTATACATATGTATGTATATATACATATATGTGTATATATGTGTACATATATGTGTGTATATATATGTATATACACACACACATATATATCCCTTTTTTTTTTCTTTTGACAGGCAGAGTTAGACAGTGAGAGAGAGAAAGAGAGACAGAGAGAATGATCTTCCTTCCATTGGTTTACCCCACAAATGGCCACTATGGCTGGAGCGCTGCAGCCAGTGCGCCGCACCGATCCGAAGCCAGGAGCCAGGTGCTTCCTCCTGGTCTCCCATGCAGGTGCAGGGCCCAAGCACTTGGGCCATCCTCCTCTGCCTTCCCGGGCCACAGCAGAGAGCTGGACTGGAAGAGGAGCAACTGGGACAGAATCTGGCACCCCAACCAGGACTAGAACCTAGGGTGCCGGCACCACAGGCAGAGGATTAGCCAAGTGAGCCGCCGTGCCAGCCTCCTTTCAATATATATATATATATATATATATATACATACACACACACAAACTCACACACACACAGGAGGAGAGAGAGAGAGAGATCTTCCATATGCTGGTTCACTCCCCAAATGGCCACAATAGATAACTAGGACTGGGCCTGGCTGAAGCCAGGAAGTAGGAACTCCATTCAGGTCTTTCATGTGAGCAACATGGACTCAAATACTTCAGCCATAGTCCACTGCTTCCCTGGCACATTAGCAGGGAGCTGGATTGTAAGGAGAGTGGTCGAAATGCCAACTGACACGCATATGGGATGTGGGTATCCCAAGGGCCCCATGCAGCTGTATGACTTTTCTCTTTAACAATTTATTTCAGAATAGTTTTAAATATAGAAAACAAAAATTGTGAAGCAGCAATATGAAGAGTGTGTATGGTTTTTAGAGAAAATTTTCATTGGAAAAATTTGTGCTCAGTGACATAGAGATCTTGGTAACTGTAATTTATGATTTGAAGTAGCAAATAGCATCAGGATGCACTAGTCTCAGATCTACTTTACTGTTAATACTTTATCTTCCATGTTTTTAATAATTTGTTCCTAGGAAAGAATCTGGAGTCATAGACTATATGTTAGCCATGAAACTACAGACTTTTCTTCCAGATACTTTTTAAAATGAATTTTCACTACCCTTCCTTTGGTTCAAGCCTTTATTATCTTTTGCCTAGATTTCTTCATTAGTGTGGGAAGAGGTGTAGAATGAGCGAAGGTGAGGACCAGGAATGGATTTATGGTAACATCAACTTTTAAGTGACAGGTGGGGGAATGGGATCAAGAAAGGGGGCAGAATAACAGGCAAATGGAGATGAGAGGTGAACTGGACTGGATGACATCAGAGTGTAATGGTGTGAGAGTGTAAGGTTAAGAGTTTGCTATTTCAGAGGTCTTGGAATGACATCCAGATGCACTCTGGTTCTGGGGTGGTGCGGATGGCTCAAGTGTGGTAGGGCAAGAGGCCAATGCACTTGGAAGGCAAAACACTATACTTCCTAAGTAGTGGGAAGCCATGCCTACAGACACTGAAATTGTCCCATTGATGGAGGTTTGAAGGTGACAACAAAATCAATTTTGCACTTAGGATTGAGCAGGATAGAGTTGACAGATGACAATGAAAAAGGAAATGGAGACTGCACTGTTATGTGATCAGAATCACAAATAAAACAGGTATTTAAGTCTATAGTTCTCCCCTCCCTGTCCATTGCATCTTAAAAAAAAAAAAAAACTTGAATAGACTGACAAATAACTACTAGTAGGGAAGAGATAACTTGGATATTACCAATCAAATTAAACTGTATCAAGAATTAGAGTTACATAAAGATAATAGCTTCTGCCAACTAGGCTAGTAATTCTAAAATATTTGCTTTATTTCTATCACTCTGCCATTCAAATAAATAAATCTTTCAAAAGGAGAGGGAAGACAGAAGTTGTGGTGCAGTGGGGCTAAACTGCCAACTACAATACCCATATCCCACACTGGAGGACTGAGTTAAGTCCCAGTAACTCTACTCCCACCTGGCTCCCTGCTAATGCATTTGTGATGCAATGAATAATGATTCAAGTGCTTGGACCCCTGCCATTGACCTGGAGGCCAGGATGGAGTTCTTGGTTCCTGCCCTTGGCCTGGCCCAGCTTTGGACTTTGCGGCCATTTGGGGTGTTAATCAGTGGATGGAGGATCTCTATCTCTCTCTCTCATTCAAATAAATAAATAATATTTAAAATACAATATTTGTTTTTTTAAAAAAATCCTAGACCTTACCTGTGTTTAGGCTGGAGCCCATAATTGGCATGGTTAAATCTTGCATTTAATTTATCCTCTGCCCATTTGTTGATCATGAATGTGGGCAAGAATTTTTCAATTAGCCTATTGTAACGGGTGAACAGTATGGTATCCATGGGATTTCCATTATCCCAAACCCGGTTCCATATCCATGCACCTCGCCTTGTGCTGAGGAAGACCTGTAAGACAGAAGTTGTTGCCAAGTAACAACTTCATTCCTTACCGCGCTGCTCTCAGAGCCTCAGGTGCGTCTATTTTAAATCAAGGGGATGGGATGAACTTCACTCATCACGGGAGCCGTGTTGCCTGACCTGCCTCCTCTCAAACCATGGACACATTTCTCGGGTCCAGTTATTTAAAGTTCTTTTAATTCAATTATTGTTCCTCCTGTTCCTCTTTTGATTTGAATATTTACCATAGCAGGGTTAGATATCTGGGATCTCTTATATCTCCAAAAAGTGAAAGAAAAAGGTGAAATGAGTAAGTTATTGTATTAGGAATTACCAGTTAATATCCATGTTTTCTCTAAACTTTACCATTCTGTAATGCAGACTGACGGAGAACTATCTGGATACAAAGTCTGGGATAACAGCAAAAATACAATGTAAAGATTCACCTAGGACTTTTTTGCACATTTACAAATGAAAAACTCAACGTAAGAAGTATGAAAAGTGGAGGCAATAGTCTGAGGAAGTTTCTATTTTGAGTCCTTCAATGGAGACTCCTTGAAATCACCAGGCTGTAAGGGCTCAGATCACGGAGCCTGACACCTTCCTCGTGGTGTCTCGTACACAATGCCTGGCCTGGGCAGGACAGCACTCAGAACGGCTGATTCAACATCACCTAGCTGGGGTGGGGGGTGGGGGAGCTTTTGCCTTCCAAAGGCTATCTGGATATTTATAACATTACTCATGGGCCATACAAAATTATTGACTTAAAAATTACCCCGCTGTAGATTTATTGAATTTTGAGTCTTGCCTAGGCCAGACCAAATGATTTTGACCTGTGGGCCATACCCCTGAGTCCTACAACAGAAGACTTTTAAGTATTAGGAATCTTGGATCTTCTTCTTGGAAATCTGCAATCAAAGCTGAAAACAAATTTTGAATTATGGAAAGCGATCCCTCTTCACTGCTTAGGGGTCAACAACTTTCCCTACAGGGAGAAATAACTCCTCTTTTCCCGTTCTTCATTTTCTCACACTCAGTTGGAGCCCACATCATTTCTGCTCTATTTTTAGCAACATATCCATGTATCAGTAGTGTATTTTTTCTCTGTTTAAACTGTATTTTTAAAAGAAAATTTTGGTGTTTCCTGTAAAATTAATTTGTTTGAAAGCTCCCAACTCATTAGTGTAGCTGCTCTTTTTAGTGCCCAGGTTATCTGACTCAAGTTTGACTCTCTTATTCCATGACTCCAATGCATGCAATGTGGAAGACTATTATTTTTCTTTTTTTCTGTATTCTTAAACTCATACATGGTACAAAGAAAAAAATATCCATAACCATGCTGGAAAGCCAGCAGTCAAGGTTGAGATACCACTGCTAAAGCAGTGCAGTGCTGTACTTCTCCATATTCTGCAGATTTCAAAGTTACACCAAAGAACAGAATCTGCTTACAATGCCATACCTGTTCAGCAACATTACTGATCTCACCAGCCACATCTGCTCCAGAATTCCCAATGCCAACCACAACAACTCTTTTCCCAGAAAAACTGTCTGGATTCTTGTATGCCCAAGTGTGGAGATAGTCACCTCTGAAATTCTTGATCCCTAGGAGAGAAGAGTACAATCCCTCAAATCACAAATAGACATGAAGCAGGCTGTTTTGCAAGATTCATTTCTAAACTTGAAGTGTATGTTACTTAAGTCCCCTTTCTTTTTTGTTGGTCAGTTGCTGCCAGTAATGAGTTTATCCAAGGAAAAAAATATTCAGTGGCAATGACAATATGGCTGAGGCCAAAGTAAGAACATACTGATGTTTCCTTTTTAAAAGCAATTATAATTTGCTCAGTATGATGACTCTTGGAATTTTAGGAGGTTATTGTCCTTTTCTTATAATCTACTAATATATGAGGACCTGTTCTTTTATTTTTGTGACTCTGTCAATGGAGATACTTAGAAAAAAACAAAGCAATGCTGTCCAAAAGAAATATCATTCAAGGCACATACGTTCTTTTAAATTTTATAGTAGGAACATGAAAGAAGTTTAAAAAGATATTGATTTTAATGATGTATTTTATTTAACCCAACATAATTTAAGATGTTAACATATATAACCAATACACCAGGGTATTAATTAAATATTTTATATATTTTTATCATGTCTTCAAAATTTGATTTGTATTTCATAATGAAAGTACATGTCAATTCATGTTAGCCACATTCCAAGGGTTAAATAGTAATATCAGGCTAGTGGCTACTTTATAGAACAGTGCTAAGTACAGAGTATTACAAGTTTCAAAGTATCTTGAAGAGAAATTTAATTACATTCAAAAATATGGAATGTTGGCACACAGCCTAAAATTATTTTTGGCATGTTCTATCATTCATTGAGTCTTTCAATGGTCTCCAAAATATCTCCTGAATGTTTGTCCTCCATTGAGTCCTGCTAACTTCGCTTTATTAAAGCCTCCTCATCATCTCTCTCATGGATTTTTTTTTGGCTTGTTCAAGCTTTATTTCTTTTTTTTAAACTTTTATTTAATGAATATAAATTTCCAAAGTACAGCTTATGGATTAAAATGGCTTCCCCCCCCTTTCGTGGATTATTAATGCCCCCCTCTTATCAATCATATGGCTTTGCTTTCTCTCCTTTTATCAATTAATCTTTCACACCACTGCATATATAGATTATACATAAAAAGATTAAATATAAAGATTTATCTTTATAAAATAAAAATAGAATCATGTGCCTGCCCTCCTTTCTCACTGCAAACACAATATGCACATATTATGCTCTTTAGAGTTCTTTCATTGATTCTTATCTACCTCCCCTGAGCAGTCACCTGCTCCAGCCACTTCAAGTGTGTGCCATTCTCTGAGCTCTCCTGACTATTTCACACCCTACTGCTTTTCACATCTATACTGCTTCCTCTCCCTCAGACCTTGGTTTGCTTAAGAAACTCTTAGTGTTCAGCTCAAGTGTTACTTCTATTATCTATTTCTGTTCCAGAAAGTTACCACATCCTCTTTTGCACCTTCATGTGTGCAGTGCAGACTTACGATGATTACAATGCAAAGATTTTTCTTACCCACTAATCAGTTAAATACCTGGAAAATCACTTAAGGGCAAATATTGTTCAGTGTAATGGCCACTGCAAATCATGATCCCATCAAAGGCATAGGTTTTCTGCTCCCCATTGGTTTCTACCACAACATCCCACTTGCCAGAGGATGAAAAATCAGGGTGCCTCTTCACACTGCACACCTTTGACTGGGGAAAAAAAAAAACAAAGTTAGCCTTAGCTTTATAGCATTCTTCTCAGTCTCCATTAGAATTTTGTGTTTTGACAAGTAAAACAGGTGATACCTTCTGTATTCATAACCCCTAGATCTTTTAGGAGTTTCATGAACATAAACTCCATAAAACTGTCCCTTCCCAGAGATCAGGGTATTTGGGGGAAATAAAATACACCAATGTTTCCCCTACAATCTATATTCAAGTGTTAATAAAATTAATTGAAAGCTAAATTTCATGTTCCAACCATAAGATGATATTTTTCCTCTGGGGGGAAAGTAATAAACAATCCTTCATTAATCTTGAGAATTATGGGAGACATGGTATTTCATTCAGGATTTTGATAAAAAAAAATCCAACTTGCAAATGTTCTGTAGCTTGCTCTGGCTTGCACAGGCTGTGTCTTGACTACCCTTCAGGTGAGAAGCAGGGTTTTAATTTCTTACCAGGAACTGGATGTGTTCCATAAGATGAAAGTGGCTGGCATACATTCTGAGATACTCCATCAGTTTGGAATTGTGCAGATAATTGGGATAGTGGTCAGGGAAAGGGTAGTCACTGAAGGCTGTCATCTCTTTGGAAGTGTTGCAGGTCAAGGACTTGTATATCCCAGGATTTCCGTTTTCTGTTATGTGCTGTAGGAACAAACAAACCAATGGCTTCCAGGATTCAGAAACACAGTGAAGAATGTATTGGGTGTGATCAGACATGTGGTGTTGGATTTATCTTTCTTTGAAAAAATGTATTGATTACCAACTGTGTATGCTATTGCCCCTTAAGTGGTTGGAGGAATTGGACTCATTTCCTTTTTTTTAAAAAAAATTTATTCATTTGAGAGGGAGAGAGAGAGAGAGAGAGAGAGAGAGACTTACCTGAGAGAAGGGGGGGGGGGACAGGGAGAGAGAGAGAGAGAGAGTCCTATCTGTTAGTTCATCCCCTAAATGGCTACAACATTTCTTGGACCAGACTGAAGTCAGGAGTCAGGAACTCTATTCAGGTCTCCCACATGGGTGGCAGGAACCTAATTCCTTGAGCCAGTACTGATACTCCCATGGTTGACATTAATAAGAAACTGTTCAGAAGCAGAGCTGGGTATCCAACCCAGGCATTCTAAAGTGGGACGTGTACGTGTACAGGAAATGCAGGTACTCCAATGTGGCGTGCAGGCGTCTTAACTGTTAGCCCAAATGCCTTCCCCCAGATTCACTTTATTTTGAAAGGACCTGTTAGTAGGTCAGAAGCAGACCCCAAATGATACAGTAACCTAGCATATCAGAAAAAAAGATTTTGGATAGTAAAAACACAACATAACCAACAAAGCCAGAAGAAACAAAAGTAAAACAAAAAAGAGATTGGGAAAAGAACTTCCCAAAGGATAAAATAGAGATCAAGCTGAAAGTAATTTGTATTAAGAGAAGGATCTGGAAGAACAGATTACAGGATTTGGGAGAAAAAATCATGCAAATATGGTATATTTTAGTATATTGAGAGTTAAAAACCAATAAAGGTAGGTAAACGTGAGTATTTCAGGCATGGAAAGCCAAGACACTCTGGCAAAAAGATCTCTGTGAGTGAGATCCCAGTGGAAAGAACAGGTCTTCAAAGAGGGAGGTGCCTTTCTCTGAAGGGAGGAGAGAACCTCCACTTTGACTATGACCTTGTCTAAACAAGATAAGAGTCGGAGAACTCAAGGGGCTTCCATAGCCTTGGAAACTCATGACTGGTGCATAGGGAGATTACTGATGCCATAAACAGGAGTGTCAATTTGTAAAGTCAACAACAGGAGTCACTGTGCACTTACTCCTCATGTAGGATCTCTGTCCTTAATGTACTGTACACTGAGGCTTAATGCTATAACGAGTACTCAAACAGTATATTTCACTTTGTGTTTCTATGGGGGTGCAAACGATTGAAATCTTTACTTAATGTACACTAAACTGATCTTCTGTAAAAAAAAAAAAAAAGAAATTATCAATTCCCAACTTGACTCTCACTGGGACTAAACATGACAATAGGTCTGATCTGATTTCATCATCATTTAAAAAAATCATCTATTATTTTTCACTTTATGTTTCTGTGTGGGAGCAAACTGTTGAAATCCTTACTTAAGGTATACTAAGCTGATCTTCTGTATATTAAGATAATCGAAAATGAATCTTGATGTGAATGGAAGGGGAGAGGGAGTGGGAAAGGGGAGGGTTGTGGGTGGGAGGGACGGTATGGGGGGGGAAGCCATTGTAACCCATGAGTCGTACTTTGGAAATTTATATTCATTAAATAAAAGATAAAAAAAAAAGCAAAGTGGTTGCTTTTTAATACATAAAAATGATGCATCGTATTTCACTAAGTCACATTTTTAAGGCTACACCTACTTCCTTCTGTTTCTGGAAATGTTCATCTTTCAGTGATATAAGATATAAGCAATGGCCATACACACCTTTCTTGTCAGGGACAGTTGTTTCAATATCTGATAAACACAAAGCAGCACAAAGGGGCATCTTACGCTATAAAGGGGAATGCAAGAACCAAGGTATAGGGGCTCTTAGGTCCTGTTGCCAGGTCCACTAGAGGCAGAAATAGCTGTACAAACGTTCTGAGTTTCAACCTTTTTATTGTGCAGTTTGCATACTGATACCCAGGTATTCAAAGTGGGAATGTCATGGAAATGCACAAGTACTTTGAAAAATTTCAAGTTCATGTGGATGTAAGATATTACTACTTTAGAAAGAACACTTAAAGCAGAAATAACTTGTATGTCATTGCTCAGTTAGAAAGAAAGCATGTCTACCACATTCAGATGTGTCAACTTTATGAGAATGCTTATAAAATTACCTTGTATCTCCATAGTCCTCCAATGTCATTGGTTTTTTCAAAACACACAGGTTCTAGCCCTTCTTCCAGGCAGCTCTTAATGGCACCTAATCCACTGACCCCAGCACCAATCACTGCAATTTTTTTTACTTTCATGATGTCTTGAAAAAAGAAGAGTTCTTGCTGTTTTTTTTGACAAAGAAAATGAAAATTTATTGCCACATCACTGTTCCATCCCCCCATTTTAGCATTATTGTCACAATGCTAAAACTTTTGATAAAGTTTGCTTGTTTCTAGCACAGTTTATATTAGCTTAACTTGGGACATCAGCCCTCTGTATCTGCATCTTCTGCATCCATGACTTCAGCCAAGCATGGATGGAATATATATAAATTCATCCACTTCTGTACTGAACATAGACAAAGATATTTCTTTTTATCATTGTTCCCTAACGATACAATTTAACAACTATTTACATAGCACTTACATTGTGTTAGGTATTGTAAACAATCTAGCGGTGATTTAAAGTATACAGGAAAATGTGCAAAAGTTATATGCAAATACTATTCCATGTTCTATAAGGGACTTGATCATCTATGGATCTCATATCTTCAGGGATCCTAGAATCAACCCCTCATGAATACCAAGGGACAATCATATTCACATGAACCAGATCTTTGGTCTTTTTATTAGAAACATGGAAGATTTGCTAAATTCAGTCAAAATAAAATTTGCATGAATTTTCAGCTGATTGAAAACTTTTAAAAATTATTATGGGGCAGATTGATGAAGAGAGAGAGAGAGAGAGAGCGCGCGCTCTTGTGTTGATTCACTTCGTAGATCTACAAAGGAACTCAGCCTCCATCTCCCACTGGGCTGGCAGGAATCCAGTTACTTCAGCCATTACCACTGCCTTCCAGAGTCTCTTAGCAGAAAGCTTGGCCCAGGCCAGCGCCGTGGCTCCATAGGCTCATCCTCCGCCTGCGGCGCCGGCACACTGGGTTCTAGTCCCGGTCGGGGCGCCAGGTTCTGTACCGGTTGCCCCCCTTCCAGTCCAGCTCTCTGCTGTGGCCCGGGAAGGCAGTGGAGGATGGCCCAAGTGCTTGGGCCCTGCACCCCATGGGAGACCAGGAGAAGCACCTGGCTCCTGCCTTCGGATCAGCGTGGTGCGCTGCCCCCGCAGCGGCCATTTGGGGGGTGAACCAACGGAAAAGGAAGACCTTTCTCTCTGTCTCTCTCTCTCACTGTCCACTCTGCCTGTCAAAAAAAAAAAAAAAAAAAAACAACTTGGTGCTGGAGCTGGGTGTGAAACTCAGGGACTCTGGGGACGCAGGCAGCCTAGCTGTTAGGCTAAACACCTGGTCCTGATTAAAAACTTCCATTGCAGAAATATCCCAGATTTTCCACAAACTCTACTAAATTTGATTTTAAAATAGTTATATAATAAAAGCAACTCATAGAATCTGTTTACTAATAACTAAAAAATGCTTAGAGTTGCCATAATGTGCCTAGGGATGTTCTTAATAGGTTCTTAATCCAAAGTCAAAATAGAAGCTGTGATCTGTAAGTAAAAAAAATTCTACAAAATTGAATCAGATGGACTTTGTCATTGCCATCTGCCATCTAAATGCATCTTTTTTGGTGAAGTTTCTAAAGAATTCATTCTCTCAGGCAACTTCAAACATCTAGGCTTGAGGGGGAAGAATATCCTAATTGTAAGGTTAACTCACATTTCCCAATCCAGTCAAAATGGGGAGACTTTGTATTTTGTCTAATAACATCAATGCTATGTTTTAATGACCATTTTCTGCTATATATCTTTAATCTTGTGACACAAACTCACGCTATCTTAAATTTCATATCCACTTAGTATCTAGAACATCATGTACTCACAGTTATTTTAGTTTATGAATTGTTACCATGGGCCTAGGAGTCTTTTTCATTATTATTTATTTCTAACCTACAATTAATGCATGCTCACTATTTAAAAAATCATAAAATAAGAAATTAAAAGAAAATATAAACATTTCTTATTCATTAACCCAGAAATTACACAGTATATGTAGTCAGAGTTTTGGACTTTATCTCTCTTTTTCTCTGTTTCTCCATATGTATTATTTATTTATAATATGTTACTTACTTTTTCATCTAATAATTTCGAAAACATATGTCAATATTCATGGAAGTTCTCAAGAAATATTTGTGAACTGAATTAATACATTTTAAAACTGTAGAATTTTCCATTATATAGTTTACTCTTTTTTTTTTTTTTCTTTTTTTTTTTTTTGACAGGCAGAGTGGACAGTGAGAGAGAGAGACAGAAAGGTCTTCCTTTGCCGTTGGTTCACCCTCCAATGGCCGCTGCGGCCGGCGCGCTGCGGCTGGCGCACCGCGCTGATCCGAAGGCAGGAGCCAGGTGCTTCTCCTGGTCTCCCAGGCGGGTGCAGGGCCCAAGCACTTGGGCCATCCTCCACTGCACTCCTGGGCCACAGCAGAGAGCTGGCCTGGAAGAGTGGCAACCGGGACAGAATCTGGCGCCCCGACCGGGACTAGAATCCAGTGTGCCGGCGCCGCAAGGCGAAGGATTAGCCTAGTGAGCCGCAGCGCCAGCCTATATAGTTTACTCTTGAGCATTTTATATTTTCCACATATCCACCATTATGAAGACAGACATTTTATTATTCTTCAAAAGCTTCTTATGACTGTAAGAGTTGCTACTTCAATCCTCTTTTTTTTTTTTTTTTTGACAGGCAGAGTGGACAGTGAGAGAGAGAGAGACAGAGAGAAAGGTCTTCCTTTTGCCATTGGTTCAACCCCCCAATGGCCTCTGCGGCCTGCGCGCTGTGGCCAGCACACTGCGCTGATCCGATGGCAGGAGCCAGGTGCTTCTCCTGGTCTCCCAGGCGGGTGCAGGGCTCAAGGACTTGGGCCATCCTCCACTGCTTTCCCGGGTGCATTAGCAGGGAGGTGGACTGCAAGTGTAGCATCCAGGACTCCAACTGGCACTCCAATATCGGATGCTGGTGTAGCAGGTAGTGGCTTAACCTGTTGTGCTGTGTCAGCCCCTGGCCTATTTTTCAGAGGGCTCCCTACCTGATTTGCTATAGTTCTCCCGTTTTATTTTACTGGTTCTTGTTTACCCTCATTTCATTTCAACCAATCCATATATATCAAACAATCACAAGCTAAAGTAGTTACGGGACACAAAGCAGTATATCATGAGGAATAAGATCTCGTTCTACCAGAGAAGCTAAGATAAATACAGAAATAGCTATGACACATGGCAATATTTATACTACAATTATAATTGCTATATTTCCTAAATACAAAATGACATTTATTGTAATCATGTCTCAATGTAAGAAAAACCATTTAAAATCAAGAGATGCTAGAAATTCTGCTGTATTTTTTGCTGTTGTAAAAATGGTCGAAATCAATGCCATAGGTGTTAACAGAGGGGCAGATGGAAGAAAACAGACAAAATCAATAGGCCCTGGTAGCTCATCTAAGTCTTCTGAAGTCACAGAGGAAGGCTTATCCAGCTCACCGTCTTAGAGGAGGGGATTATCCCCTTTCTGGATTTGAGCAGTGGGCAGCTGTGCTATGGATTTTTCCACCCTTGATCCTCAGTCTGGGTTACTTATGTATCAAGCCACTGGGGAGAAGGAGATGCTGTCTTACCTCCTGGCTAGCCTCTCTTGGTGGTCTTCCCAAGGGATTGTCTCAACCTCTGCAGGAGCCTTGGTGTTGCCAACATCTTCCCACCCACAACACTCTTTTATACTTCCTTAGTCCCTTTTTTTTTTTTATCAGAAGGTAAGACATTTGCATCTAGTCCCTGGGAGGACCCACCCTTTTTTCTTAATGTTTGTGATAACTGTAGATAGACTCTTTCCTCATAATTGCCATAAATAACTCCTGAAGGAAAACTGTCTCCAATTTCCCCAGGCGTTCTAAAGCACAGGAGAAATTCCCTTCACAAATCTTGGGACCTGCAGCTTCAAAGCACTGCTCTTCAAGTGATGGGTTCCTTACCTCATGGACTAGGGCTCTGCAGAGAGACCCAATAGGTGTAACTATTAGGGGAGTTGGCTCATATGGATACTGAGAGTGAGAAGTTCCATGGGAGGCCATCTGCCGGCTGGGGACCCTGTGGCTCCGTCCAAGCCAAAAGTGGCAGGGCCAGAGAAGCTGCAGATATAAATATTCCCGAGTCTAAGGGGTAAGGCCTAAGAACCAGAGGGGACACTCATTAGTACAGGCCTTGAAGTTGAAAGCCTAGAGTCTGGAGTTTTGGTTTCCACGAGGAGAGTCTCCTGGCTCAAAGAGAGAACATAATTTACCTTTCCTCTTCTTTTTGCTCTATTGGAACCCCCGGCCATTGGTGTCCACTTTCCCAGTCAATCCACTAACACACAGGTGAGTCCCCAGAGGGGACACTCATTAGTACAGGCCTTGAAGTTGAAAGCCTAGAGTCTAGAGTTTTGGTTTCCACGAGGAGAGTCTCCTGGCTCAAAGAGAGAACATAATTTACCTTTCCTCTTCTTTTTGCTCTATTGGAACCCCCGGCCATTGGTGTCCACTTTCCCAGTCAATCCACTAACACACAGGTGAGTCGTCTCTGGAAGCATCCTCAGAGAGCCCTGAGGCAGGCCAATCATTCTACTGATGCAAAGCCACCTCTTCTCTCTCAGCAGAAGAGGTAGACTTGGTGCCTACTGAACATTCAGAATAACTAATGCTTCAACAGCTATCTGGGTATCCATGAAATCACTCAAGTTTACACCTAAAATTAACCAAGTTCGTCCTTTGTCAACTTGGCACATACACTTATCTCATTAAACCATATTTCATCTGAAAATAAAGGCCATCACAAGGTGATAGTTGTAACTTAACACATTACAAGTATCCCGGTACAATTGAAAAAACATTCGAAGAGAAGGTAAAGTCTTGGGCGATGCTTATTTTCTCTTAATATCCCACAATGTAAATATTATGTTGTAAAATTAACAATAGTTAAGTACTGATGTAAAGTCAATAAATCTTATAATACATGATAAATTAGTAAGAAGGGAATGAAAGCAATAGCACTCGCTTAAAATATGTATACATACACACAAATGTATTCATATTCTGGAAAGTATTATCACCTATCTGGTGCTTTCATAAGTCTAATCCACTATCTTACCAGGCCAGCTATTCAGAGTCATGGGGTGTGTGGTAGGGCCAATGAACTCCATGAGCAACACTATTTTGGCATGAGATGAAGTCCTTGATAAATAGCAAAACTTCGTGGAATATCATGATGTTAGATAAAGCATTTTGTAAGTCCATAGATGGAGTTTCGGCAGAAGCATCATATACAGAGAAGGCAAATCCACACCCAGCATTAGTGTCTATTTGAATAAGGACAAAACACTGCCCTGCCCATGATGGAGTCAGTCCAAAGTGATCTACCCACCATCAAATAGCTGGATGATCATCACAGGGATGGATGCCACACTGAGGGCTTGGTGTTGGTCTCTGCTGCTAGAAGATTGGGCACTCAGTGGTGGTTATAGCAGGGTCACTTTTGGAAAGTGGGAGTCCCTGTTGCTGAGCCCATACAGTTTTCTTCCTTGCTAATATCATCACTTATGAGCCATTGAATGATGACATAGGTGGCTGGGGAATAAGCTGACTGATAACCACAGAATGGGTCATCCTATCCACTTGCTTAAAAAAGTCTTCCTTTGCTGAAATCATCACATGAGCAGTGTTCACTTGGGACACAAATGTCTTCACATTTTTTTGACCATTCATAGAGGTCTATCCACATGCCTCTTCCCCAAATTTCTTTGTCACCAATTTTGCAATCATAATCCTTCCAAGGACCTGCTATACTAATTGGTATATAATCACAATCTTGCCATTTCTTTCTCTAAGCAAAGTGCACAGCTAGGTGTACCACCCAAAGTTCTATCCACTGAGATTTCCTTTCACTACTCCCCTTCAGGGATGTCCCGTAAAGGGGTTGTAGTGTTACAGCTGTCTACTTCTGGGTAGTGCTTGCATATTGTGCAGAGTTGTCTATAAAACTAGGCTCTAGTCTTCTCTTCCTCTGTCAATTGGTCATAGAGAACTCTCAGTCAGGCTACAGTGTAGGCTGGGAGAGAGAAGGCAGTGTAGCAGGAGTAGGAACCATGCGCATTAGGGTAACATCTTTTTTTTTTTTTTCACTTCATAACCTGCTCTTTTTTTTTTAACTTTTATTTAATGAATATAAATTTCCAAAGTACGACTTATGGATTACAATGGCTTCCCCCCCATACCGTCCCTCTATCCCACAACCCTCCCCTTTCCCACTCCCTCTCCCCTTCCATTCACATCAAGATTCATTTTCGATTATATTAGGGTAACATCTTCATGTAACTTATTTGTTCCTTCAGAGAAATCTCATGTCCAATCACATATATACTGTTCCTATTTGATGATAGAGTGCTACTGTTCATACCAAGCTTTGTGGCTTTGTGGGTCAGATAACACCCAACTTGACGACAGGAATCTCAGGTTGCATGATAACTCTGTGGCTCATGCCCAAGTGTTCAGTCTCTTTTTTTCAAAATATTTTTTATTTTTTTTTGGAAAAGCAGAGTTACACAGAGAGAGGAATGGAGGAAGAGAAAGAGAGATAGACAGAGACAGAGGTAGAGACAGAGATAGAGTTACAAAGATCTTCTATCCACTGGCTCACCCCTCAAGTGGCTGCAACATCCAGGGCTGGGACTGGCGGAAGCCAGGAGCCAGGAACTCCTTCCAGTCTCTCATGTGGGTGGCAAGGACCCGGATACTTGGACCATCTTCCCAGGCTCATTCGAAGGGAGCTGGATTGGAAGTAGGGCAGCCAGGATTTGAATCAGTACGCATATGGGATGCTGGCATCACAGGTGGTGGCTTAACTTGCTATACTGCAATGTTGGCCCCCAAGTATTTAGTTTCCAACAGAGCTCATCAGTAGGCAAAAAACTGTCTCAAAAGTAGAATAAAGTGTGGAGCCCTGCTCCAAAATCCTAAGGGCTTCTTCTCTACTCATAGAGCCACCTCAACCTGTTTCAGAGCCTTCTATACTCTGAACCCCTCCTGAAACGAGCGGATTGTGGGATCACTCAATAGATGCACTGGAGTACCACATGCAAAGGAAAAGCGTGTGGCCTCTAAAATTCAGGTAGGCTCACCATTCCTTGTGCCTCTGTCTTGGTTGTAGGAGGAGTGAGATACAACAGCTTACCTTTCACTGTAGAAAGGATATCTCAGCATGCCCTGCCTCATTGGACCCTCAGACAGTTCACTGGAGTAGAAGGCCCCAGAATTTTAGCCAAATTTACTTCCCAGTCTGATACTCAAATGTCTTATCAATAAGTTCAGAGTAGCTGCTACTTCACACTCATTAGGTCCTATCAACATAGAGTCATCAATGTAATGGATCACTCTTGTGGAAGGGGAAGCTGATTAAGAGTCTCATCAGCTGAACTCTGTAATTAATACACAATTACTCTTAGGTGTTTAATTAATGCTATAACTAGTACTCAAACAGTACTTTACACTTTGTGTTTCTGTGTGGGTGTAAACTGTGGAAATCTTTACTTAATATATGCTAAAATGATCTTCTGTATATAAAGATAATTGAAAATTAATCTTGATGTGAATGGAAGGGGAGAGGGAGTGCGAAAGGGGAGTGTTGTGGGTGGGAGGGAAGTTAATGGGGGGGGGGAAGCTATTGTAATCCATAGGCTGTACTTTGGAAATTTATGTTCATTAAATAAAATATAAAAAAGAGAAAATAAATAATAAACTTTACTACCTAAAAAAAAAAAAAAGAGTCTCATCAGCTAAGCTGTGCAGTACAGTTTGGGGAAAGTTGACACACTCCTGAGGGTGTCAGTGACGGTGTCTTGCTGGCTTTGCAAGCTGAAAATAAACTGTGTCTAGTGGGCATCATGGATCGATATGGGGGAGAAAGGTGTTTTCCAGATCAATACCAGACTCCAGGAGATATGTTAATTTGCTCAAGTAATGAAAACCACAGCTAGTACAGCAGCAGTAGTTGGAACCACCAATGGTGAGCCTACGTAATCTTATGATAACTCCCTGTCATTCTCCAGAATCCACTTGTGTTTTCCTTCCAGGTCAAATAGTTAAGTTCAATAGGGCTGTGGTGGGGAGTGCCACCCCTACATCTTTCAAGACTTTGCTGCTGGTACTAATCTCATCAACCCCTCCTGGAATGTGTTGTTTTTTGATGTATTCTTCGCCTAGGCAGAAGCAGTTTTTATGTCTCTCTTTTGGTTTGTCTCAGTATAATAACCCATACTTCAAAGGCCAGGAAACCGATGTGGTGATTCTGCCAGCTATTAAGTATGCTATTCCAGGTGTGCATTCTGGAATTGGACAATTGGCCACAGGATCACAGACTCACTGGGCCCCGTGTGATTCATACCTGAGCTAAACCTCTCTGACCACTGTAAGCCCCTACATGACTGGAAAGCACAGTGATGTCCCAGGTCTCCTTGAATCAGTGTCAGTTCAGAGATAAATTCTAGAAGTCTCTGAACATTCTTTTTTATTTCCTTTTCTCCAATGCACCCAGCTAGAAGGCCGTCGCTCCCTTCAGGCAAGGCTGGGAGAAACAGTAATGGTATACATCTGGCAATGTACTGGGGTCCGTTCTGGAGGGGACCTGATTCTCACTGCATTCCAAGGGTTCTGGTACAAACTGGCTCAATTCTGGAAATTGATTGAGAGGCCATGATTCTCTCTTTTTATGATTCCAGTTAGACTTATGTCAACTTGACCTGAAAGTTTTCTGCTTATACAGATCAAGTAAGAATGCAGTAGGCTTTTTATCTATTTCCTTTGCAGGGACACCATGATTAACCAACCCACACCGTAGATCTACAAAAGTCAGACTATTCTGATTGTTCCTTTGCTGCTACTGTCCATTACGGTAACTATGCCCAACTTCCCTTTGATGGCTTCACGCTGCCACTTGGCCCCTGCCACCCTGGGACCCAATTACTCAAACTGCATTTTGTTTTCTAATTGAGTGCAATTCCCACTGTAATATTTAGCCCACCGAGAAAAGCAATTACATAGCTCTTCAAGCATGCTGGGGCTCTTCTCATAAATCTATTTATCAAAGCATTGATGAAGGGTATATTTCTGGATCAGCACAGATGAGTAGATTCCAAGTGATAAGTCTGTTCCAATCCCCTTAAACCCTTGAATCCATTCCTCTATGTTAAAGATGAGGATTCTCCAGGTTGTTTATAGTGGGCTATCTTCTGATCCATGTGTCAGACAATCAAACTGTTTCCCAACTCCCCAGGTTTCTGCTTAGTGGATCTGCTACAGGTAGGGTGTGATTTATTATCCAAGGGTCTATGTATTCAAATCTTGGCCTTCAGGGAGTTGACATTAAGAAGCAGGAGGCTGGGAAGTCCTTAGGTGTTGGAGGCACTGCCCTCTGCAAGGCTAACCCCTTCCTGCATGCTCTGGCTTCCTGTCTTCAATAGAATCTCTTCTGTGGCACATGCTCTCACCACTGTAATGCCATTCTTTATGAGGTGATACAGCCAGGGGGACTCTGATATATATAGACATATATATATATATAGAGAGAGAGAGACATAGGCATAGATGTAGATATAGATATATGTCACATAGAGTTACCATATTACTTACCTCTTAGCAATATGTAATGCAGCTATTTTGCATATGTCTATAAACAGTTCCCATTATGCACTACACATGCTCACTATAGAAGCAGAGTCCTTAGCATTTTACATCTAGAGTTTAGATGTTTAGGACTATTGCAGCTTCAACAGATAATTCTTCAAACCCAAAACCAATTTAGAAAACATCCTTGGCTGGCACGCGGCTCACTAGGCTAATCCTCCACCTTGCAGTGCCGGCACACCGGGTTCTAGTCCCGGATGGGGCACCGGATTCTGTCCTGGTTGCCCCTCTTCCAGGCCAGCTCTCTGCTGTGGCCAGGGAGTGCAGTGGAGGATGGCCCAAGTGCTTGGGCCCTGCACCCCATGGGAGACCAGGAGAAGCACCTGGCTCCTGCCATCAGATCAGCATGGTGCGCCGGCCGCGGCGGCCATTGGAGGGTGAACCAACGGCAAAAGGAAGACCTTTCTCTCTGTCTCTCTCTCTCACTGTCCACTCTGCCTGTCAAAAAAAAAAAAAAAAAAGAATGTCTCTCATACAGAAAGCAAAAAACAATAAATTCTGATGAGAATGTGGAGTAAAGACACCCTAATGCACTATTGGTGGAAATGTAAACTTAAACAGCCACTGTGGAAGACAGTATGGAGATTCCTCAGAAATCTGAAAATAGATCTACCATATGACCCAGCCATCCTGAGAATTTACCCAAATGAAATGAAATTAGCATATGAAAGAGTTTATCTGTACACTCTTGTTTGTTGCAGTTCAATTCACAATAGTTAAAATATGGAATCAACCCAGATGTCCATCAACTGATGAATGGATAAAGAAAATATGGTATATATACCCTATGGAATACTACTCAAAGTAAAAAAGAATGAAATCCTATCTTTTGCAACAAAATGGATGCAACTGGAAACCATAATACTTAGTGAAATAAGCCAGTCCCAAACAAAGATCATATGCTTTCTCTGATCTGTGGTAAAGAGTAGAGTACAAAAAAAGCTACATATATGAGAAAAATTGACATTTTGATATTTAATTATTGTTTATAGCCATTATCTCTACTGTTGAGGAGCACTGTTTTTTTCTTTTATTTTTTGAATTTTTCACTAGGCGGAGGATTAGCCTAGTGAGCCGCGGCGCCGGCCAAGAGAGACATTCTAACTGGGATAAAGTGAAACCTCATTGTGGTTTCAATTTGCAGTTCCCTGTTGGCTAGTGTTCTGGAGGATTTTTTCATGTGTCTATTGGCCATTGGAATTTTCTCTTTTGAAGAATGTCTGTTCAACTCCTTTGCCCATTTCTTAACTGGGTTTGTTGTTTTTGTTGTTGTTGTTGTTGAGTTTCTTGAGCTTTTTATAGATTCTGGACATTAATATTTATCAGTTACAAAGTTTGCAAATATTTTCTCCCATTCTGTTCATTGCCTCTTCACTGAGTGTTTTCTTTACAGTGCAGAAGCTTTTTAGGCTGATGTAATCCCATTTGTCTATCTTTGCCTTGATTGCCTATGCTTCTGGGGTCTTTTATAAAAAGTCTTTGCCTATGCCAATAGCTTGCAGAGTTTTCCCAATGTTCTCCTCTAGTAATTCGATAGTATCAGGTCATAGATTTAGGTCCTTGATCCATTTTGAACTGATTTTTGTATAAGGTGTAAGGTAGGGGTCTTGGTTTATACTTCTGCAGGCAGAGATCCAATTTTTCCCAGGACCATTTGTTGAACAAGGGGTTGATTTCAGCTCTTTTGTCAAAAATTGGTTGTAGATGCATGGATTGATTTCTGGGGTTTCTATTCTATTCCACTGGTCTACATCCTATTTCTGTGCCAGTACCAGGCTGTTTTCATTATAGCTGCCTTGTTGTATGTCTTGAAATCCATCATTGCAATGTCTCTGGTTTCGTTTCTTTTGTCTAAGACTGCTTTAGTTACTCGGGATCTCTTGTGTTGCTATACTAATTTTAGCATTTAAGATCTGAGAGGAATGTTGTTGATATTTGGGTCTTACTGAATCTGTAAATTGCTTTTGCTAGTATGGACATGCTCATGACATTAAGTCTTCCAATCCACAAACTTGAAAAAAATTCTTCTATTTCTTGTGTCTTTTTTTTTCTTTTTTTTTTTTTTTTTTTTTTTTTTTTTACAGGCAGAGTGGACAGTGAGAGAGAGAGACAGAGAGAAAGGTCTTCCTTTGCCGTTGGTTCACCCTCCAATGGCCGCCGCGGCCGGCGCGCTGCGGCCGGCGCACCGCGCTGATCCGATGGCAGGAGCCAGGAGCCAGGTGCTTTTCCTGGTCTCCCATGGGGTGCAGGGCCCAAGCACCTGGGCCATCCTCCACTGCACTCCCTGGCCACAGCAGAGGGCTGGCCTGGAAGAGGGGCAACCGGGACAGAATCCGGCGCCCCGACCGGGACTAGAACCCGGTGTGCCGGCGCCGCTAGGCGGAGGATTAGCCTAGTGAGCCGCGGCGCCGGCCTTTTTTTTTTCTTTAATGTTTTCAAATTTTCACTGTAGAGCTCTTTCACCTTCTTGATCAAATTCCAAGATTTTACTTAAAGTTTTTTGTAGCTATTGTGAATAGCCTGACCTGATAAGTTCTTTCTCGGTCATGGCATTGTCTGTGTATTCAAAGGTTACTGATTTTTATGTATTGATTTTATATCCTGAAACTTTACCAAACTCTCTCTTGAGTTCCATAGTCTCTTACTGGAGTCTTTTGTTTTTTTCAATATATTGGATCATGTCATTTGCAAACAGAGATAATTTTACTTCTCCTTTCCAATGCATATAGTTTTGATTCCTTTTTCTTGTCTAACAGTGAAAGTGGGCATCCTTGTCTGATTCTGAATCTTAGTGGAAATGCTTCCAACTTTACCCCTTTCAATTTGGTGCTACCTGTAGGTACATCATATATTGCCTTGATTATGTTGAGGAGTGTTCCTTCTATACCCAATTTGGTTAAGGTTTTTTTATGAAAGGGTGTTGTATTTTATCAAATGCCTTCTCTGTATATAACAATATGAGATAACAAGATTGCTTTATTCTTTAATTTATTACTGTGATGTTATACTTTTATTGATTTGCATATGTTGAACCATCCCTGCAACCCAGGGATAAATCCCACTTGGTCTGAGTGAATATTCTTTCTGATGTGTTGTTGGATTCATCTAGCTAGTATTTTGTTGAGGATTTTTACATCTATGTTCATCAATGATATTGGTCTATAGTTCTCTTTTTTGTTGTATCTTTTTCTGGTTTTGGAATTAAGGTAATACTGGCCTCAAAGGAGGAGTTTGGGAGGGTTCCCTCCCTTTCAATTGCTTTGAATAGCCTGAGAAGAATTCGAATTAGTTCTTCCTTAAAAGTTTGGTATAATTAAACAGTGAATCCATCAGTCCTGGACTTTTCTTTTTTTCAGAAGGATCTTTATTATTGATTCAGTCTCTGTCTTGGTTATTGGCTTATTTAGATTTTATATGTCTTCATGACTAAATTTTGGTAGATTGTATGTGTCCAGGAATCTATCCACTTATTCTAAATTTTCTAATTTGCTGACATATAGTTCTTTGTAGTAAAATGTGATAATTCTGTTAATTTCTGTGGTATCCATTGTAATATCTCCTTACCTATCTCTTATTTTATTAATTTTAGTAATTAATAAAACATGTCCCATGTCCCCAGAAATGTAAGAATAAATAATTGGTAAATATATGTTTTGATAAATGTGGCTATGGGAGACAGCTGTGTGGCACTCACAGTCTGATTATGAAAATCCATGTAAACAATGGAATCTGAAAGCATCTTGAAGAGGATTTTAAATAAATTTTGGCAATAATTCTATCATTCTGTGATGGCGCCATGCTCTGGGAAATTGGTTGAAATACATTAGATAATTCTCAACTGGTCTCCAAGATTCATAAGATACCTGAGTATGCCTATGTAGAGCAGAACTGCATGTCCTTACATTTTCTTCAGTATTTCCTGTTATCTTGCCATGTACCACAACTACAGCCTCCACTCAGTTGAAAACTGAGCAGGTGTTACCCAGTTGGACACACTTCTGCATGTTCTAGATGCTGCTGTGCTATAAAGGATTTGACAGAGTAGTTTTTTAATGACCAACTCCTTAAGGAGACCATTGTCTCAGAAAAGAGTGTTCAGATTCTTAAGATCCAAGAAGGTTGAATAGGGTGTAGCCACACTAACTTCAGCTGCTCTGGGTATGAAAAGGACACATGGAGGAACATATTTCCAGGGACCTGACTGATGGAAATTTTTGGCAAAGCACTGAAAAACAACAAAGACAAGATTGAAAGTAAAAGGATGGAAAAAGATAATTCCATATTAAAGGGAATCAGAAAAAAAGAGCAGAAGTAGCCATCTTGATATCAGACAAAATGGACTTTTAACACAAAAACTATTAAAAGAGACAAAGAAGAGCCTTATGTAATGATTAAGGGATTATTTCAATAGGAAGATGTGACTATAGCAAATGTATATGCAACCAACACCAGAACACCTAACTATTTAAAAGCAATGTTAATGGATCTAAAGGGAGGCATAGACTCCAATACAATAATAATGGGGGACTTTAACATCCCACTTTCATCAATGGATAGATCAACTAGACAAAAAAATCAACAAAGAAACAACAGAGCTAATCTACACTATGGATCAAATGGACCTAATTGTTAGCTACAAAACATCTCACCCCGTAGCTTAGTAATACATGTTGTTTATATCCTTGCATGGAACTTTCTCTAGGATAGTCAATATACAAGGCTGAAAAGCAATTCTCAATTTTTTTTTAAATGGGAATCATGCCATATATCTTTTCTAGGACAAAGGAATAAAGCTGGAAAATAACAACCTAAGGAACTCTAGAAACTACGCAAACACGTGAAGACTGTACAACATGCTCCTCAATGAACAGTCAGTAGTAGAAGAAATCAAAAGGGAAATAAAAAAATTCCTGGAAAGGAATGAAAGTGACAACACAGGCCAGCACCGCGGCTCACTAGGCTAATCCTCCACCTTGCAGCGCCGGCACACCGGGTTCTAGTCCCGGTCGGGGCGCCGGATTCTGTCCCGGTTGCCCCTCTTCCAGGCCAGCTCTCTGCTGTGGCCAAGGAGTGCAGTGGAGGATGGCCCAAGTCCTTGGGCCCTGCACCCCATGGGAGACCAGGAGAAGCACCTGGTTCCTGCCTTCGGATCAGCGTGGTGCACCGGCCGCAGTGCACCGGCCGTGGCGGCCATTGGAGGGTGAACCAACGGCAAAGGAAGACCTTTCTCTCTGTCTCTCTCTCTCTCACTATCCACTCTGCCTGTCAAAAAAAAAAAAAAAAAAGTGACAACACAACATATCAAAACCTATAGGATTCAGCAAAAGCAGTTAGAGGGTAAGTTCATGGTAATTAATGCCTGTAATAAGAAACTGGAAAGGCATCAAATAATTGATCTAACAATGCATCCCAAGCACCTAGAAAAACCAAGAGATCAAACCAAAATTAATAAGAGGAAAGAAGTAATTAAAATTACAGAAGAAATAAACAATATTGAAGCAAAGAAAACTGCACAGAAGATCAGTGAAATGAAGAGCTGGTGCTCTTCATTTTTGGTTAGTACCCCAAAAAAGGGAGACCCAAATTAACAAAATAAGAGATGAATAAGGAAAACACATTTCCCTGTCCCTGGAAATATAAATAAATAATTGGTAAATATATGTTTTGAAGTATGTCTGACTGGGTAACACCTGCTCGGTTTTCAACTGAGTGGAGGCTGTAGTTGTGGTACATGGCAAGATAACAGGAAATACTGAAGAAAATGTAAGGACACACAGTTCTGCTCTACATAGGTATACTCAGGTATCTTATGAATCTTGGAGACCAGTTGAGAATTATTTAATGTATTTCAACCAATTTCCCAGAGCATGGCGCCATCACAGAATGATAGAATTATTGCCAAAATGTATTTAGAATCCTCTTCAAGATGCTTTCAGATTCCATTGTTTAAATGGATTTTCATAATCAGACTGTGAGTGCCACACAGCTGTCTCCCATAGCCACATTTATCAAAACATATATTTACCAATTATTTATTCTTACATACTCACCAATGTAATGACAAAGTCATAACACCTTCAATTAATTTCTTGTCTTTGTTTGTTCCACTTAATAAATCCTGCAAAAATCACCTAATACATGTTTCTGAATTTCACTGATTTCTGTTCTCAAAGGTTCTTTTGTTCTGGGGTTATTGATGTTTTTCTCTTCCACAAGTTTTCCATTTGTTTTTCCAGCCATGTCAACATTCTGATTATTCTTTTTGTGGGATTTGAAGTACAGTTCATTGCTGCATCAGTCTGTTTCTCTTACCATATTGTGCCAAATTCTTTCCTTATCACTTTCAGTTTGTTTTTACCTGCTATACTTCCAATATTCAGTTTTCTCCTGGTGAATTTCCTGATGCCAATATCCAATGGTTTGCTTGTCCCAGATACTACTTTCCTGGGAGTTTACTGCCAACACCTTAGAAAATTGGAGTAACAAATACTCTTTTGGCAGCCTTTTATTCCTGATGTGATAGTTTCAAGTTAGGAATGCAAGCCAGTTGAGATCCACTTTTGTCAGTTTTGATGGTGACTACTTGATAACCATATACCAGTTTTAGAAGGCAGAAGTAAAACAATGAATTTTTTAAAGGCCCATGCTCAAGAAGGTCAGAGTCTATATTTAGAGCTCTATATTTAGATGTCTGAAAAAGCTTCAGCATACTTTGAAGTAGAAGTGTCCATCAATGTCTCTGACATCATTCCATGAATGTTGTCTAAGGCCAGTAACTCAAACTGAGAGCAGGAGGGGTTAGGGACAGGATTGTGACAGGGAGTGCTGGGGAATAGGAAGAGAGGGTTTGGAACAGAAGGGTCTGGGGAAGCCATCTGGAAGTTTTATGTACGTACTACCTGTCCTAGAAAATGTCAGTCAATTATGTCAAAGAGTGGGCAGAGCATCTGGAGATCACACACTAGCGCTACTGGAGAATCAAGGGAGTTAGAGTGAAGCAATTAAACATTAATTAAGATGAGGTAAACCCTTCATTACTTAAAATCCTTCTGAACCACCTAAAATATTTTTTCTTTGCATCTGTGGTCTTTCAGCACAGCATGTAAAGAAAGTTCTTATGGTATTCTCAATTCTCCATTCCCATGATAATCTACCCTGTTAGAATGTGGCTCCCTCAAATTCTCTTTGGTTTCTCTGCGACAAGCCATTCTGGGGGCAAGATTCCTCGAGATGTCTGTTTCCCGCATTTAGAAAATGATGCTCAGTGTAACTCACAACAATATCCCTTTCCTTCTTGTGCTTTTCCTACCTGTCAGGAGATACGTGAAATCTTCTATCTGAATGTGGCTTGTAAGGCATTTCTAAGCAAGGCTATTACCATATTTTTCTTTTTGTTGCAACTCTGTCTCATTTTTTATTGTTAATTACCAAATAAACAAACAAAATGAAAAGGCATCATTCATCTATATTTATATCTATGCCATCTATATCAATATCTATCATAATCTACCTTCATAATATGAATAATAACTTCTGAGAAATGTCCATGTCCTAATTCTCAGAATGTAAGACCTTATGTGGAAAAAGGGACTTTGCAGATAAGATTAAGTTAGATTAAAAATCTTCAGAAGAGATTAACCTGAATTATCCAGGTGGATACAGAACAATTTATGGGTTCATATGTGAAGGAGGCAGAGGAAGCTCAGAATCGGGAAAAGATGTAAGAACAAGGCAGATGCTTTGCTGTAGCCTTTGAAGATGGAGGAAAGGGTCGTGAGCCAAGGAATGTAGGCTGTCTTGAGAAGCTAGAAATGGCAAGAAACAGATTCTCCCTCAGTACTCCTCAGAAGAAACGTAGCCATGCTGACTTCTTGATTTTATGTCAGTGAAACTGATTTGATTTCTGACCTCCAGAATATAACATACTCAATTCATGTAGCTTCAGACCATTAGATCTGTGGTAATGTTTTCTAGCAGTTACAGGAAACTGTTTAACAAAGACCCTCTAAATGAATGAGAGATTCAGGACCCTTTTCAGATGGTTGAAACAACGCAATGGCTATTTGTTCCCCTGATAGGGCAATGAATCATTGCTTTCAGCCCACTACTATCATACTCAAAGACTGCAGTACGTACGTTGGTTTTCTATCTTTCTTGCCCATTTGCCTCTTCCTAATTTTGTACCAATACCAATTGCATAATTCTGCTAGGAGTAGGGGAATTAAGGGTTGGGAAAGAGTTCATAAAGGAGATGGAATTTTGGCCAATTTTGAGGGATGAATAGCAGCTTGGCAGTTGGAAGAAAGAGAATTTTTTTTTTCAATCAGAAAAGTCTGTACAAAGAGAGGAGATAAAATGAGCACCATGGTACTCAGGAACTTGGAAGCAGTTGGCACGCCTGGAGTATAGACTGATCCTGCAAAGGAAGATCTGAGGGGAGTCTGGAAGAGGAAGCAAAGGGCAATTCTAGAAGGGTTCTCCCTCAGGGTTGCAGAGTTACAAGGGAAGGAGAAGATTAGATAGATTATGTTTTCCTTTTAGATCTATCCATGGCATTGCTGCAGATGGTAGATTGGAAGGTAGCCTGAAAGTTAGCAAAGGCATGAGTAAGGAGGCCATCTTGTTAGTTGACATGATCCACCATGATGACAGTGCACTTGGAAAGAATAGAACAGATGTTAGGGATATTCAGAATGGACAGGCATTTGAAAAGTACAGCCTGTAAGTGAAGGTGGAGGAGGACAACAGGACTTCTAGATTTTTTACTGGGGCCACCACTAAGATAAGGGATGTGAGAGAAGAGCATGTTCTATGGAAATTAAACGAGTTCAGTTTGAAAAATTACAGTGTGTGAAGGTGCCTTTGGAGTTGCCCAGAAGGAAAGTACACACTTGAGATTCTACCTCAGGAGAGAGATTGGCACTGGAAGATGAAGATTTGGAAGTCAGCTGAAGGTTGAGCCTGAGTGGGATCAGCTGTGGATGGAGTACTGGATGAAATCATGGAGTACTAAAGGCTGGGCAGAGAAGACAAGGCAGGGTTTGGGAGCAAGCTTTGATTAGTAGGTACTAAGTTACTTTAGATAGGAGTAAGAAGTTCCGGAATCCTCTTGCACAGTAGGGTGACATTAGATACTGTACTGCACACTTCTCCTTAAAAAAATGAAAGCTAGAAAAAAGGGTTTTGAAAGTTTTTCCATAAGAAATATTAAATGTAGAGAGAGTTTTACTTGCTCTGAGTGGACATTGCACAACGTATGCAGGATTTGAAATATCACGTGGCTTCCATAAATCTGTGTGATTACCCTGTGTCAATTAAAAAATGTAAAAAACACTTAGCAGAAGGGTGGGTGTGGGAAAGTCTCACTTAGCAGGCTCATGCAGGTCCATTTTATTCTTTTAGGGCTCCTCCTGTTAAGAAGTAATAAGCAGTCATGGGTAAGGATTCACCTGAAAATACCTTGTTTTTGAAATACATATAGCATTACAAAATAGCATTCATGAGTTAGGATTTATTTGACTACGTGCTGTTGTTCAAACATGTACTATATAGCAAAGCAGTCAATGTTTATAAGTTATTTGGATATATCTTATCTTTGAAGTGTACAGTATTGATAAGAAATGAACATCGCATAAACCCACATTTTATACAGTAATAGGCAGTGATTAAAAAGTAACTAAGCTACTATGGAAAAATTCTAGGTGGAAAAAACCATTGATTAATGTGTGTGCAAGTTACAGAGGTGTTCACGAGATTGTGGAGAGCAGAAAAATGGGAGTTCTGCCAAGAATACCAAAACAAGTTTTGCAGAGGGTACTGGAAAATGAGCTGTACATAAACACAGTTCAGTGGGGGAAGATTCTACTCTCTACTTCTCAGCCTCCACTTTTCTCCCCAAAAAGTGGTTCATTTTTTCCAGAGTAGGTTAACATTTAAAAAATCCAATTTCCTTTTTTTAAAAAAAAAAAGATTTATTTATTTATTTGAAAGGCAGAATTACAGAGAGAGAGAGAGAGAGAGAGAGAGAGAGAGAAAGTGCTCCTATCTACTGTGTTATTCCCTAGATAGTTGCAAGGGCCAGGGCTAGGCCAGATTGAAGCCAGGAGCCTGGAACTCCATCTAGGTGTCTCACATGGGTGGCAGGGGCCCATGTACTGGGTCATCTTCTGTTGCTTTCTTAGGCACATTAACAGGGAGCTGGGTTAGAATCAGAGCAACCAGATTTGAACAGATGTTCACAGGGGATGCCCATTTGCTGGCAGTGGCTTAACCCACTGTGCCATATGCTGGCCCCTCAAACCCAGTTTCTATCTATAGAAATCTGATTAAATCAGGTGATGGAGAGGATATATGGTAAAAATACTTTGTGATTTGCCATACTAAGTTTAGTTATCTGAATTCTTCTGGAGAAAAAGTACACATAGTATTTGTTTGGGTTTTGTTGACCAGAGGAATAATTATAAAATCCAATGGGGGAAATTTTGCTAATAGCAAAGGAAAAACTAAAAGATCAAAGATTTAAGAATTTTTATTTTTGGGGTCAGTGATGTAGTGCAATGGGTTAACCCATTGCCTGCAATATCAGCATCCCATATTGTAGCACTGGTTCAAGTCCTACTTCCTCTGCTTCTGATCAAGCTCCCTGCTCACATGCAGCGGATAATGGCCCGAGTGTCTCGGCTGCTGCCACCCACTTGGGAGACATGGATGGAGTTCCAGACTCCTGGCTTCAGCCTGGCCTAGCCCCAGCCATTGTGCCATTTAGAGAGTAAACCAGTGTATAGAATCTCTCTCTCTCTCCCTCCTTCCCTCCCTCCCTCCTCTCTCTCCCTCCCTCCCTCTTCCCCCTCTCTCATAATCCACTTTGCAAATAAACAAAAAAAACTTTTTTGAAACAACAAAGCTTTTTTTTTTTCCACTGGGACCGGTACTGTGGCATAGTAGGCAAAACTGCAACCTACTGCAAGGCATCCATATGATAGCTGATTAGAGTCTGGCTACTCCACTTCTGATCCAGCTCCCTGCTAATGAGCTTGGGAAAGCAGAAGAGGATGGCTTAAGTACTTGGGCCCCTGCACTCATGTAGGAGACCCAGAAGCAGCTGCTGGCTCCTGGCTTTGAGTTGGCCCAGCTCCAGCCACTGCAGCCAAAGAGGGAGTTAACCAGCAGATGGAAGATTTCTCTCTATATCTCCCTCTCTCTCTCTCCCTCTGCCTCCCCTCTGTAACTCTTTCAAATAAATCAATCTATTTTTAAATTTTTTTTAACTTTTATTTAATGAATATAAATTTCCAAAGTACGATTTATGGATTACAATGGCTTCCCCCCCATACCGTCCCTCCCACCCACAACCCTCCCCTTTCCCACTCCCTCTCCCCTTCCATTCACATCAAGATTCATTTTCGATTATCTTAATATACAGAAGATCAGCTTAGTATATACATTAAGTAAGGATTTCAACAGTTTGCTCCCACACAGAAACATAAAGTGAAAAATAATAGATGATTTTTTTTAAATGATGATGAAATCAGATCAGACCTATTGTCATGTTTAATCCCAGTGAGAGTCAAGTTGGGAGTTGATAATTTCTTTTTTTTTTTTTTTTTTTTTTTTTTTTTTTTTTTTTTACAGAGCATCAGTTTAGTATGCATTAAGTAAAGATTTCAACAGTTTGCACCCCCATAGAAACACAAAGTGAAATATATTGTTTGAGTACTCGTTATAGCATTAAATCTCAATGCACAGCACATTAAGGACAGAGATCCTACATGAGGAGTAAGTGCACAGTGACTCCTGTTGTTGACTTTACCAATTGACACTCCTGTCTATGGCATCAGTAATCTCCCTATGCTCGTCATGAGTTTCCAAGGCTACGGAAGCCCTCTGAGTTCTCCGATTCTTATCTTGTTTAGACAAGGTCATAGTCAAAGTGAAAGTTCCCTCCTCCCTTCAGAGAAAGGTACCTCCCTCTTTGAAGACCTGTTCTTTCCACTGGGATCTCACTCATAGAGATCTTTTTGCCAGAGTGTCTTGGCTTTCCATGCCTGAAATACTCTCATGGGCTTTTCAGCCAGATCCGAATGCCTTTAGGGCTGATTCTGAGGCCAGAGTGCTATTTAGGACATCTGCCATTCTATGAGTCTGCTGAGTATCTCACTTCCCATGTTGGATCACTCTCCCCTTTATTTATTCTATCGGTTAGTGTTAGCAGGTACTAGACTTGTTTATGTGCTCCCTTTGACTCTTAGTCCTTTCATTATGATCAATTGTGAACTGAAATTGATCACTTGGAATAGTGAGATGGCATTGGTACATGCCACCTTGATGGGATTGAATTGGAATCCCCTGGTATGTTTCTAACTCTACCATTTGGGGCAAGTCAGCTTGAGCATGTCCCAAATTATACATCTCTTCCCTCTCTTATTCCCACTCTTATGTTTAACAGGGATCACATTTCAGTTAATTTTCAACACTTGAGAATAACTGTGTATTAATTACAGAATTAAACCAGTCATATTAAGTAGAACAGACAAAAAAACTACTAAGAGGGATAATGTATTAAGTTGTTCATTAACAGTCAGGGCTATGCTGATCAAGTCACCGTTTCCCATAGTGTCCATTTCACTTCAACAGATTTCCTTTTTGGTGTTCAATCAGTTGTCACCGATCAGGGAGAACATATGGTATTTGTCCCTTTGGGACTGGCTTATTTCACTCAGCATGATGTGTTCCAGATTCCTGCATTTTGTTGCAAATGACTGGATTTCGTTGTTTCTTACTGCGGTATAGTATTCTAAAGAGTACATATCCCATAATTTCTTTATCCAGTCTACCGTTGATGGGCCTTTAGGTTGGTTCCAGGTCTTAGCTATTGTGAATTGAGCTGCAATAAACATTAGGGTGCAGACCGCTTTTTTGTTTGCCAATTTAAATTCCTTTGGGTAAATTCCAAGGAGTGGGATGGCTGGGTCCAACGGTAGGGTTATCTTCAGGTTTCTGAGGAATCTCCAGACTGACTTCCATAGTGGCTTGACCAGTTTGCATTCCCACCAACAGTGGGTTAGTGTCCCTTTTTCCCCACATCCTCGCCAGCATCTGTTGTTGGTAGATTTCTGCATGTGAGCCATTCTAACCGGGGTGAGGTGAAACCTCATTGTGGTTTTGATTTGCATTTCCGTGATTGCTAATGACCTTGAACATTTTTTCATGTGCCTGTTGGCCATTTGGATTTCCTCTTTTGAAAAATGTCTATTGAGGTCCTTGGCCCATCTCTTAAGTGGGTTGTTGGTTTTGTTTTTGTGGAGTTTCTTGATCTCTTTGTAGATTCTGGTTATTAACCCTTTATCTGTTGCATAGTTTGCAAATATTTTCTCCCATTCTGTCGGTTGTCTCTTGACTCTCCTGACTGTTTCTTTTGCAGTACAGAAACTTCTCAATTTGATGCAATCCCAATAGTTGATTTTGGCTTTGACTGCCTGTGCCTCCCGGGTCTTTTTTTTAAAAATTAAAGTTTATTCTTCAGAATCATTAACATGTAAATATAAATATAAGCACTGTGTTCTAAACCAACTTGTAGTAATATAAAGAATTTTCAGACTTTTTATTTTTAAAATCAAGACACAGTCTTCAGACTCACCTATGTACAATTATAAATAGAAGCACTGTTTTTTAAAATGACTGTCAATATTTTTGCTTCATTTATTCACTAGTGTCTTTCTACACTTGCACTGGTTATGTTATTTTTTCTTCTGATGCTGAGGTAAAGCATCAAAGATGTAGTGACATAGATAACACGAGTTTATTATCTTTTCAGTCTGGAGGTCTGAAGTCTCCCATGGCTAACACAGAGTCAGCACAGCTGGGTTCCTTCTAGAGGATCTAGGGCAGCACCTGAGCTTTCTTTGCACAGCTTCTGTAGCTGCCTGTGTTCCTTGGCCGATGGTTCTGTAACTCCTCAAAGCCAGCCAGCCTGTCCCTGAACCTCCACTTCCTGATTCTCTGCTCCTCTGATTCTCCTGCCTCACTCTTCCCTGAAAAGGACCTACATGAATGTATTGGCCAAGAGCCTTATCAGCAAAGCACCAGTTGTTCCTTGGGAGATACCACAGGCCTAGGTTCTGAGAACTGGTTATTTGAACAGTTGCCACTAATTATGTTGTTAGTAATAGTGTTGCAATTGTCCCTCTGAGCTGGCTGTATATGCCTTGTGCAACAAAGCACCCATAGTGCCACTTAAGGACAGATGTGGAAAGATATAAATAAACTTCCAGTTTCTCTTCAAAAGGCTTTAGTAAATAGATTCCTTTATGATGCTTTTACAATATTTTAACTGATGTTTCTTCTTGCTCTAACTGCATACTGCTCAAGCCCTACCCTTCATCCACTCAGCTCTCACACTTTCATTCTTTGGTGGGTTGGTTCTTAATAGGGTGGCAGAGAGAATACCTGCTAGGCAACAGAACCCAGGCTGAGGATTTCACAGTCACCAGGGTAGAAGGCCTTTGGAGCAGGGAGCCCTTCTGATTTGCTCAGAATATCGACAGTGAGAAGTCCCTGTCCTTATGTAGAAGGAGGCTGTTCCAAGGGCACAGCATGCAGCTGTGTTTTTTAGAGATTTATTTATTTATTTGAAAGGCAGAGTTACGGGAGGCATAAAGAGAGAGAGAGAGAGAGAGAGAAAGAGAGAAAGGGTCCTCCATCTGTTGGTTCACTCTCCAGATGGCCACAATGACTGGAGCTAGGAGGATCCAAAGCCAGGAGCCAGGAGCTTCCTTTGGGTCCCCCACATGGGTGCAAGAGCGCAAGACTTGGGCCATCTTTGTAGCTGCAATAGTCACTCAGGTGTCAGTGTAGCCTTGCTCTTAATAGCGTGTAGTGATTGTCTATCTCCAAATAGCAAGAGCTTAGTGCAATTCATTGAAGTTTATGAAATCTATTATATTTTTATTAGTTGTTTCTTCAAAAACAGTTGCATTTAAAGTGAACAAGTAAATTTAAAAGAAAAACTTTTTTCATTTCTAGTAAGCTGAAATCTAAAATATTTTATTTTTAAGTTGAAGTATAAAATGTTTAATTAAGCGGCTCACTAGGCTAATCCTCCACCTTGCGGCGCTGGCACACCGGGTTCTAGTCCCGGTTGGGGCGCCGGATTCTGTCCTGGTTGCCCCTCTTCCAGGCCAGCTCTCTGCTGTGGCCCGGGAAGGCAGTGGAGGATGGCCCAAGTCCTTGGGCCCTGCACCCCATGGGAGACCAGGATAAGTACCTGGCTCCTGCCATCAGATCAGCATGGTGCGCCAGCTGCAGTGCGCCAGCCGCGGTGGCCATTGGAGGGTGAACCAACGACAAAGGAAGACCTTTCTCTCTCTCTCTCTCTCTCTCACTGTCCACTCTGCCTGTCAAAAAAAAAAAAAAAGATTTAACTTTTATATGGTAATTTGAATCTTTTCTGACTGAGAACTTAATAGAATTTTTTGAAAAAATAAGCAGGCTGGTGCCGCGGCTCACTAGGCTAATCCTCCACCTGCACACCGGGTTCTAGTCCTGGTACACTGGGTTCTAGTCCCAGTTGGGGCGTCGGATTCTGTCCCGGTTGCCCCTCTTCCAGGCCAGCTCTCTGCCATGGCCCAGGAGTGCAGTGGAGGATGGCCCAAGTCCTTGGACCCTGCACCCTCATGGGAGACTAGGAAAAGCACCTGGCTCCTGGCTTCAGATCAGCGCGGTGCGCCGGCCACAGCGCGCTGACCACAGCAGCCACTGTGGGGTGAACCCATGGCAAAGGAAGACCTTTCTCTCTGTCTCTCTCTCACTGTCCACTCTGACTGTCAAAATAAAATATTAATAAGAAACCCAAATGCTCATCAACCAATGACTGGATAAAGAAATTATGGTGTATATCCACTATGGAATATTACTCAGCATGAAAAAGAATGAAATCCGGTCTTTCCCAACAAAAGAGATGCAACTAGAAACCATCATACTTAGTGAAATAAGCCAATCCCCAAGAGACAAACCCTCTATGTTTTCCCTGATCTGTGGTAACAAATGGAGTACAAAAAATGTAGTGTATGATTATCTGCATTACAATCTGCATAAAAATTATTCCTGAGTATAAACTGCTGAAAGGAAATTGTTTAAAGTCTAAATGAGGCCATGGCGGAAGACCCTGCCAGAGCAGTGGAGATGGTCTGGACATGTGCTGAGAGAGAAAGTACCAACAGAAGACCTGCCAAATTGGATCCAGGGAGGAAGACACCTGCCCCTGCAAGCCAGGTGAGAGGGGACTCCTCGGCCTGTGGCTCTGCTGATACAATGGGAGGGAGAGCTTAGTGAATTGCTTTTGGAGTTCCACATGGGTCCTCCACTATAGCAGGTGATTGATCACCCAGAAAAAGATCTGCAGCCAGCCAGGAGAGAGCTGATGCCATTTTTGGACACAGGCAGATGGCACCCACCCCAGAGCCTGTGCACATATCCAGGAATAGCTGGGGTGCCCCCCGCACCCAGTTGGTGAGGGCCATAGCAAGTCAGAGACAGCTGAGGAGGAGGGCCTCCACCATGCCATTTACACTGCACCAATTGCTTAACAATAGGAGGAGAGGGGGATCCGGACCTATGGAGGGGAAGCACCACCCGCAGGACTCTCCTACGTGCCCAGCACAATTAGGAAGTGAGCAGGGCTGCAGAGGGTGGGTACTTTGTGTGCCTGTGAGCCACAGATCTAACCAGAGAGAAAAACCCGCCTTCCCCACCAACACTGAATCAGGTTGGAAGGACCACACATAGAGAGCAGCTCTGGGAACTCTTTGGTTTCCATATTCTAGACAGGACTGGCTAGTAGGGGACAGAGAGACCACACTGGCAATGCACCACCTGAGAGCCCAGGGAGCTGAGTCTGAGAAAATAGTGACTGCATACGAGGAGGCAGAATGTGGCTAGGTTCTGGACAACCACAGAGTGCTCTCCACACTCTCTGAGCTCCTTGCTTGTCTATAGCAGCTCTTAGCAGGGGGAACTGTGCTCACAGGAAAGACTCCACAGATCAAATGTGCAGTTCATAAAGTGATGCAGGTAAGTGCTGAGCACACTGGGAATTAACACCTGGATGTTCATCAGTTAAGAGGAGAAGAGCTGGTCGCACCAACAGAGGTGATCATTCCTCTCAATCCACTTAACCATAGGAGAGCTACCATGCCCAACTTGGGTGTTACTCTGGACACTCACTCCACCTAGGAATACTGAACAGAGCACCCTGGCCTGTCACTGAAAGTCTAGACATCCCACTAAGCCATCAGACAAAAAAAAATTTCTAAAAAGACAAAAACTGAAAAAAATAAGACTAAGTAAGACACTTTGAGTCCCCAAAGGAACACTACACCATTTCAGCATTAGAATGTGAAAATGAAGAGGTTGAGGATGTGTCAGAGATGGAATTCAAAAAGCTAATTATCAGATTACTCAGCAGCAATGAGAAGCAAATTCACAAACTAAAGAAAACTATATATTATATCAATGAAAATTTTCCCATGAAATTGAAATCTTAAAGAGAAATCAAAATGAAACATTATAAATGCAGAATTCAATAGATCAAATAAAAATGAAGTGGAAAGTCATAACAACAGAGTTGACAAGGCAGAAGAAAGAATATCTGAGCTAGAAGACAAACCCCTAGATTTTACAGTCAGACCAAAAACAAGAAGAAATTAGAAAACTAAAAAACACTGTTGTACTATGTGAATTAATGGTAAAACTACTACTCAAACAGTACTCTATACTTTGTGTGTCTTTGTGGGTGCAGTCTGTTGAAATCTTTACGTAGTATATACTAAGTTGATCTGATATAAAGATAATTGAAAATGAATTGTGATGAAGAATGGGATGGGAGAGGGAGTGGGAAATGGGATGGTTGTGGGTGGGAGGGAGGTTATGGTGGGGGGGAAGCTGGTATAATTCAAAAGTTGTACTTTGGAAATTTATATTTACTAAATAAAAGTTGAAAAAAAAACTTGGAAATTTACAGGATACTATCAAGTGACAGAACATATGGGTATTCAGAGTTCCTGAAGGCGTGGAAAGAGAGAAAGGAATAGAAGGTCTTTTTAGTGAAATAATAACAGAAAAATCCCCCAATTTGAAGAAAGAACGGGACATCCAAGTACAGTAAGCATATAGAATTTCTACTAGACAAGACCAGAAGATCTTCACCACAACACACTGTAGTCAAACTCTCCACAGTAAAATATAAAGAAAAGATTTTAAAATGTGCACAAGAGAAACCATATCACTTTCAGAGGATCTCCAATTATACTCACAGCAGATTTTTCATCAGAAACCCTACAGGCTAGGAGAGAATGGTGAGATATATTCCAAATCTCAAGAGAAAAAAAAATTGTAAACCTAGAATACTGTGCCCTGCAAAGCTCTCATTTATGAATGAAGATGAAACAAAGATCTTCCATAACAAACAGAAAGATTTGTCACCACTTGTCCAGCCTTACAAAAGATGCTTAAAGATGTGCTACACACAGAAACACAGAAACATGATCATCTCTACAAAAGAAGGTAAAGGAAGAAAATCTCTCAGTAAAAGTTCAAAGGAAATTAAAAGTGAAAGATAGAAATATTTTTGGAAAAATGGCAGGGCAAAGTTGTTTCTTATCAGCAGTCACCTTGAATATAAATGGCCTCAACTCTCCAATTAAAAGACACAGACTGGCTGAATGGATTAAAAAACAAAACCCATCTATTTGCTACCTACAAAACACATCTCACCAAGAAAGATACTTGCAGACTAAAAGTGAAAGGATGGAAAAAGATAGTTCACGACAACAAAAACAAAAAAAGAGATGGTGTAGTTATTCTAATATCAGACAAAATAAAATTTAACATAAAAACAGTTAACAGAGACAAAGAAGGGCACTATGTAATGATTAAGGGGTCAAAAGGAAGAAATGATTATTATAAACATATATGCACCTAATTACAAGGCATCTGGCTATTTAAAAGAAATGTTAAGGGATCTAAAGGGAGACATAGACTCCCATACAATAGTAGTGAGGGACTTGAATACCCCACTTTCAGCAATGGACAGGTCAACCAGACAGAATATCAGCAAGGACACAGCAGATTTAATTGACACTATAGACCAAATGGACTTAACAGATATCTACAGAACTTTTCATCCTACAGTTGCAGAATACACATTTTTTTCTCACCCGTGCATGGAACTTTTCTCTAGGATTAACCACATAGTAGGCTGTAAAGCAAGTGTCAGCAAATTAAAAAAAAAATCGAACTCATGCCATGCATTGTCTCCAGTAAGAGATTATTGGAACTCAGAAAAGAGTTTGATAATGTGGTAGGATATAAAATCTACAAAGAAAAATAAATAGCCTTGTATACACAGAAAATGCCATGCTGAGAAAGAACTTTAAAGATCAGTTCCATTTACAATAGCTCCAAAAAGAATTAAATATCTTGGAATACATTTAATCAAGGGTGTCATATTTACATACATTTAATCAAGGATCTCCTGATGAAAATTACAAAACACTAAAGAAAGAAACAGAAGAAAATACTAATACATGGAAAAATCTTCCATGCTCATGGATTGGAAGAATCAACATCACCAAAATGTACATATTACCAAAAGCAATTTCCAGATTCAATGCGATCCCTATCAACATGCCAATGAAATTCTTTGCAGACTAGAAAAAATGATGTTAAAATTCATATGGAGGGCCGGCATCATGGCTCAATTGGTTAATCCTTCGTCTGTGGCACCAGCACCCCAGGTTCTAGTCCTGGTTGGGGTGCCAGGTACTAGTCCCGGTTGCTCTTCTTCCAGTCCAGCTCTCTGCTGTGGCCCGGGAGGGCAGCGGAGGATGCCCAAGTGCTTGGGTCCCTGCACCCGCATGGGAGACCTGGAGAAGCACCCGGCTCCTGGCTTCAGATTGGCACAGCGCCGGCTGTAGTGGCCAATAGGGGAGTGAACCAAGGGAACGAAGACCTTTCTGTCTCTCTCTCACTGTCTATAATTCTACCTGTCAAAAAAAAATTCATATGGAAACACAAGAGACTCTGAATAGCTAAAGCGATCTTATACAACAAAAGAAAGCTGGAGGCATTACAATACCTAATTTCAAGACATACTACAGGGCAGTTATAATCAAAGCAGCCTGATACTGGTACAAAAACAGATGGATAGACCAATGGAACAGAATAGAAATGCCAGAAATCAATCCAAACATCTAAGCCAATTTGTCTTTGACAAAGGGATAAAATCAATCCCTAGAACAAGGACAGTCTCTTCAATAAATAGTGTTGGGGAAACTGGATCTCTGTGTTTAGAAGTATGAAACTAGACCTATATCTTACATCTTACATAAAAATCCACTCAAAATGGGTCAAAGACCTCAATCTATGACACAATGCCATCAAATTACTGGAGAAGTTTGGAGAAACTGCAAGATATTGGCATAGGCAAAGAGTTATTGGAAAAGACCCCAGAAGCACAGGCAATCAATGCCAAAATTGAAAAATGGGATTTCATGAAGCTGAGAAGCTTCTGAATTGCAAAGGAAACATTCAG
The DNA here is from genome assembly GCF_051225735.1 of Oryctolagus cuniculus. NCBI lineage: Eukaryota > Metazoa > Chordata > Mammalia > Lagomorpha > Leporidae > Oryctolagus > Oryctolagus cuniculus. The sequence goes on from NC_142873.1 coordinate 32,532,664, forward strand.
GAAAGTGAAGAGAGAACCGACAGAATGGGAGAAATTATTTGCAAACTATGCAACTGATAAAGGGTTAGCATCCAGAATTTATAGAGAGCTCTAGTAATTCAACAATAACAAAGCAAACAATCCAGTTAAGAAATGGGCAAAGGACTTGAACAGGCATTTTTCAACAGAGAAAATTCAAATGGCCAACATACACATGAAAAAATGCTCAGGATCACTAGCTGTCAGGGAAATGAAGATCAAAATCACAGTGAGGTTTTACCTCACTCCAGTTAGAAGGGCTCTCATACAGAAAACACCAAATGACAAATGCTGCTGAGGATGTGGGGAAAAAGCTATCTTCTTCAACTCTTGGTGGGAATGTATATTACTACAGCCACTATGAAAGACAGTATGGAGATATCTCAGAATTCTGAATACAGACCATGAGATCCAGCCACCCTACTCCTGGGAATTTACCCAAATGAAAGGAAATCAACGTGTGAAAGCATATTTGTACTCCCATGTTCATTGCAGCATAATTCATAACAGCTAATGTCTGGAATCAACCCAGATGTCCAAGAACTGTTGACTGGATAAATAAATTATGGTGTATATACACCATGGAGTACTATTAAGCTTTAAAAAATGAAATTCTGTCTTTTGCAACAAGATGGATGCAACTGGAAACCATTATACTTAGTGAAGTAAGCCAGTTCCAAAATGAGTACTACCATATGTTTTTCCTGATCCAAGGTAACTAATAGAGTACCTGGAATGTAATGTACTGGAATGAAAGACATTTTGAGATTCAATGATTGTTTATAGCCCTTGTCTCTTACATTGAGGAACAGCTTTTTTCCTTTTTTCTCTTCATACTATTTTTTGAACTCTTTTACTTAGTGTAGGGCTAACTATGTGATCATTAAGTAGACTGAAAATAGATCTTTATAAAAATTAAGACCAAGGATGTGAGAGGGAGGAAGAGGAAGGGTTGGAGTGTGGGCAGGAGGCGTAGTGGGGGGGTATCATTATGTTCCCAAATCTGTATATATATGAAATATGTAAAACTTGTATAACTTAAATAAAATGTTTAGAAAATCATATTGAATCTGCTAAAATTAATTAAAATAAAAATGAAAAAAGTGATGAAGTAAGATTTTATAAGGAGAACTTAGCTTTGTGAAACCACTTTGTTATACTTTATATTGCAAAACCATTCTTAAAATTTATTAATGATTTCTTTTAATAATAATATCTTCGAGAACATTCATAATACTGTATTATATGGAAATATGATGTATGCCCATTCTTAAGGAGTAAATTTATTTTTAAAGTATATCTAAACACTTTCTATAGCAGTTATAGTAGTACTAAACACTACTGGACATACATTGTAGACTTAAAAATAATGATTTAGGCATAATGATTCAGGAGTTAAAGCTTAAAAGCTATTAATTTTTTTCTCTCTCAATTTCATTTATACACTCATTTCTGTTTGTGCTGATGAATATATCTGAAATATGTTAAGGCAGCAGCCAGAAATGCCAGGCCAAGTGGCACCAACTTTCGCGAAAAGTGCTGTGAGGATGACTGGCAGTCCTCACTAGTAACTCGAGTCTTCAGGGGCTTGATGATCCGTTCTCTCTGGGTCAGGATGGCTCTCCGGGCCCCGTCCCATTTCCCTGGCCCCTGTAGGCGGTACTGGTATGGAGTGCAGGGGCCGAAGAAAACCTCCATGGCAAGCTTTGGATCTGAGAGAAAGAGCAATAGCAGGTTGGGCTTCACCCCCACCAGGGCGGCGATCTCATCCATGTATTCAATGTGATCCACCTGGATGGTGTGGCGTGGTGTCTTCACATACCTGAAAGGGAAGGGAAAAGTGTAGAGTACTTGGCCCGTGGTAGTGGGAGGGGCACAGAGATTTCTGTCATCTGAGAGTTATAAGAATCGTAACCCTTTCTGCACACAGTACAGGTAATGTAAGTGAACCAGACAGCTGAACTGAGGAACCCAATGCCACTCCACTATCACATGACAGACCAGATGTACAATGTAAGTTTCTTCATTTCTTATTGTAATGGGGGTGACTTTGTTGCAGATTGGTATGCTCAGTGACCTGGACCCTTTAAGACATTCATTTTATCAAGGAAGGACAGTTAACTACATCTTGTTTATTGTGCAGATGGATTGAAAACTCTTACTTTCTAGTGCCCTGGGTGTTTGCATCCAGTCAGGGATGGATAATCGGGTAATCATAGACAGCCTGGCCCCAGGAGCTTGGTGGCTGCAATGAGGCATGGGTGCAGTGAGGTAGCCTCCTTTGCAGCTAAGTGACTCTGCAGTGCTACTGGGATGGCAGTAACTTGGGCATCTCTCCTTTGACCCTAATGCTTCAACTCTGAATGTGCATTGCTGAATGTGTATCCAGGGACTGTGTGACCCTAGAGGCCCCATTCATTGTAGCTACTGCAGAGTTGATGTTTATTATCACAGTTTTTCTTCCAGTGTTTGAAAGAAATGTGTCTTGAGGAGAAAGTGCCTTTTTTTTAAGGAGACAAGATGCATTTTATGGGATAACTTCAGCCCTATGTACACTTGCTGGACAATATGAGGCAAAGGTGGTATGCATACTATCATCTCAGGGATGTGTGGGAGCTGATGCTTCTGCTACAGGAACGGAACATTTGTTCCACGTGAAGAGAACTTCCCCTTAATACAGAGACCACAGCCCTCACATTTGATTACAGAAGGCTTATTTTAGTTAGTTAAATAAGAAGAAACAACAGTGTTGTTATTTTTTGCTGTTGTCCATTTCCCCTTGGGCATAATCCTATTGGAAATGCTTAGCAATATGCCTACCATATTGGTAAAGGCAAAAAGGAATTGTTAAAAATGTATTTATTTGAAAGGGGGAGAGAGAGAACCCATCTTTTGGTTCATTTCCCAAATTTCTGCAACAGGCAGGGCTGGGCTGTGACCAGGAGCCAGGAACTCAGTCCAGGTCTCACATACGGATGGCAAAAGCCCATCTCTTGAGCTACCCTTGCTGCTTCCCAGAATCTGCATTAGCAGGAAGCTGCAGTCAGAAGATTGAGTTGGGCATTGAACGGAGGCACTTCAATATGGAACACAGGCATGCTAGGCTAAATATCCACTGCACAAAATAATGAAATTTTCATGAATGAATTAGAAATATTTCACTTCTCCTACTTCTGAATGTTGATGAGAATGAAACTTGAGTGTTTTTTCAACCAGTGGTTTTCTCTGTGTTGCAGCTTGTAAAATTAATTGTAAATTGTGTGTGTAGGGGGGACTGGTGTTGTGGCATAGTAGGTTAAGCCTCTACCTGCGGTACTGGCATCCCATATGGGCACTGGCTTATGTCCCAGCTACTCCTCTTCTGATTCAGTTCTCTGCTAAGTCCTGGGAAAACAGTAAAAAATGATCCAAGTACTTGGGGTCCTTGCACCCATGTGGGAGATATGAAAGAAGCTCCTGGCTTCAGATCAGCCCAGCTCTGGCTCTTGTGGCCATTTGAGAAGTGCACCAGTAGATGAAGACTTCTCTCTTTGTCTCTCCTCTCTGTCTGTAACTCTGCCTCTCAAATAAGTAAATAAATTTTTAAAAATGTGTAGAAGAAGGGTAGTGGTAAATTAATGATGAGTGAATTTCATTTTTTATATGGACATAAACACACACATACATTAAAGCCTTTAAAATTCTGAAATAATGAGGCAAGGTAATTTATTAAGATATTCATTTTGTACACGTTCTTTCATTGTCCCTCTCATCCACTGTCTATGAAAATGGCCATGCCTTTTGTGTTTCCTGGTCTCAGAGGCACTTTGGATACATGACCAAAGAAGCACCTTACTTGCGAGACACCTCCCCTCCTAGATTTTGTTCCCTTAAATTCTGGGCTCATGGTAGAGAATAAAATAAATAGCTTTGAATGCAACAAGACATAAGTGTATGAAGTAGAAGTCTGATCTTAAAGAATCTGAGAACTCCTAAACAGAATTCAAGTACAAGGATTGTGATGTGTTCCTTGGGAGACCTCAGCAAAAATTTCTGCACCAAACTCATGGTAGAGAAGCCAAAGCCTCCAGACCTTAAAAGTGTATCTCAGACTTAGGTTACGAGGATGTCAGTGAAGAACACAATGTGGTGGAAAGCAGAGACTATTCCCACATTTTGGGAAATCACTTAGAGTTCCTGGATTCTGATGAGAACCTGCAAGAAACACTAGTTGACAGATTTAATGTAGACTTAATATGATTTAAATGGAATAAAGATGTAGTGATGTGCTGCATAACTGAATGGGAGGATGAAGATACATACTTGTGTTGCATAACAACATAGTGTAGGAAATAGGAGAAATAAAATTGAGTGAGAGGAAGAAGAAGAAGCATAAGGTCTAGAAGCCCAGAGCAAGACTTGCAGCAGTCCTGGGAAGGTGCCCCGTTGGTCACGGCTCCTGATTTCTTTACCTTTTTTCCATGTCCCTTTTCCTCTGGGCAATGTCTGCCATCATGGTCTTCATTGAGGGCAAATTGCTGAGCCCTAGGAGACAGAATTCAGAGTCTGTCAAGGTTCCCAGGAGTAAGAGGCACACATTTTGCTGAAAGGAGCGAACAGGTGTGCAGAAGAGGCTGAGGATTAGCTGTAGAACTACTAGGTCATCCTACATACCTTTGAACACACGCACAGCCCAGCGCGATTGGAGTTCTGCAATAGGGAGGACGATGCCCAGAGGCTGGATAAGACCGATGATGGCCAGGGTCGGCTTCTCCAAGTCAGGTGGGAACATAAGCTTATACAGGGACACTTCATTATTGCTAACCTTGACCAAATCATCCAGGAAAGGAAAAGAGAAACTGTATCCTGTGGCAAAGATAACAACATCGATATTCTCCTCGACTGTGCCATCATCAAAAATGGCATCTGTTTCTGTGAACTCTGTCACGTTGGGTTTCACTTGGACTTTCCCGGAAATGATGTGGTTTGGCAGGTCATCACTGACAGTTGGGTGCTGACTTAAAAATCTGTGTGTAAAAGTTAAAAAGAAAAATCTAGGTAAAGACAATATACAAAAAGAATAAAATGTATATGAAAAAGTATTGAAAAAAATTGCATTGAAAAAGGATTTCCTTTCTAAATATGTGCTTATCTAATATTCTGCCTTTCATTTCCAAAGAGAAATTTTATGCCCTCAGTGCTTTGGTGACTATATCAGCTCTACATTGTTATCTTATATTTGACCTTGAAACCTTATGTATATGTTGGCATTCTGTGTCATAATACTTATTTGTTCTACTGCTAAACTATTTTAAGTTACTGAGAACCAAAGATAAAGGATAAATAGTTATTGGTCGTTACTTGAAAACAAGTCATAGATTATGCTTAACATTCCCTCCACTTCATGTCCAATCATGTTGTTATTCTTGGTAAGCAAAATCAACCTCCAGGTTAGATACATAACACAGAATTAGTCATAAAGGTACCTGGCACAAGTACCCATTCAAAAATTTTCTTTAACCAGCTAAATGATTGTCTTAGATAACTCCAGGCATTGAATTCATGTTTGAGAAAAGATAAATGAGAAAGGGCAAAGATTTATGTTTATGAGGGAGACCCATTTGACAGGCAAACACAGGCCTTTCCAGAACCTCCATTTATTGGATTCCATTTATTCTTACAGGGGAAGGTTTGTCACATGACCACACTGTCCAAACAGTCTTCTATTGTAAAGATGAAGGAGCTACTTGGTAAGCAACCAGGAGGACTGTTACAGATGAGTAAGATTTATGTTGAGAATGGGGCATCACAAAATAAATGAAAAAGACACATTTATAGAAAATTCAAATATATATGTATATGTACAGTTAAGTTTGCTTTATGGAATTTTAAGGGAAGGAGTGGAGAATAAAAAGGCAAGGTCACTTGATTTGGACTTAATCTGAGAGTAAAGGGAGATTTACTACAAGCATTTAAAAAATAGACTCCTGCAGTCACCATGTTAAACATAAATACTTGGGGCTGGTGTTGTGGCACAGCAGGCTAAAGCCCTAGCACGGTAGCACCGGCATCCCATATGGATGCCGGTTCAAGTCCCAGCTGCTCCACTTCCAATCCAGCTCTCTGCTAGTGTGCCTAGGAAAAGAACTGAGGATGGCCCAAGTCCTTGGTTCCCTGCACCCATGTGGGAGACCCAGAAATGGCTCCTGGCTTCGAATTGGCTCAGGTCTGGCCATTTGGGGAGTGAATCAGTGGATGGAAGACTTTCTCTCTCTGTCTCTACCTCTCTCTGTAGCCCTGTCTTTCAAATAAATAAAATAAAATTTCTTTAAACAAAAAAAGTGAGTCTGTCCCTGATACTGTTTCTAAAAAAAAAAAAAAAATTCTTTATTTAAGACTTATGCATAGCCGGTGCCACGGCTCACTAGGCTAATCCTCCACCTTGCGGCGCCGGCACACTGGGTTCTAGTCCCAGTCGGGGCGCCAGATTCTGTCCCGGTTGCCCCTCTTCCAGGCCAGCTCTCTGCTGTGGCCCAGGAGTGCAGTGGAGGATGGCCCAAGTGCTTGGGCCCTGCACCCCATGGGAGACCAGGAGAAGTATCTGGCTCTGCCATCGGATCAGCACGGTGCGCCAGCTGCAGCGCGCCGGCCGCGGCGGCCATTGGAGGGTGAACCAACGGCAGATTGAAGACCTTTCTCTCTGTCTCTCTCTCTCACTGTCCACTCTGCCTGTCAAAAAAAAAAAAAAAAAGACTTATGCATAGAAATTTTAGAGTAAGATTGCTGCACAAAAATCTTTTACAATCTGTGGCAGAAAGACCTCCTTAATTGAGTTTAAAAACTCAGATATTACAATAGAAGAGGGGGACATGGATGAACAGTGAAAATTTAAGAACTTCATGTATTAAAAAAGGTATCATTAGAGACCAAGATGGCCAAATAGAGAAGCCGAGTGTCTACCTAATCTTTGACTGAGAAAATACAAAGCTGCTATATCTTGCGGTGAGTGTGCCAGGAATAGTGCTTGACTGTAGTAAAGGAACAGTGGGAACACCGAAGGATACCAGGGCAAACAGCATAAAGAGAAGCAAAAAGTTAAACCAGTAGGGGTGGTAACAGCATCTGAATCCCTGGCTCCGTGGTTGGAGGCAATCCCTGTTGCAGGGCAAAGGGTGGTCAGGAGAGCCTCAGTAGAATCCCTGTGCAGATCATCCTCACTGGAAAGGACCCAGTCACCACAAACCAACAGCTCAGTAAGGAGAGCTCCCTGGATAACACACAGTCCCTTTGCTTCAGAGAGGGAACTTGTGCTGCCCCTTCCCCAACACCCAGATCATGGGTCGTGGCACTATCTTGAGAGGAGTCACTGTAACAAGCCATACTGGACTAGGAGACTGAAACGCTTGCCTGTCTTCTTTCTAGGGGTCTCAAGAACATTCCTGAAAGTTGCAAAAACATTCCTGCAGTTTAGCAAGGCAGACTGAACCCCACAGGTCCAACTGGGCCCAACAGAGCAAGAGCAGAGGTATCCCCATCAACCGTATCCACACAGCAGGAGTAGGGCAGTTGGGATTTTTAGCCTCTAGGATCCTGGAAGTAAGGGAGACTGACCCCCCTGTTTTGGAGATCAACCTTCTCCTCATTGTCTTCCCTCCCCCAGACATTTGAAACACTACTGGTTGCAGCTGGATCTTGTGCACAGTGGGGGCTAAGTCAGGGTTCCTCAGTACCCACCCAGTCTGCCAAGCACTGAGAGTACATCTTTCAGTAGAGTCTGAGCATGCAATACAGAGTGTGCATGTTCTCAGGATGTTGTACACATCCAAATGAGTGAAAATTGCTGGGACCATGTACTTACTCTGAGCAGTAAATCAGCCCACTCCCCAGACACAAGGAAGACTGATGGGCTCTTTGCATTGACAGTAGCTGGAGGTGCTGGATCACGCTCATCTCTGGTATCCCTCTGGACTCTTACCCCTCTCAGGAGCAGCTGCTAGAGCTCTCTGGCCCCACCTGGCACATTCCCTGTGGGGCTTTGGCTTGAGCCTTCCATACTCCACCTAGCCAACAGCAGTTTGCTCACTGGGGCTTTGAACAGGGCTCTCTGTGCCCCTCCCAACACAACACAATTACTCCTATTTGCTGGGGTTTCTGGCCCAGAGTTTCTGTGCCCTGCCCAGACCCAGCATGGGCTCAGGGCTCTAACCTCTCCTGTGAAAGCTGCCAGGTTTTGAGTGCTATAGCTCACTTATGCCTCAGGCCTAAACTACCTTCACCCCACCCAGCCCAGCAAGCAGCCAGTGAAGAGTGGCCCAAAACTTCTTGTTCTGCTCCCACTGAGCTAAAGTCACCCTAGTAGATCCTGTAACCCTCTCAGATAGCATCTGTGAGACATTCCTCTACTACACTGAATTAGTGCTACTCATTGATCTCTGGAGTTGGGCAGTTAATTGGAGTCTGTGAGACTGTCCTGCTCCTCAGAGGACTGATCTCACAACTCAAGCTCCTGAGTTGACTATTGACTGGAAGTCTGTGTGCATCAACAGCACGAGCAGGACTTGCTCTCAACACCTCAGAAACCTCCTCATTCCAGAAAGAAAAGAGAATGGATTAAAAAACTTTAATGAAATTAGATACTTAAGTGAAATTCAGCAAAAAGATAGAGATTTCGAGAAAAAAAACAAACAGAAGTATTAGATATGAAGAACTCATTAAGTCAAATTAAAATATATACTGCAAAGCCTTAAAAACCTTAACAATAGATAGATCACATAGAAGAAAGAATTCAAGATCTTGAAGACAGATAATTTTATAATTTTTATTTTTTAAATTTATTATTTAAGGAATACAAACTTCATAAGTACAATTTTAAGAATATAGTTATTCTTCCCACCATACCCGCCATCTCACCCACACTCTCACCTCTCCTCCTCCTTTTTCCCCACTTACCAGTCTCATTCTCCATTAAGATTCATTTTCAGTTAACTTTGTACACAGAAGATCAACTCGATTTCAACAATTTGCACACACACACACAAACACACACACACACAAAACTGTTTGAGAACTAGTTTTACAGTTAATTCTTATAATGCAACTCATTAAGGACAGAGGTCCTGCATGGGGAGTAGTGCACAGTGACTCCTGTTGTTAACAATTAACACTCTTATGTATGACGTCAATGACCACCCCATGCACTTGCCATGAGCTGTCTAGGCTATGGAGGCCTTCTGAGTCCATAAACTCTGTCAGTATTAGGACAAGGCCATAAGCAAAGTGGAAGTTATCCCCTCCCTTTAGAGAAGAAGAATATATCCTTCTTTCATGTCTACTTCTCTCCACTGGGGTCTCACTCACAGAGATCCTTCATGTAGAACAATTTTTGCCACAGTGTCATGGCTTTTCATGTCTGAAATGCTCTCATGGGCTTTTCAGCCAGACCAGGAAGACTTAAGGGCTGATTCTGAGGTCAGAGTGTTACTTAAAGTGATTGTCATTCTGAGTCTGCTGTGTTGACTGCTTCCCATGTTGGAACATTCTCTCTTTTTTAATTCTATATATTATTATTGCCAGGCACTTGATCCTATTTATATGATCACTTTAGCACTTAATCCTTTCTATATGCTCACTTTAACACTTAATATGATCACTTTACCAATTAAATTGGCATTTTTACTATCAAGCTTAATGGGATTTGGAGTCCCATGACAAGTTTTTAAACTCTACTCTTAGAAGTAAGTCTGACATCATAGACCGAATAGACCTAACAGATATCTACAGAACCTTCCACATATTTCTCTCTGGTACATGGCACTTTCTCTAGGATTGACCACATGCTAGGCCATAAAGCAAGTCTCAGTAAATTCAAAAAAATCAAAGTCATACCATGCACCTTCTCGGACCACAATGCAATGAAGCTGGAAATCAACAACTCAAGAATCCCTACATCATAGGCAAACACATGGAGAATGAACAACATGCTACTGGATGAGCAGTGAGTCGTATAAGAAATAAAAAGAGAAATAAAAAAATTTCTGGAAACAAATGAAGATGACAATACAACATACCAAAATTTGTGGGATACATCAAAAACAGTGTAAGAGGAAAGTTTATAGCAATTGGTGCCTACATCAAGACACTGGAAATGCACCAAATAAATGAACTATCCATGCACCTCAAGGACCTAGGAAAAGAACCAGCAAACTAAACCCAAAACTAGTAGAAGGAAAGAAATTATTAAAATTAGAGAAGAAATCAAAATTGAAACCAAAAAACCAATACAAAAGATCAGCAAAACGGATAGCTGGTTTTTTGAAAAAATTAAAAAATTGACACACCACTGGCCTAACTAACCAAAAAAGGAGAAGACCCAAATAAATAAACTCACAGATGAAAAAGGGAATGTAACAACAGACACCACAGAAATTTCAAAAAATCATCAGAAATTACTACAAAGAGCTGTATGCCAACAAACTGGGAAACCTAGAAAAAATGGATAGATTCCTGGAAACATACAGCCTACCTAAACTGAGCCATGATGACATAGAAAACCTAAACAGACCCATAACTGAGACAGAGATTGAGTCAGTAATAAAGACCCTCCAAACAAAGAAAAGCCCAGGAGTGGAGGGCTTCATTGCTGGATTCTACTGAACATTTAAAGAACTAATTCCAATTCTTCTTAAGCTACTTAAAACAATTGAAACAGAGGGAATCCTCCAAAATTCCACCTATGAAGCCAGCATCACCTTAATCCCTAAATCTGGAAAAGATGCAACAGAGAAAGAAAACTATAGACCAATTTCCCTGATAAACATAGACGCAAAAATCCTGGTCAATGAAATTCACCAACACAACAGGAAGATCATTCACCAAGACCAAGTGGGATTTATCCATGGTATCCAGGGATAGCTCAAAATTTGTAAATCAATCAATTTGATACATCACATTAACAAATTGCAGAAGAAAAATCATATGATTGTCTCAATAGATGCAGAGAAAGCATTTGATAAAATACAACACCCTTTCATAATGAAAACTCTAAGCAAATTGGGTATAGAAGGAACATTCCTCAGTGCAATCAAAGCAATTTATGACAAACCCATGTCCAGCATCCTATTGAATGGGGAAATGTTGGAAGCATTTCCACTTAGATCTGATGCCAGACAGGGATGCCCACTCTCTCCATTGCTATTCAATATAGTTCTGGAAGTTTTAGCCAGAGCCATCATGCAAGGAAAAGAAATAAAAGGGATTCATATCAGTAAGGGTGAAGTCAAACTATCCTTATTTGCAGATGATATGATTATGTATATAAGAGAACCAAAAGTTTCCACTACGAGACATTGGAACTCATAAAAAAGTTTGGTAAAATAGCAAGATATAAAATCAACACCCGAAAAACAGCAGCCTTTGAATACATAGATAATGCCATGGCTGAGAAAGAACTTCTTCTTTTTCTTCTTATTTTTTTTTAGAAAACTTTTATTTAATAAATATAAATTTCAAAAATACAACTTTCGGATTATAGCAGTTTTTCCCCCCATAACCACCCTCCCACCCACAGACCATCCAATCTCCTACTCCCTCTTTCATCCCATTCCTCATTAAGATTCATTTTTAATTATCTTTATAAATAGATCAACTTAGTATATACTAAGTAAAGATTTTAACAGTTGAGAAAGAACTTCTAAGATCAATCCCATTCACAATAGCTACAAAAAAAATCAAATACTTTGGAATAAATTTAACCAAGGAGGTCAAAGATCTCTATGACAGGAATTACAAAACTCTAAAGAAATAGAAGAATACACAAAAAAAAATGGGAAAAAAACTTCCATGTTCATGGATTGGAAGAATCAATATTATCAAATGTCCATTCTTGTAAAAATAATTTATAGATTCAACTCAGTATCAATCAAAATACCAAAGACATTCTTCTCAGATCTAGAAAAAATGATGCTGAGATTCATTTGGAAACACAAGAAACCTTGGATAGCTAATGCAATCTTATACAGCAAAAATAAAGCCAGAGGCATAACAATACTAGATTTCAATTCATACTACAAGGCAGTTATAATCAAAACAACCTGGCACTGATAGAAAAACAGATGGATGGACCAGTGTAACAGAATAGAAACACCAGAAATCAATCCAAACATCTACAACCAACTTATATTCGACCAAGGAGCTAAAATCATTGCTTGGAGCAAGGACAGTCTCTTCAATAAATGGTACTGGGAAAACTAGATTTCCATATGCAGAAACATAAAGCAAGACACCTACCTTACATCTTACACAAAAATCCATTCAAAATGGATTAAAGACCTAAATCTATGACCCAATGCCATCAAATTACTAGAGAGCATTGGGGAACCCCTGCAAGACAATGGCGTAGGCACAGAGTTCCTGGAAAAGACTCTAGAGGCACAGGCAATAAAAACCAAAATTAACAAGTGAGATTACATCAAATTGAGAAGCTTCTGTTCAGCAAAAGCAACAATCAGGAAAGTAAAGAGGCAACTAACAGAACAGGAGAAATTATTTGCAACCATGTAACTGATAAAGGATTAATAACCAGACTATATAAAGTGATCAAAAAACTCAACAATAGCAAAGCAAATAACCCAGTCGAAAAGTGGGAAAGGGGCTTAAATAGACATTTCTTGAAAAAGGATACCCAAATGGCCTACAGATACATGGAAAAAAATGCTCAGGATCACTAGCCATCAGGGAGATGCAAATCAAAACCACAATGAGGTTTCACCTCACCCCAGTTAGAATGGTTTTCATACAGAAATCATCAAACAACAAATGCTGGCGAGGATGTGGGGGAAAAGGTACCCTAATCCACTGTTGGTGGGAATGTAAACTGGTAAATCCACTATGGAAGACAGTTTGGAGATACCTCAGAAATCTGAATCTAGTCCTACCATACGACCCAGCCATCCCACTCCTCAGAATTTACCCAAATGAAATGAAATCAGCAAATAAAAGAGGCATCTGCACCTCCATGTTTATTGCAGCTCAATTCACAATAGCTAAGACATGGAATCATGGCCTCAAAATCAGCCCCTAGGACATTTGGAACTGACTGAAAACACCATGAGAGCATTTCAGGCATGGAAAGCCAAGATACAGTGGCTAAAACAGTTCTGCATGAAAGATCTCTGTGAGTGAGACCCCAGTGGAAAGAAGCGGCCATCAAAGAAGGATGGACTTTTCTCTGAAGGAAGGAGAGAACTTCCACTTTGCATATGGTCCTGTCTAAAAACCAACAGAGTTTGTGGACTCAAAAGGCTTTCATAGCTTTGGCAGCTCATGTCAAGAGCTTTGAGTGATCACTGACATCATAAATAAGAGTGTCAGTTGTTAAATCAAGAAGAGTCACTGTGCACTTGCTCCCCATGTTGGACCTCTGTCCTTAATGAAGCGTACTATGAGAATTAACAGTAAAACTTGTCTTCAACCTTACTTTATAATTTGTGTGTCTGTGTGGGTGCAAATAGTTGAAATATCTACTTAGTATAGATTTGGTCTTCTGTATATAAAGTCAATTAAAAACAAATCTTAATGGAAAATGGAATGGGAGAGGGAGTGGGAGGTGGTTTGGGAGTGGGAGGTGGTTTGGGAGTGGTGGTGGGAGGGAAGGAATGGGGGGGGGAGAAACGATATATCCTGAAAATCAGTACATATGAAATTTGTATTAATTAAATAAAAACCTTCAAAAATAATCTAAAAAATAAGTAAAATAAACTGTTCTTTCTCAAAAAAAGTAAGTCCATAGGAATGTATGCAGAAGTATACAGCTTTACAGTTACAAACTTCTTCCTCCCTCTCTTATTCCCACTCTTATTATTTTCAATTGACTTTATATACATGTGATTAATTTCTATGTAAACAGTTCCACATATAGCATGAAGAAAACAAAACAAAAAAAAAATGAAACTATTCCTCGACAGTCAAGACAAGGGCAGTTCAAGTCTTCCCTTCTCAAAGTGTCAGTTTCACTTCTACAGATTTTGTTTTAGGTGGTATATTACTTCTCACAGATCAGGGAGAACATATTGTATTTGAGACTGGCTTATTTCACTAAGTATGATATTTTCCAAATTCATCCATTTTGTTGCAAATGACCAAATTGCATATTTTTTGTACTGCTGTGTAGTATTCCATCGTGTACATATCCCATGCTTTCTTTATCCAGTCTTTTGTTGATGAATATTTAGGTTTATTCCATGTCTTAGCTATTGTGAATTGAGTTGTAATAAACATGGCAGTGCAGATAACTCTTTCATTTGCTGATCTCATTTCCCTTGGGTAAACTCCCAGGAGTGGAATTGCTGGGTCATATGGTAGGTCAATACTCAGATTTTTGAGGTATCTCCATGCTGTCTTCCATATTGGCTTTACCAGTTTACATTCTCACCAACAATGGATAAGGGTACCTTTTTCCTCAAATCCTTGCCAGCATTTGTTGTTTGTTGATTTCTGTATTAAAGCCATTCTAACTAGGGTGAGGTGAAACCTCATTATGGTTTTGATTTGCATTTTCCTGACAGCTAGTGATCCTAAAATTTTTTTTAAGTGTCTATTGGCCGTTTGGGTTTCCTCTTTTGAAAAATGTTTGTTTAAGTCCTTGGCCCATCTCTTAACTGGGATGTTTGTTTTGCTGTTACGGAATTTCTTGATCTCTTTGTAGATTCTGGTTATTTATCCTTTATCAGTTGCATAGTTTGCAAATAACTCTCCATTTCTGTAGGTTGCCTCTTTACTTTTTGATGGTTGCCAGTGACTCTGGGGTCTTTTCCAAGAACTCTTTGCCTATGCCAATATCTTGCAGAGTTTCCCCAATGTTCTCTAATAATTTGATGGTCGGGTTGTAGATTTAGATCTTTAATCCATGTTGAGTGGATTTTTGTGTAAGGTGTAAGGTAGGGGTCTTGCTCATGTTTCTGCACGTGGAAATCCAGTTTTCCCAGCACCATTTGTTGAATAGACTGTCCTTGCTCCAGGAATTGTTTTGAACTCTTTGGTCAAATATAAGTTGGTTGTAGATGTTTGGATTGATTTCTGGTGTTTCTATTTTGTTCCTTTGGTCTGTCTGTTTTTGTATCAATGCCAGACTGTTTTGATTATAACTGCCTTGTATGTCTTGAAATCTGGTATCGTTATATATCTGGCATTGTTTTTGTTGTATAAGATTACTTTAACTATCTGAGGTCTCCTGTATTTCCATACGAATTTCAGCATAATTTTTTCTAGATCTGAGAAGAATGTCTTGGTATTTTGATTGGTATTGCATTGAATTGTAAATTATTTTTACAAGAATGGACATTTTGATGATATTGATTCTTCTAATCAAAGAACATGGAATGCTTTTCCATTTTCTTGGTATATTGTTGATTTCAACTCTATTCTAATTATTTCTTTTCTCCTGTTTGAGTTTGGTTTGCTGCAGTTTTTCTAGATCCTTGAGATGCATTGATAGCTCATTTATTTGGTGCCTTTCTAATTTCTTCATTGTAGGCATCTAATGCTTTAAACTTTCCTCTTAACACTGCTTTTGCTGTATCCCATAAGTTTTGCTATATTGTATTTTCATCTTCATTCATTTCCAGAAATTTTTTGATTTCTTCTATGACCCATTGTTCATTCAGGGGCATGTTGTTCAATCGCCATGTGTTTGCATATGCTCTATAGATTCCTAAGTTGCTGATTTCAAGCTTCTCTCCACTGTGGTCTGATAAGATGCCTGGTATAATTTCAATTTTTTTGAATTTACTGAGACTTGCTTTATGGCCTAGTGTGTGGTCAGTCCTAGAGAAAGTTCCATTCACTGCAGAGAAGAATGTGTGTTATGCAACTGTAGGATGAAAAGTTCTGTAGATATCTGTTAAGTCCATTTGGTCTATAGTGTCAATTAAATCTGCTGTGTCCTTGCTGATTTTCTGTCTGGTTGATCTGTCCATTGCTGAAAGTAGGGTATTCAAGTTCCTCATTACTATTGTATGGGAGTCTATGTCTCCCTTTAGATCCCTTAATGTTTATTTTTTAATAGCTAGATGTCCTGTAATAAGGTGCATGTATGTTTATAATAATCACTTCCTCCTTTTGAATTGACCACTTAATCATTACATAATGCCCCTTTTTGTCTCCTTTAACAGTTTTTATGTTAAAGTCTACTTTAGAATGGATACACTAGCTCTTGTTTGGTTTCTGTTGGCATGGAATATCTCTTTCCATCCTTTCATTTTCAGTCTACATGCATCTTGGTTGGTGGGATGTGTTCCTTGTAGGCAGCAAATAGATGGATGAAGACTGGAGCCAGCAAAAGAACAAAGAATATTCAAAACTGAAGCCAAGAATTTTAAAAATGGAAATTTAAAAATTTTTAAATTTTAAAAAATTTTAAAAATGGAAAAACCAAGTTATTACTTATCAACAAAACTTTGAATTTAAATGTATTAAATTTCCCAATTAAAAGGTATAGGCTAGCCGCGCCGTGGCTCAATAGGCTAATCCTCCGCCTTGCGGCGCCGGCACATGGGGTTCTAGTCCCGGTCGGGGAGCCGGATTCTGTCCTGCTTGCCCCTCTTCCAGGCCAGCTCTCTGCTATGGCCCGGGAGTGCACTGGAGGATGGCCCAAGTGTTTGGGCCCTGCACCTGCACGGGAGACCAGGAGAAGCACCTGGCTCCTGGCTTCGGATCAGCATGGTGCGCCAGCCGCGGCGGCCATTGGAGGGTGAACCAACGGCAGATTGAAGACCTTTCTCTCTGTCTCTCTCTCACTGTCCACTCTGCCTGTCAAAAAAAAAAAAATTAAAAAAAAAGGTATAGGCTGGGTGAATGGATAACAAAAAAGCTAGGCCCAACTATATACTGCTTACACATAGACTAAAAGTGAAAAGATGGGAAAAGATACTCCATGTGAATGGAAATGAAAAACAAGCAGTAAAAGCTATACTTACATCATACAAGATGCACTTTAAGAAGACAACTGTTAAAAGAGACAAAGTATGTCACTGTATAATGGTCAAAAAATCAACTCAACAATAATTGACCTATTTTGAATGTGTATGCACCTAATGCCAGAGAACCTGGTATCAGAAAGCAAGTTTTAATAAATCTAAAGGAAAACATGTCTCTAAGACAACAATACTAAGGAATTTTAACACAGCCCAGTTTCAAAAGTGTGCAGATAAATCAGACAAAAAATCAACAAAGAAACAATGGTTTTTACTAGACCAAATGAATCTAATAAACATTTATATTCTATCCCCATGTTGCAAAATACACATTCTTTTCATTACTGCATAGGACATTCTCTAGAATAGATCTTTACTAGGCTGTAAAACAAGTCTCAACAAATTCAACAAAACTGAAATTATATCATGCATCTTTTCTGACATAATGGAATAAAGGTGGAATTTTTTTCCTTGAAAACATAGATATTATTATCAAAGAGTGAGGGATTCATGACAATGATCATAACATGGGGATAAAAGAGTGCAATTCCATTTATATTATATGATTCATTGAAGCAATATAACTAAATATGCAATGATATGACATCCATAATGATTTTTATACTCTCTCTAAATTAACTTCCACAAATAAGAGAAATTTGTAGTATTTGTCTCCCTGGGTTTAGCTTATTTCACTTAGCATAATCATCTGCAGTTCCATCCATCTGGTTGCAAATGTCAGGGTTTCATTATTTTTTTATGGATGAGTAATATCCCATCATGTATATATACCACATCTACATCCAATCAGCAGTTGATGAACATCTAGTTTGATTCCATATCTTTGCTATTATGAATTGAGCTGCTATAAACATAGGAGTGTAGAAATCTCTTTCATATGGTGATTTCATTTTCTTAGTAGATATCCCCAGGAGTGGATAGCTAGGTCATATGATACATCTACTTTTCATTTTCTGAGGAATTTCCATACTATTTTCCATATAAAGCTGGAAATTAACAACCAAAGAAATTCTAGAAAATATACAAATACATGGAGACTGAATAATATGATCCTGAATGAACACTAAATCTTAGGAGAAATCAACAGGGAAATAAAAAAATTTGTTGAAATGAATGAAAATGAAAACACAACATATCAAAAGTTATGGGATAGAGCAAAATCTGTTTTAAGACAAAAGGTTATAGCAATAACTACCTACATTGAAAAAATGGTAAGATATCAAATAAATAATCTAAGAACTCTCTCAAGGAGCTAGAAATATAAGAACAAACCAAGCCAAAAAATTAGTAAATTGGTAAAAGGAAAGATATAGTGAAAATTAGAGAAGATATAAACAAAATATTTTAAAATCCAAAATATTAATTAAATGAAGAGCTGGTTTTTTGAAAAGACAAACAAAATTGATACACCATTAGGCACACCAACCCAGAAAAAAGGATAAAGACACAAATTATTAAATTTCAGAGATGGAAAAGAATATATACAATTGATATTGCAGAAATACAAAGAATCATTAGGAATTATTATGAGCTGCTATATTGCAAAAAACTAGAATACCTAGAAGAAATGGGTAGATTTTGTACACATATCTTTCAACAAAAGTGAGTCAGGAAGACACTGAAATCCTGAGCAGACCAATAACTAAAGAGATTGAATCAGTAATACAGAGTTTTCTAAGAAAGAAAAGCTCAGGACCAGATGGATTCATTGCTGGACTTCACAAAACTTTTAAGGAAGAACTAATACCAATTCTTTTTGAATAGTTTCAAATAATGGAAATGGAGGGAACCCTTTCAAACTCATTATGTGGGGCCACCATAACTTTAATCCCAAAACCAGACAAGGATGCAACAAAAAAAGGTAATTATCACCCAATATCTGTGATAAAAATAGATACTAAAATTCTCAAATAAAATCCAAGGAGCGATCAAAAGATCATTCATCTTGACAAAGCAAGATTTATTCTAGAGATGCAGGCATGGTTCAACATATGCAAATCAATAAATGTGAAACATAACATAAATAAAGTGAAGGCTAAAACCTTATGATTGCCTCAATAGATGCAAAAAGGTTCTTGTTGTAAAATACAGCTTCCACACATGAAAAAAATATTTTGAAAATTAGATATGTAAAGAATATATCTCAACAAAAAAGACTATATATAACAAGCACACAAACAACATACTGAATGAGGAAAAGTTGGAAGCATTTCCAATAGATCTGAGACCAGAAAGGATGCATATTCTCACCACTTTTATTCAATAAATATAGTCCTGGAAGTTTTAGCCACAGCCATCAGGCAAGAGAAAGAAATAAAAGATATACAAATCAGAAAGAAGGAATTAAAACTGTCCCTGTTTGCATATGCCATGATCCTTTATAAAGGAAAACCAAAATAATGCATCAAGAGATTATTAAAACTGAAAATCCACCAATCCACCAATGTTGCAGGACACAAAATCGACTCAAAAATCATAGCATTCTTATACAATAATACTGGCTCTATGACATACCCGGTAAACCCTCCGCCTGCAATACCGGTGTCCCATATGGGCACCGGTTCGAGTTCTGGCTGCTCCACTTCCGATCCAGCTCTCTGCTAGGGTTGGGACAGCAGTAGAAGATGGCCCAAGTGCTTGTGCCCCTGCACCCATGTGGAATTGGTGCAGCTTCGGCTATTGCAGCCATCCGATGGAAGACCTCTCTCTCTCTCTCTACCTCTACCTCTACCTCTACCTCTACCTCTACCTCTGCCTCTCTGTAACTTTGCCTTTCAAATAAATAAATAAATCTTTTATAAAAAAAAAAAAGGCAGAGAGAATAAGTAGGAGGTGCACATTCTGTGGAGAAGAGAAGAGGGAACTCCTGGGGAAGTACCAATGGGAGGAACTGTGTGGTGAGTGCTGCCGCACACACAGAGAGCTGCCGCCTACAGCCTGAGCCCCAGGCATTACTGAGTTGTCTGGGGAGGCTCGGGGAGGGGGAAGCAGTAGACGATGGCTCAAGTCCTTGGGTCCCTGCACCCTCACGGGAGACCCGGAAGAAGCACCTAGCTTCTGATAGGCGCAGCTTCGGCCATTGCGGCCAGCAGATGGAAGACCTCTCTCTCTCTCTCTCTCTCTCTCTCTCTCTCTCTCTCTCTCTCTTCCTCTGCCTCTCTGTAACTCTGCCTTTCAAATAAATAAATAAATCTTTAAAAAAAGTGGAGAGAATAAGTAGGAGGCACACACTCTGTGGAGAAGATAAGGGGAAATCGCTGGGGAAGTACCACGGGAGGAGGGGAAATGGCTTGAAACTCTGGTGAGTGCTACCGCACACAGAGAGCTGCCGCGTACTGCCAGAGCTCACGGCTTTACTGAGACAGTTGGGGTGGTGCGAGGAGGGGGAAGCAGTAGAAGACGGCTCAAGTCCTTGGGCCCGTGCACCCACTTGGAGACCCAGAAGAAGCTCCTGGCTTTGGATCAGCGCAGCTTCGGTCATTGCCGCCAGCAGATGGAAGACCAACCTCTCTACTTCTGCCTCTCTGTAACTCTGCCTTTCAAATAAATGAATAAATCTTTAAAAAAATCAGAGAGAATAAATGGAGGTACAGTACACACTCTTAGAAGAACAGAAGAGGAAATTGCCGGGGAAGTACCCTGGGAGGAGGGGAAATGGCTTGAAACTCTGTGGTGAGTGCTGCCGCGCACAGAGAGAGCTGCCACGTACAGCCTGATTCCGTAGCATTACTGAGATGGCTGGGGAGGCATGGGGAGAGGGAAGCAATAGAAGACGGCTCAAGTCCTTGGACCCCTGCACCTGCTGAGAAACCCAGAAGAAGCTCCTGGCTCTGGATCAGCGCAGCTTCTGCCATTGCGGCCAGCAGATGGAAGACCAACCTCTCTACCTCTGCCTCTCTGTAACTCTGCCTTTCAAATAAATAAATAAATCTTTAAAAAAAAATCAGAGAGAATAAATAGGAGGTACACACTCTGTGGAGAAGAGAAGAGGAAATCATGGGAAGTACCACGGGAGGAGGGGAATGGCTTGAAACTCTGTGGCCAGTGCTGCCGCATACAGCCAGATCCTGATCCCGGCATTACTAAGACAGCAGAGGGGGGGATTGGGGGGGCATTGGTCTGCACCAGTTCATGGGGATAGAGGGGATACAGCCAGAGAGAGCTTGTTGCAGCTGCCACGGTTACCCAAGGTCCTAATGAAAATGAAGGGAGGCAACTGATTCAAACAAATCTCTCCAAAACAAGACCCGCAACTCAGTTGGGAGAGGGGGCAGGCGCCATTTTAAATCAGTGGTACAACTTGGAAGCCTGTAGGGGGGTACGTAACAGATCACAGAGACGGGACACGGGAGTGCAATGCTGCCAGCAGCGATGGGCAGGCACTGGAGCAGGGACTCTAGTGTGCACGTGTGATCCAGAGCTACCAACAGAGGGAAGAGCCCACAGCATCCACTGCCCCAGAGCTCAGTGGGACGGTGGTCTGGCAAATACAAAAAACCAAAAAAGTGCCCGCACCACCAGCGCCCTCTTGTGTCAGTGTCTATGGGAGCTCTATATGCTGAGATAATGGGGCCTCTGTAGCTACTCAGAAAGATGTGAGGCATAGCTGGCTTTGGAATTCCACCATGCCCAGTGCTGGTGTCATCCTGGAACCTAGCCCCACGCTAGAGCATTAACCAGAGCCCCTGGGCCACATCTACCACCTCCTCCTGGTATGCATGGAAAGGGTAGATGCTCCAGGAAATCACAAAAGAAGCATAATCCCAAAGGTGAAAACCAACAAAAGAAAAAAATTAAAAATCAACGCCTCAACTGATGAAAAACAACAGTCAAAACTCAAGAAATAAGACTTCCATAGCCTAGGCAGCTCATGTCAAGAGCCTTGGGTGGTCATTGATGTCATAATTGTTAAATTAACAAAAGGAGTCACTGTGCACTAACTCCCCATGCAGGACCTCTGTCCTCAAAGAGTTGTATTATGAGAATTGACTGTGATACTTGTTCTCAAACAGGTGTGTGTGTGTGTGTGTGTGCAAATTGTTGAAATCTTGACTTAGTATAGAGTTGGTCTTCTGTGTACAAACTTAATTGAAAATGAATCTTAATCAAGAAATCTACTAATGAAGTAACACCTTGACAGTAGGGGCTCCATTTTGGAGCACCTGACACTCCATCCTGAGAAAACATTCCCCATCCCCACCATGAGACTCTGGTCTGAAACTATGATCTGAAGTACTCAGACAACAGCAGTTTACTACCTCACACTTGGCAATTTGCATCACACTTAGCAAAGCATAGAAACCCCCTAGCATGATTGCTCAAGCTTGGAAGCAGACAGGCTGCACCTGGGTTCATGATAAAAATGTAATGTGTCTATGTCCTACATATGATTTAAGCCAATACCTGTCAAGATTATAATTGAAATTGTTAAGATTGTAATTGGTATTGTCAAGATTATAATGGATACTAGTTTCACGTAGGTTTTAGGTTAGCTTGACTCTGGTAGTCTTGTATTCCCCCCTGATCCTAGCAACCATGTATTTCCCTCCTTATTTTGTGTTTTTTGCCCCTAAAAACTGTTGCTTTGGACTTCAGAGTGGAGAGTTCTTTAGGGCATGAGCTTGCTCTCCACTGCCGGCAATAAAGGACCATCAAATTTTATCAGTGTGTGGTGCTTCTTTGTTTGCACTCGCTCAGGTACAACACTGGGAAGGGGAGAGGGAGGATGGGATGGGGTAGGAGTGTGGCTGGGAGGGCGAGTATGGTGGGAAGAATAACTATATTCCTAAAGTTGTACATATGAAATGTTAATTCCTTAAAAATAATTAATTAAAAAAAGAATAAGTAAGCCACCATGACACTCACAGAGGAACACAGCAACATCTCAATATTATAATGTGAAGATGAAGAGATTGAGGAAATGCCAGAAATAGAATTCAGAAAATTAATCATAAGATTACTCACAAAAATCAGAAACAAATCCATGATCTAAAGAAAACCATACATGACATGAATGAAAATTTTTCCCAAGAAACTGAGAATATAAAGATAAATTAAAATGAAGTTTTAGAAATGAAGAATTCAATGGAGCAAATAAAAAATGTGGTGGAAATCTTAACAGCAGACATGATGAGGCAGAAGAAAGAATATCCAAAGTAGAAGGCAAATCCTTGGAAATCTTGTAGTCAGACAAAAAGAAACAATAAAATAGAAAACTTAAAAACAGTGTTGTAGATCTTTGGGATACTATCAAATGACCCAACATATGTGTCTTAGGAATGTCTGAAGACATGGAAAAAAGGGAACAGAAAGCCTATTCAGTGAAATAATTACAGAAATTTTCCCCAATTTGGAGACAGAAAGGGATATTCAAATAGAGAAAGCACATAGAACTGCTAAAAAACATTACCAGAACAGACCCTTACCATGACACATTGTAGTCAAACTTTCCACAGTAAAATATAAACAAAAGCTTCTAAAATGGGCATGAGAGAAATGACAGATCACTTTCAGAAAATCGCCACTTAGACTCATAGCTGACTTCTCATCAGAAACTACAGGCCACAAAGGAATGGCTGATATAGTCCAAGTCTTAAAAGAAAAAAGCTGTCAACCCAGAATGCTGTGCCCTGCAAAGCTCTCATTTATGAATGAAGGTGAAATAAAGACCTTCCATAACAAGCAGAAACTGAAAGAATTTGTTGACACTCATCCAGGCTTATAGAAGATGCTTAAGGATGTACTACACACTGAAACAAAGAAAGACAGCCATTATTATGAATGAGAAAGCAGAAAACCACCAATAGAAATCCAAAGGAAATCCAAAGTAGACAGTAGCAGTATTTACAGAAAAATGACAGGGTCAGGTCGCTACTTATCAATAGCCACCTTGAATGTAAATGGCCTCAGTTCTCTATTTAAAAGATACAGATTGGCTGAATGGATTGAAAAACAAGACCAATATATATGCTGCTTACAAGAAACACATCTCACCAACAAAGATACATGCAGACTGAAAGTGAAAGGATGGAAAAAGATAGTCCACGCTAGCAGAAGCCAAAAAAGAGCTGGTGTTGCCATCTTAATATCCGACAAAATAGACTTTAACATAACGAATGTTAAAAGAGATGAAGAAGGGCACTATGTAATGATTAGGGGATCAATCTGACAGGAAGATGTGACTATAATAAATGCATATGCACCCAATTATAGGACTCCTGGCTATGTAAAAAATGTTAATACACCTAAAGGGAGATGTAGAGTCCAATACAATAGTAACAGAAGACTTCAATATCCCACTCTCAACAATGAACAGATCAACCAGACAGAAAATCAACCAGGAAATAACAGAGCTAATTGACACTATAGACTAAATGTACCTAACAGATATCTACAGAAACTTTCACCCCATAGAGGAGCAATACACATTATTCTTATCAGTGCAAGGAACATTCTCTAGGATATGCCATATGCTAGACCACAAAGCAAATATCAGCAAATTCAATAAAATTGAAATCAATCCATGCACCTTCTCAGACCATAATGGAATGAAACTAGAAATAAACAACTCAAGAATCTCTAGAACACATGTAAACACATGGAGACTGAAGAACATGCTCCTGAATGAACAGTGTGTCATAGAAGAAATCAAAAGAGAAATAAAAAAATTTAAGGAAACAAATGAAGATGACAATATATCATATCAAAATTTATGGGATATAGCCAAAATGGTGTTAAAAGGGAAGTTCATAGCAATCGGTGCCTACATGAAGAAACTAAAAAGGTAACAAACAAATGAGCTATCAGTGCATCTCAAGGACCTAGAACATCAACAACAAACCAAATCCAAAACTAGTAGGAAAAAAGAAATAATTAAAATTAGAGAAGAAATAAACAAATTGAAACAAAAAATACAGAAAATCAGTGAAATGAAAATCTGGGTTTTTGAAAATTAAACAAAATTGATACACCATTGGTGCAACTAACCAAAAGAAAAAAAATATCCAAATCAATAAAATCAGAGATGGGATGGCTGCGGGTGGGAGGGAGGGTATGGGGGAAAAAGCCACAACAATGCAAAAATTGCACTATGTAAATTTACATTTATTAAATAAAAAAAGAAATGTAACAACAGATACCACAGAAATAAAAAGAATCATCAGAAATTACTACAAAGAACCATATGCAAACAAACTAGAAAACCTAGAAGAAATGGATAGATTCCTAGAAAGACACAATCTACCATAATTAAGTAATGAAACATAAAAAGACAGGAATTGAATCAGTAATAAAGACACTCCTAACAAAGAAAACATCAGAACTGGATGGCACCACTGCTGAATTCTACCAGACATTTAAAGAAGAACTAATTCCAATTCTTTTCAATTTATTCGAAAGAAGGAGAGAATTTTCTCAAACTCCTTATGAAGCCTGATTCATCTTAATACCCAAATTTGGAAAGATGAAGCAGAGAAAGAGAAATATAGACCAATATCCCTGATGAACATAGATGGAAAAAATCCTCAGCAAAATATTATCCAATTGAATCCAACAGCACATCAGAAAGATCATCTACCCAGACCAAGTGAGATTTATCCCAGGTATGCAGGGTTGGTTAAACATTTGCAAATCAATTGATGTGATACATCACATTAACAAACTGAAGAGCAAAAATCATATGGTTATCTCAATAGATACAGAAAAAGCACTTGATAAAATACAACACCCTTTCATGATGAAAACTCTACGAAAATTGAGTATAGAAGGAACATTCCTCAACAGAAACAAAGCATTTATAAGAAACCCATGGCCAGCATCCTATTGAATGGGGAAAAGTTGGAAACATTCCCACAGAGATCTGGTACCAGAGAAGGATGCACACTCTCACCAATGCTATTTAACATAGTTCTGGAAGTCTTAGCCAAAGCCATTAGTCGGGAAAAAGAAATCAAAGGGATACAAATTGGTAAGGAGGAAGTCAAATTATCCTTATTTGCAGATGACACGATTCTATACATAGGGTATCTAAAAGACTCCACTAAGAGGCTATTGGAACTCATTGAAAAGTTTGGTAAAGTAGCAGGACATAGAATCAATATACAAAAATCAATATATTTGTATACACAAATAATGCCATGGCTGAGAAAGAACTTCTAAGATCAATCCCATTCACAATAGTTTAAAAAAATCGAATATCTTGGAATAAATTTAACCAAGTATGTCAAAGTTCTCTATGATGAGAATTACAAAACATTAAAGAAAGAAATAGAAGATACCAAAAATATAGAAAAACATTCCATGTTCATGGATTGGAAGAATCAATATAATCAAAATGTCCATACTACTGAAAGCAATTTATAGATTCAATGCAATACCAATCAAAATACCATGGGCATTCTTCTAAGATGTAGAAAAAATGATGTTGAAATTCATATGGAAACACAGGAGACCCTGGATAGCTAAAGCCATCTTGTACAACAAAAACAAAGCCAAAAGCATCACAATATCTGATTTCAAGACATACTACAGGACAATCATAATCAAAACATCCTGGTATTGGTACAAAAATAGATGGATAGACCAATGGAACAGAATGGAAAAGCCAGAAGTTAATCCAGGCATCTACAACCAATTGATCTTTGACAAAGGCACTAAAACCAATCCCTGGCATAAGGTCAGTATTTTCAAAAAATGGTTCTGGGAAAGCTATATTTCCAAATGCAGAAGTATGAAGCAAGACCCATACCTTACAACTTATACAAAAAGTGTCTCAAAATGGATTAGTGAACTAAATGTATGACCATATATATTCAAATTATTAGAGAACACTGGAGAAATCTTACAAGATATAGGCATAGGCAAAGAGTTCTTGGAAAAGACCCCAGAGGCACAGGCAATCAAAGCTAGCATTGAAAAATGAGATTACATAAAATTGAGAATCTTCTGCACTGCAAAAGAAACACTCAGCAAACTGAAGACGCAACTAACAAAATGAGAGACATTATTTGCAAACTAGACAGCTGAAAAAGGATTAATAACCAAAACATTTATAAAGAGATCATGAAACTCAACAGCAACAAAACAAACAACCCAGTGATGAAATGGGCAAAGGACTTAAAGAGACATTTTTCAAAAGAGGAAATCCAAATGGCCAACAGACATATGAAAAAATGCTCAGGATCACTAGCATCAGATAAATGCAAATCAAAACCAAAATGAGGTTTCACATCACCCCCGTTAAAATGGCTTTCATAGAAAAATCAACAAATAACAAACTGGTGAGGATGTAGAGGAAAAGGTACCATAATCCACTGTTGTTGGGAATGTAAACTGGTAAAGCCACTGTGGAACACAGTATGGAGATACCTCAGAAATCTGATATAGACCTACCATATGACCCAGCCATCCCACTCATGGGAAATTACCCAAGGAAATGAAATCAGCAAATAAAAGAGTTATCTGTACCTCCATGTTTATAGCAACTCAATTCACAATAGCTAAGACATAGAATCAATCCAAATGCCTGTCAACCAAAGACTGGATAAAGAAATTATGGAATATGTACACCATGGAATACTACACAGCATTAAAAAAATAATCTGGTCATTTGCAACAAAATGGATGAATCCGGAAAACACACTTAGAGAAACAAGCCAGTCCAAAAGGGACAATTACCATATGTTCTCCCTGACCCATGATAACTAATAGAGCACCTAAAAGGCTACCTATAGAAGTGAAACTTACATTTTTAGAAGCAATGACTTTTAACAGCCTTTGTCTTGATTGTTGAGAAATTTTTGTTTTTTCGTACTATTTGTTGAACTCTTTACTTATCCCAGAGTTAATCATGTGTATAATGTTAATTGAAATTAAACCTAGTATGAAATAAGGTGGGAATAAGAAAAGGAGGATGAAGAGTGGTGGGAATGTGCGTGGGAAGGGGGCACAGTAGGAAGAACCATCATGTTCCTAAAGTTGTAATTAGGAAGTGTGTGAAGTTTGTAACTGTAAAGCTGTGTAAGTCTGTATACATTCCTACAGACATGCTTCTAAGGATACAGTTTAAAAACTTGCCATGGCACCCCAAATCCTCTTAAGCTGGGGGGTACATTAGCATTTTAAGTGTTAAAGTGAGCGTAGGGATAAGATTAAGTGTTAAAATGATCATATAGATAGAATGGAGGCTATTCTTATGTCTCATAAGTTATCGTTATGTCTTAGTGATAACGAAAGATGCATCATTCTTGGATTATTCTTTAAAGTCAATTAAATTTCTCAAAAAAAAAAAGAATGCATGAAAGGAAATGAAATTAACTTTGAGATGCCAGGTTTGTCTTGACTGTTGAGAAACAATTTTTTTTTTCATAAAATTTATTGAACTCTTAGTATAGAGATAAACTTCTGTGTGAAAAGTTAATTGACAATCTTAGTAAAAATCTCAGTAAAAAATAAGACTGGGAATAGGAGAAAGAAGAGAAAGAGGGATGGGATTGCGGGTGGGAGAGTGGGCACAATGCGAAGAATCACTATGTTCCTAAAGTTGAACTTACGAAATGCATGAAGTTTGTATTCCTTAAATAGAAGGTTTCTTTAAAAGTTGCTAGGCCAGCGCTGTGGCTCACTTGGCTAATCCTCTGCCTGTGGTGCTGGCACCCTGGATTCTAGTCCCAGTTGGGGTGCCGGGTTCTAGTCCCAGTTGCTTCTCTTCCAGTCCAGCTCTCTGCTGTGGCCCAGGAGGGCAGTGGAGGATGGCCCAAGTGCTTGGGGCCCTGCACCCGCACGGGAGACCGGGAGGAAGCACCCAGCTCCTGGCTTCGGATCGGCACAGTAACAGCTGTGGCGGCCATTAGGGGAGTAAAACTATGGAAGCAAGACCTTTCCCTCTGTCTCTCTCTCTATCTCTGTCTCTGTCTCTCTCTCTCTCTCTCTCTCTCTCTCTGTCTAACTCTGCCTGGAAAATAAATAAATAAATAAAAATTTAAAAAAGTTGCTGTATACTGTTCACGATTTTCTGTCCATATCCTGCCTGAAATAACTATGACTGTTTATAAAGAAAATCTTTAATAAAGATGGATACAGCTTGAAAACAAAATGTTGGGTAACTTAAATATACACAATAAAATAATAATAAAATCCGAACTCTGCCCCGTGGCTCATCAGATCTGGATCCCACCT
The DNA here is from genome assembly GCF_051225735.1 of Oryctolagus cuniculus. Classification (NCBI taxonomy): domain Eukaryota; kingdom Metazoa; phylum Chordata; class Mammalia; order Lagomorpha; family Leporidae; genus Oryctolagus; species Oryctolagus cuniculus. The sequence goes on from NC_142873.1 coordinate 32,561,823, forward strand.
ATGTGTTCTCCCCTTACTGACTTTAATCACAATGGTGCCCTTTCTAATCCTCGATTTGTACCAAGCCCCTTTATAGCTCAAGAATTTCATGCTTGCAGATCATTCTACTTGGATTCTTCTCTCCTTACTCTTTATGTTGTGGTTCCTTTTTGTACTGTAAGCCTCAGCATAAATATCACCCCTCAAAATTGCCTTCTAGATGCTCCCATTAAATGAGCTGCTGTCTCTGCCCCTGGTCGTTCTTTCTCACATGATCCTGTTCATTCCCTTCATCATTCTTAGCATATAATGCACAACTTTTTATCGTTCATTTCCCCCTAGGAGAGTGCAATTTTTTATACTTCCACAGCATCATAAATGTTCATGAAATATTTGTAATGAATTAATAAATATGTCATTCTTTTGTATCACTTGCTAGAACATTTCAGGAATTTCTCTTTAAGAATTGCCATTAGAGCCGGCACCACGGCTCACTAGGCTAATCCTCTGCTTGCCGCGCCAGCACCCCAGGTTCTAGTCCCAGTCAGGGCGCCGGATTCTGTCCTGGTTGCTTCTCTTCCAGTCCAGCTTGCTGCTGTGGCCCGGGAAAGGCAGTGGAGGATGGCCCAAGTGCTTGGGCCCTGCACCCGCCTGGGAGACCAGGAGAAGCACCTGGCTCCTGGCTTCGGATCAGCGCAGTGCACCGGCCGTGATGGCCATTAGGGGGTGAACCAATGGAAAAGGAAGACCTTTCTCTCTGTCTCTCTCTCTCTCACTGTCCACTCTGCCTGCCCCCCCCCCAAAAAAAAGAATTGCCATTAGAGACAATTAAGTTTTCATGTATTCATGTAAGGAAAAATAAGTACTGTTTTAGAATCTTAGACTATCATTCCTAGGGTTTGTAATTTGGTAGATACTTTTTGTCTAATTCTCTTTTCTTTTGTTATAGTAATACCACAGATTGGGTCATTTATAAATAGCATGGTTTTATTCAGCTCATGGCTCTGGACATCCAAGATCAGGGGGCTGTTTGTTGAGGGTCTTCTGACTGGTGGAGACCCCCTGTAGTGTCCTGCTGTGACACAGGGCATCAGAGGGTTAGATAGAGCAAGCTTGATGACTTAGGATTCTTTCTCTTCTCATAAAGTCATTAATAACATCATGGGGTCCCACTCTCACCACTTCATATAACCCAAATTATCCCCAAGAGGTCCAACTTCCAAATACCACTATCATATGACTTTGGGCATTAAGGAGCCCACATGCGATGTCCAGAGGATATATCCAAATCAAAACACTTTCGTTTAATGTCTTCAAATACTTTTGCTTCATCCTATCCTTTTCCTTTTCTTAACTTAGTATAGTACTGACTCACACTTGCATTGTCGCACTAGAAGTGGCAGACAATTTCTGAACCAAGCAACCACCATGGAAAAACCCGGAGCCACAGAGGTGCTCACACTGAGGAAGACCCTTGGCCAGTTCCCCATCTGTGTGGTCTTGACATTTTCACCCCAAGCTTGATTAAATTTGACTATGTCCTATTTTGTGCCTCACTGTAACCTTCCCTGGTGCACGTCACAGCATCCATTGCATTTCCTTGCTCCAACAAGTTTTCATGTCTTTATCTGCTACATTTGAAGTCTGGTCAAAGACAGGGCAGCACATCCTTCCTGATGCCATTTACTCACATTTATCTGCTTTTATATGTATGACATGCATGTGATGAGTGCTTCATGTTAATCAATTCTTGACATTAATTGGCAAAAGTTAGTATTAATTGCCAGAAGTTGAGTTATCTTTGGGACAAATTCCTTTTTACACCCATGCATAATCACACAGATTAAGACCCCTTGCTCATCACCTGTGCTGAGGCTGCAGGCCGTAGAGTGCATGATTGAATCGTGAGTTCAGGATCTTTTCTAGGTGGTTATTTGTTGAGGCGGTAGTTATTATCTTCTTGAGGAAAGTATTGAACCGAGTGAAAAGTAAACTATCCATGGGATACCCATTATCCCAAACACGATGTAAGATCCATGATCCTCGCCTAGTACTGAGAAATACCTGAGGGAAACAGAGTAGTATTATTTTATTCATTAACCAGTTAAGAATGTTGGCTGTTGAGGGAGTGAAATACTTTGCATTGATCACCATGCTGTACTTTGACAAAGCTGCCTACTGTTTTTAGAAAAATGGCTGCATCTATGATATCACATTTATTAATGAAAAATAAAAGGTTTCACTCATCAGACTGTATGCTTCTGAATAACTTTTTAAAAAATACTAAATATGAATATGGCTGTACAACGAAGGTTTGAATTTAGAAGTGAATTTAATTATTATATAATCAATATGAATTAATAACTATTAATAATTAATATGAATTAACTATCATATATTATTTACTTCAAAGTAAAAGCATATACTAAAAATGTTAAACTGTTCAGGACTATGATGTCTTGCTTAACTGAATGCAACCAATATTACTTTTCAAATAATTAAGTAATATATTTGGACACTTTTCTGCATTCTGATGCAATTTGGTAATACACTGATTTGTTTGATTATTGGTAGTTTTGCAATCTTCAGGTGATCACGTTGAATCTCAGTTTTTATGTGTCAAATCTGGGAAGTAAAACATAGATTACATGGGTGCTAGTGACGGGGAATTTACCCCTGTAAGTACTTATTAAAATTTAAAAACTAAATCCACTGTAAGTGATTTAGTTATAATTTCTGCTAAAAGTTGATGATAAATTATAAATAAAGTAACTAAACACAAGGAGAATATCTGAAGATCTAGTAGATTGGATTTTCCATCAATTAGGTCCTCATTAAATGTGATCAGGAAACAGACCTGTTTGGCTACATGACTCAGCTCCACGGCAATATCCACTCCAGAATTCCCAATGCCAACCACAATGATTCTCTTTTCTGAAAACTCCTCAGGACTTTTGTATTCCCGACTGTGAAAATAATAGCCTTTAAATTTTTCAATGCCTGTGTTGGAAGAAGAGAAATTCTTACTGGAGGTACTTTTTTGGTCTGATGTTGTGACTCAGTGAGTTAAGCCTCTACTTGTGATGCCAGCATCCCAGATGGGGGCCGGTTTGAGTCTTGGCTGCTCCACTTGCAATCCATCTCTCTGCTAACGCACCTGGGAAAGCAGCAGAGGACAGCCCATGTGCTTGGGTCACAGCCACTGATGTGGAAGACCTGGATGGAGTTCCAGGCTCCTGGCATCTGCTTGATGCAGCCCCAGCTGTTGCCGCCATGGGGAGTGAACCAGTAGAACAAAGATTCTCTTGCTCCTTCTCTCTCTCTCCCTTTCTCTATGGCTGCAACTCTGACTTTTAAGTATATAAATGAAGAAGTCTTAAAAAAGAAGTATTTTTCACCAGATGGACTATACGTAGAGAATAATCTGAAAGACCATGCCCTTGAATTTGGTTCAGTGAGTTGAATATCAACCTCTGTCCCCTGTTTTTTTTTTTTTTTTTTTTTTTTTTTTTTTTTTTTTTGACAGGCAGAGTGGACAGTGAGAGAAACAGAGAGATCCGAAGGCAGGAGCCAGGTGCTTCTCCTGGTCTCCCATGGGGTGCAGGGCCCAAGGACCTGGGCCATCCTCCACTGCACTCCCTGACCACAGCAGAGAGCTGGCCTGGAAGAGGGGCAACCGGGACAGAATCCGGCGCCCCGACCGGGACTAGAACCCGTGTGCCGGCGCCGCAAGGCGGAGGATTAGCCTAGCGAGCCGCGGCACCGGCCTTCAACCTCTGCTCTAAAACTACCCTTGAAGCTCAGGGAAAGAGGATATAAACTCAGAATTAGCCACCTTGGATTCCAGACATAGACTAGTAACCTTATAAAGTATTTAGTGAATGATATATCTGTCTGCTTTGGACCTACTCAAAATCGAAATTTCTCAACAATGTTATTCTGATTTAATTTTGTTCATAATCACATTGTCCTGTATAATTTGAAGCAATATAAGAAGCAGGAAACTGGTTTCTGTTTTGTTTTGTTTCTCTATTCTCTAACAAGATTATAAGACCTTTCTTTGTCATTTTGACATCTCTCTGCCTTCCTAGTACCTAAAGTCCCCGTGCTGTCCCTGGCTGTGCTGAGGACTTCATAAGAGACCTCAATCTGTGTCTGAAATCCTCCAACATTGTTGCATTCTGTACAAGTTTATGTCTTCCTCCCTGAAATCTATCTAAGCAAACATATCCCATGGGGCTCTCTATAGGGAATGTCTCTCAGCCAGGAAGCGAATCAAAAAGAAGCTGATAAGTAAATAAGTATATAATGGTTATTAATGGAATCCATAGATTATATGATAATTAATATAATGATTTTCAGTATACATTGCATTTTAACATTCAGAAAAAGACATTTTTGTTTTACAAAAGATTGTGTTGGTGTGTAAACATAACACGGCTACTTAGCTGAATAACCGAAATCCAAGTATAAATCTCTTGATTTCCATCCAGGACCCTTCTATTTTTGGTTGGCCTCAGTCTCAAGGAGTGTCTCCTGATGGCTTGTTAGGCGCCATGGGAAGGCTCTAAGATTAGGCCACTAAAGCAACTAAGGGAAATGGAGAGCAAAGGCAGCAGATGTAAGGGGACAGGACTTGGTTAGTTGGGGAGGATGTTTAAAGTAATAGTCTTCTCTGAGATGGAGAATTGAAAGGGAGCAGTAAGTTTCTTGCTTCTTGTGTTATCATTTGTCCCTTATTTTATTAATTTCATTTTCTATTGGAGAAAGTGAGATTAAATGAATGAACATAAAACTAAAATGAATATGGGCTAATTTTTGTTACATCTTAAAGACTAGATGAAACTACTGTAAATAAAAAACAGGGCCGGCACCGCGGCTCACTAGGCTAATCCTCCGCCTAGCGGCGCCGGCACACCGGGTTCTAGTCCCGGTCGGGGCGCCGGATTCTGTCCTGGTTGCCCCTCTTCCAGGCCAGCCTTCTGCTGTGGCCAGGGAGTGCAGTGGAGGATGGCCCAGGTGCTTGGGCCCTGCACCCCATGGGAGACCAGGATAAGCACCTGGCTCCTGGCTCCTGCCATCGGATCAGCGCGGTGCGCTGGCCGCAACGCACCGGCCGCGGCGGCCATTGGAGGGTGAACCAACGGCAAAGGAAGACCTTTCTCTCTGTCTCTCTCTCTCTCACTGTCCACTCTGCCTGTCAAAAAAAAAATAAAATAAAATAAAATAAATAAAAAATAAAATAAAAAATAAAAAACAGAAGTTGTAGGGACGGCTCTGTGGTGTAGCAGGTAAAGCTGTCGCTTGCAGCACTGGCATCCATTGAGGACCTTGGTTCAAGTCCCTGCTGCTTCACTTCAATCCAGCTCCCTGATAATGTGTCTGGGAAAGCCATGAAAGATGGCGGAAATCCTTGGCAGACCTGAATGAGTCTCCTGGTTCCTGGTTTCAGCCTGGCCCCACCCAAACTGTTGTAGCCATTTGCACATGAATTTTATGACTAAAGTTAGTAAAATTTCTCTGATAACTCTCAATAGTAAAAAACTAACTGCTCTATATTTTGTTAACAAATAGGGAAATTTCACTAACTCTAGTCATAAAATTCACGTGCAAGGCCAGCACCCCGGTTCACTAGGCTAATCCTCCGCCTGCGGCGCTGGCACACCGGGTTCTAGTCCTGGTCAGGGCGCCGGATTCTGTCCCGGTTGCCCCTCTTCCAGGCCAGCTCTCTGCTGTGGCCAGGGAGTGCAGTGGAGGATGGCCCAAGTCCTTGGGCCCTGCACCCCATGGGAGACCAGGAGAAGCACCTGGCTCCTGCCATCAGATCAGCGCGGTGTGCAGGTCGCAGCGCGTTGGCCGTGGCAGCCGTTGGAGGGTGAACCAACCGCAAAAAAGGAAGACTTTTCTCTCTGTCTCTCTCTCTCACTGTCCACTCTGCCTGTCAAAAAAAAAAAATCATGTGCAATTATTTTTCCGTATAAATTATTTGGAATGTACATTGGCAGCAAAGAGAGTCTTAGTGACATACCTGGGAAGGACTGAAGTGGTAAGTAAGGGTCCGTGTGATGCCCACTGCACACCAAGATCCCATCAAAGACCAGAGTCTCCTGTTTCCCATCACTCTCCACAATAACATCCCATTGTCCACTGAAAGAAAAATCTGGATGCTTTCTAACACTCCTCACTTCGGTCTGAAATCAAGGGCACAAGCATAGATGATACTGTATCATAATCCTCATGTTTGCACTCTCCCTCCAATCCCATAAATGTGCATAACACCACACATCTGAAGTAGTCACATTCATTCAATTCCCATCCCTGGTTACCTTCAGAGTGATTTTTGTGTGGGTAAAATTTTAGAATATTACGGATATTCATCAAAAATGTAGTTTTCCATAGTAATAGAAAAGTTGAAACTTAACTGTGAAATAAAAAAACTAATTGAAATACTATTTCCTTCCAAGAAGACTTCTAAAATATAGTAGTCTTTGTATTTTTCATATTTTAGCCCAGACTTATTCATTTTTGGCAGATTTGGCTTTCAAGTTTCAGGGAAGAATTAATGCTGTATCATAATTACAGAGATGGATTGTGATTGTATGAGTTGGGAGTGGGGGTGGTAGATAGAATATGAGGACAACATGGATCTGAAAAATTCATTCTTGTGTTGTTTATATGATTTAGTTTTTGTTGTACAAGCAAGGTAATTTGGTTCAATTATTATTGCCATTCTTCAAAGTCATTAAACATTTTGAATTTAAGGCTAAGAGAGAGAGCTCTTCCCTTATCACACCAAAATATTATCAGTATAGGTTCTGCTGAGCAAAATTCTACAACCCCACATTCAAGTGAAGATTTTAAAACTTAAATTTGCTATAAGCAATTATTTTCTAGGGTAGACACTCCCTAATGATGTTTTTCTCTGATCATAGGAAGGATGCCAAATATAACTTCCATGGATGCACAGGTGAGTGTGTTTGCACACATGCCCTTATAAGCACACTTACTATGCAATAATTCATTTAGTTTTTACCTTAAAACGGATGTAGCTCAAGAGGTCAAAGTGTTTGGCATACATCTTAAAGTAGTCCATGACTTTGGAGTTGTGCATGTAGTTGGGAAAATGATCAGGTATAGGGAAGTCACTGAAGCACATCATCTCCTTGGAAGTATTGATGGTCACAGATTTGTAGATGCTAGGCATTTTCTCTGAAGTATTTCTCTATAGAAGAAAGTCTTTCTTAATAAAATAAACCTTGCATTAACAAGAGAATCAAAGTACAAACACTTCAGTGAAGAAAAATCATCTCAGGTATCATACACCACTATATTTCCTTTTATTTTCTTCATGAATATTTTCTACTTCACTCCCCTCTCTGCTAAGCAAAAAAGTTACACTGAATAAACAGTAAGATTTATATCTGACTTCTCAAAAGAAATTATGGGAGCAGAAACAATGGAATGATATATAAAATTTGTTGAAAGAACAGGTTACTAAAATTTGTTAAAGATTTACTTATTTGTTTGAAAGTCAAAGTTACAGAGAGAGGGACAGACAGCCAGAGAGAGATATCATTCATGTTCTGGTTCACTCTCTAGATGGCCACAAAGACCAGTACTGGGCTAGGCTGAATCCAAGGGACAGGAGCTTCTTCTGGATCTTTCACATGGGTGTTGGGGGCCAAGTACTTGGTCCATCTTCTGCTGCTTTTCCCAGGCTATTAGCAGGGAGCTGGATCAGAAGCGGAGCAGCCAGGACATGAACCGGCTCCCACATGGGATGTTGGCATTGTGTGTAATGACTTTACCCACTACACCACCATGCCAGCCCCTAGAATAAGAACTCTGTACCTAGGAAAAGTGTACTTCAATTTCTAATTCTGTTAGAATTCCACGTCCAGTAAAAGTATCCTTAAAAAACCAAAGTGAAATTGACACATATTAAAATAGCCAAAAGCAGAGAGAATTAGTTGTTAGCAATGCAATGCTATGAGAACTGTGAAGAAAACGTCATCAAGTTGAGTAGGAATGAATAAATCTGGAAGCATGAAAATGCAAGATGTAATGAAAACAAAAAATCATAAATATGTGGGTAAGAACTAAAAATGCTGACTGATTAAAAACATAATAATATTAATATCTTGTGGGATTTAGAACATGCTCAAGAATTAAGATACACGCAACACAAGGGTGGGAAGGGGAAAGTGGAATCAAGCTGTAGCAAGACCCTTGCTTCCTTAGTCAAGGATGTGTATTGAAATTTTTAAGATATAATACTAGTGTCAAGATAAGAGTCGGAGAACTCAGAGGGCTTCCATAGCCTTGGAAACTCATGACTGGAGCATAGGGAGATTACTGATGCCATAGACAGGAGTGTCAATTGGTAAAGTCAACAACAGGAGTCACTGTGCACTTACTCCTCATGTAGGATCTCTGTCCTTAATGTGCTGTGCATTGAGATTTAATGCTATAACGAGTACTCAAATAATATATTTCACTTTGTGTTTCTATGGGGGGGCAAACTGTTGAAATCTTTACTTAATGCATACTAAACTGATCCTCTGTAAAAAAAAAAAAAAAGAAAAAAAAGAAAAGAAAAGAAAAGAAAAGAAACTATCAACTCCCAACTTGACTCTCACTGGGATTAAACATGACAATAGGTCTGATCTGATTTCATCATCATTTAAAAAAAATCATCTATTATTTTTCACTTTATGTTTCTGTGTGGGAGCAAACTGTTGAAATCCTTACTTAATGTATACTAAGCTGATCTTCTGTATATTAAGATAATCGAAAATGAATCTTGATGTGAATGGAAGGGGAGAGGGGGTGGGAAAGGGGAGGGTTGTGGGTGGGAGGGACGGTATGGGGGGAAGCCATAGTAATCCATTATTCGTACTTTGGAAACGTATATTCATTAAATAAAAGTTAAAAAAAAAAAGAAAAAAAAAGATATAATACTAGTGTAAGAATAAATATCTAAATAATAAATCAAGCAGCAGCTTTACTTGCTATGTCACAATGCCAGCCACTTATGTTCTTAAAATTGTATCTACAAATCACATCAAAACTGTTAAAAACTGGCCGGTGCCGCGGCTCACTAGGCTAATCCTCCACCTAGCAGCGCCGGCACACCGGGTTCTAGTCCCGGTCGGGGCGCCGCGTTCTGTCCCGGTTGCCCCTCTTCCAGGCCAGCTCTCTGCTGTGGCCAGGGAGTGCAGTGGAGGATAGCCCAAGTCCTTGGGCCCTGCACCCCATGGGAGACCAGGAGAAGCACCTGGCTCCTGCCTTCAGATCAGCATGGTGCGCTGGCTGCAGTGCGCCGGCCACGGCGGCCGTTGGAGGGTGAACCAACGGCAAAGGAAGACCTTTCTGTCTCTCTCTCTCACTGTCCACTCTGCCTGTTAAAAAAAACTGTTAAAAACTAATTAAAATTTAAAACAAAAAATTTTTAAAAGGATTAATAATAACCAGAATCTGTAAAGAGCTCAAGAAACTCAACAACAACAAGAATGAACAATCCAGTTAATAAATGGGCAAAAGAATTGAACAAGGCATTTTTCTTTAACTTTTTTGTTATTTTTTATATTATTCTTTTTTTTAGAAAAGATTTATTTATTTTTATTTGAAAGTCAGTTACACAGAGAGATGAGAGGCAGAGAGAAAGAGAGAGAGAGAGAGAAAGAGAGAGAGAGAGAGAGGTCTTCCATCCGATAGTTCACTCCCCAACTGGCCACAACAGCCAGAGCTGTGCCTATCCGAAGCCAGGAGCCAGGAGCTTCTTCCAGGTCTCCCACAGGGGTGCAGGGGCCCAAGGACCTGGGCCATCTTTTACTGCTTTCCTAGGCCATAGCAGAGAGCTGGATCGGAAGTGGAGCAGCCGGGTCTCGAACTGGCGCCCATATGGGATGCTGGCGCTTCAGGCCAGGGCGTTAACCCACTGCACCACAACACCAGGCCCTATTTTTCTTTTTTTTATTTAATTAATCATTTTTACATAGATACAACTGTAGTAATATAGAGGTTCTTTTCCCCACACCCCCCTCCCTGCTCCCATCCCACCTCCTATTCCCTCTCCCATCTCCTTCTTCATTATGGATCATTTTAGTATGACTTTATATACAGAGGACCAACTCTATGCTAATCTTGGATTTCAACAATTTTCCCCCACACCCACACACAACATATAGAATACAGTTTGGGGATAGAATTTGCAGTCGATTCTCATATTATGGTTCAATAGGGACAGAGGTCCTACCTGGGGAGCAAGTGCACAGTGACTACTGTTGTTTCTTTAACAATTAACACTCTTTTTTTATGACGTCAGTGATCATCTGAGGCTTTTGTCATGGGCTACCAAGGCTATGGAAGCCTTTTGTGACCATAGACTCCATTGGTATTTGGACATGGCCATAAGCAAAGTGAAGAGAAGAGTGTCTCCTTCTTTGATGACCCTTTCTTTCCTCTGAGGTCTCACAGAGATCCTCCATGTAGGTGTTTTGTTTTGTTTTGTTTTGGTCATGGAGTCTTTTCTTTCCAAGGCATTTTTCAAAAGAGGAAATTCAAATGGCCAAAGACACATGAAAAAATGCTCAGGATCACTAACCATCAGGGTAATGCAAATCAAAACCACAATGAGGTTTCACCTCACCCAAGCTGCAATGTAGAAATAAAAAACCAATAAATTCTGGCAAGGATGTAGGGGAAAAGATTTCCTAATCTACTGTTTTGGGGAATGTAAACTGGTGCAGCCATTGTGGAAGACAGTATGGGGATTCCTCAGAAATATGAAAAAGAGTTCTACGAAATGACCCAGCCATCCCACTCCTGGGAATTTACCCAAACAAAATGAAATCAATAGATGAAAGAGTTAACTATATACCCCCATGTTCATTACAGCTCAATTCACAATAGCTAAGATATGGAATAAACCCAGTGTCCTTCATGGATAAAGAAATTGTTATATATACACTATGGGATTCTACTACTCATCAGTAAAAAGAAAAGTTAAATTCTGTCTTTTGCAACAAAATGAATGAAATTGGAAACCATTATACTTAATGAAATAAGCTAATCTCAAAAAGGACCATTGTTTTTCCTGATCTGTGGTAACTAATAGAGGACTTTAAAAGTAATATATAGGGCCGGCGCCGCGGCTCACTAGGCTAATCCTCCGCCTAGCGGCGCCGGCACACCGGGTTCTAGTCCCGGTCGGGGCGCCGGATTCTGTCCCGGTTGCCCCTCTTCCAGGCCAGCCCTCTGCTGTGGCCCGGGAGTGCAGTGGAGGATGGCCCAGGTGCTTGGGCCCTGCACCCCATGGGAGACCAGGAAAAGCACCTGGCTCCTGGCTCCTGCCATCGGATCAGCGCGGTGCGCCGGCCGCAGCGCGCCGGCCGCGGCGGCCATTGGAGGGTGAACCAACGGCAAAGGAAGACCTTTCTCTCTGTCTCTCTCTCTCACTGTCCACTCTGCCTGTCAAAAAAAAAAAAAAAAAAAAAAAAGTAATATATAGCAGCAGACTCATAGAATGGCAGATGTCCTAAACAGCACTCTGGCCTTGGAATCAGCCCTTAAGGCATTCGGATCCAGCTGAAAAGCCCATGAGAGTATTTCAGGTATGGAAAGCAAAGATACTGTGGAAAAAAAAAAAAAAAAGAAAAGAAAAAGAAAAAGAAAAAAGAAAAAAAAAAAACCAGTGAGATCCCAGTGGAAAGAACAGGTCATCAAAGAAGGAGGTACCTTTCTCTGAAGGGAGGAAAGAACTTCCACTTGGACTATGACCTTGTCTTAATACGATCAGAGTCGGTGAACTCAAAAGGCTTCCATAGCCTTGGCAACTCATGACAAGAGCCTAGGGTGATTACTGATGGGATAAACAGGAGTGTCAATTTGTTAAGTCAACAACAGGAGTCACTGTGCACTTACTCCTCATGTAGGATCTCTGTCCTTAATGTGCTATACATTGTGATTTAATGCTATAACTAGTACTCAAACAGTATTTTACACTCTGTATTTCTGTGTGGGTGCAAACTGTTGACAGCTTTACTTAATATATGCTAAATTGATCTTCTATATATAATGAGAATTGAAAATGAATCTTGATGTGAATGGAAGGGGAGAGGGAGCGGGTGAGGGGAGGGTTGTGGGTGGGAGGGAAGTTATGGGGGGGAAAAGCCACTGTAATCCATAAGCTGTACCTTGGAAATTTATATTCATTAAATAAAAGTTAAAAAAAGTAAACATCAGAATAAGAAAAAAATAAAGGAAGTGCTTATTGTTAAAAAAATAAAAGTAATGTATCTGAGTGAAATTGACATTTTGAGATTCGATGATCATTTACATCCCTTGTCTCTACTGTTAAGGAACAGTGTTTTTTTCTTCACATTATTTGTTGAACTTAGTGTGGGGTTAACCTTATGGGTATAAAGTAAACAGAAAATAGATCTTTGTAAAAATTAAGAGTAGAACTAGGAGAGGGAGGAGGAGGAAGGGTTGGAGCATGGGTGGGAATGAGGGTAGGGTGGGAAGTATCACTATGTTCCCAAATCTGTATATATGAAATTAATAAAATTTGTGTATCTTAAATAAAATCTGAAAAAACCTAAAATATGTATTATGGAAAAAATTTTAAAAATAAACCGAGTGACAGATAAAAAGTTTAAAAAACACAAATACTTTCTGCATCATGTGAATTTCAAAATGTATATTGGTGATACAAAATACCTCCTAGCAGATATTAGCAAAACCTCTGTCTATGTGTGACTGTGTTTTATGTACTTGAGCATGAACATGTGTAATCAAGTGGCATCAAAATTGACAGATGGTTTTGAAGCCCTTTACCAATAGAGGGTTTACTTCTGCTGATCAGTACTCTGAAAAATGAAAAAGACCCACCAATGTTGCTGGCTCAAAGATGAGGAAGGCGACAAGAAGCTGAGTGGCTCTCAGCAGGCAAGCAGCATGGGAATGGGGAAACTCGGTCCTAGCACCACGAGACCCTGACTCTACCAAAGACAAGAGTGCTCATGAAAGCAGTCTTGGCCGACGCCGTGGCTCACTAGGCTAATCCTCCGCCTTGCAGTGCCGGCACACCGGGTTCTAGTCCCGGTCGGGGTGCCGGATTCTTTCCCGGTTGCCCCTCTTCCAGGCCAACTCTCTGCTGTGGTCTGGGAGTGCAGTGGAGGATGGCCCAAGTGCTTGGGCCCTGCACCCCATGGGAAACCAGGATAAGTACCTGGCTCCTGCCTTTGGATCAGTGCGATACGCAGGCCACAGCGCCCTGGCCACGGCAGCCATTGGAGGGTGAACCAACGGCAAAAGGAAGACCTTTCTCTCTGTCTCTCTCTCTCACTGTCCACTCTGCCTGACAAAAAAAAAAAAAAAAAAAAAAAGTCTTCCTTCTGTTGGTTCACTCCCAAATGGCTGCCACGGCTGGAACTACGCCAATCCGAAGCCAGGAGCCAGGTGCTTCTTCCTGGTTGCCCATGTGGGTCAGGGCCCAAGCACTTGGACCATCCTCCACTGCCCTCCTGGGCCACAGCAGAGAGCTGGACTGGAAGAGAAGCAACTGGTACTAGAACCCAGCACCCATATGGGATGCTGGCGCCGCAGGCGGAGGTTTAGCCAAGTGAGCCACGGCGCCAGCCCCGTCATCTTTTTCTAATATTTCTGATGGTTGCATACAATTTCAGCTACCTTGAAAAAATCCTGTAAATGTCATGCCTAAAACTGAAATTAACCTACACTGACATATTTTTTCATCAGTAATGCAAGCAAGATTAAGGTCATTCAAAGCTTCTTAAAACATAATGTGCTTAGAGTTAACTATAGGATCATTAAGCAAACTGAAAAATAGATCTTTGTAAAAATTAAGAGTGGGAATGTGAGAGGGAGGAGGAGGAGGAAGGGTTGGAGCATGTCAGGAGGGAGGGTAAATGGAGAAGAGTCACTATGTTTCTAAATCTGTATATATGAAATACATGAAATTTGTATAACTTAAATAAAATTAAAAATAAATAAATAAAATCATAATGTGCTTCTATGTTCCATTTAAGTAAGCTGTCATCTAAATAGTTATGGCTATTAAACGTCACATGGCAAAAATCAAATAAAATCCAAACTTACTTGAAATTTCCAGAGACCTCCAATATCATCATTTCTTTCAAAACAGGTGGGCTCCAAATCTTCCTCCAAGCAGCATTTGATGGCACCCAGCCCACTAATTCCAGCTCCAATCACTGCAATCCGCTTCTTGGCCATGGTGCCTCCTCTGGTTGGGAAATTGAGAGCTCTAGTCCACTTAAACACAAATTATATTGTCACAAGCACCTATAGTTCCACGTATTAAATTTTTATTATCTTCATTAGCAGTGAGGAAATATGATAGGTATAAAGAGAAAAATGCATAAAAATTAATTTCTTCCCCCCAAAGTTCTCTGTGTAGTCAAGGAGAAAAATGGAAACATGTAATTCCCAGGCTATGTGATAAGAGCAATTAAAACATCCTGCCATGTGAACAGGAACTGGCAGCATAGGGAGGGAATACTTGGCCTGCTGGAGGAAGTGCCACAGGTGAAAAAATTTAAGGGTGAATGAGTAGGCATTATCTTGGTAAAAGACATGGGAGGTGGTGTATGTGTGGCTTTGGGAGGAGGGCATTTCAGACAGTGGAGACAATGGGAGTGGAGGCAGAAGTGAGAGAACGCAGGGTGGCTTACAAGAACCATAGTGTAATAAGGTAACGGCTGAAATGAATCTGTCTGATGTATGAAGTTGTGATCATTTGTGATCTTTGTTTCAGTGAAGTGATGAGGTGAAGGCCATCTCACAGTGGTTAACTACACTCCCGAATCTATAGAAGTAAAGCAAATGTAATATACTATATATTTTCAAAAGATTTATTTATTTATTTTGAAAGTTAGAGTTACATAGAGAGAGAGGGAAAGGGAGAGAGATCCTCCATCTGCTGTATTGGAAGTGGAGCAGCCAGGACGCAAACCATGTCAGCATTGCAAGTGGTGGCTTTACCCAACATGTCACAACTCCAGCCCCTGACTGACTTTCTTTCTTTCTTTCTTTCTTTCTTTCTTTCTTTCTTTCTTTCTTTCTTTCTTTCTTTCTTTCTTTTTGACAGGCAGAGTTAGACAGAGAGAGAGAGACAGAGAGAAAGGTCTTCCTTTTCCATTGGTTCACCCCCAAACCGCCGCCACAGCTGGTGTGCTTCAGCCCGCGCTGCACCGATCTGAAGCCAGGAGCCAGGTGTTCCTCCTGGTCTCCCATGGGGTGCAGGGCCCAAGCACTTGGGCCATCCTCCACTGCACTCCCGAGCCACAGCAGTGAGCTGGCCTGGAAGAGGGGCAACCGGGACAGAATCCGGCGCCCCGACCGGGACTAGAACCCTGGGTGCCAGCGCCGCAGGTGGAGGATTAGCCTAGTGAGCCGCAGCACCAGCCTTAATAGGTTAATACATGTTTGCTTAAATAACAGAAATTTTTAAAAAATTATATCTTCAGGATTATTATAAAAGTTTCAATATGGAATGCGTGAGCCTTAGGTTGTACATCTATTCACTTATTCATTTATTTGAATTTTATGTGTCCAACCAACACTTATTCCTCAGCTGTGGACCAGGTACTGTGCTTATTGTGGAGGTCACAAAGAACACAGACCTTAACCTCAAAGGCCACATTCTCAATGTGGAAGTAGTTCAGATAAAGACAGCACATTATAACTGCTAAGGTTAAAATGCATGCAAATTGTGTCCTAATCTTGCAAGCCACTTGTAATGACTATGTAGACCTGTCTCCTTTCTTGATGAAAGTGTCATTTGTTGCAAGTGCTGTTTCCATTGCAGAAATGTCTCCCTTTTCTAACCAGGTACCTTTCATATAGACGTTTCCCCGAATTTCTCAGGCATAGTTAATTCCATCCTTGTTGTTGGGCACACGGTGCCTTGTACAGATCTGTATTATTTCATTCAGGACATGATTTCATTAATCTTAAATCTGTTATTTGGAAGAATCACAAGTACCTAGCAAGATTTGAGACTCATAGCTTATGCCTAATAAATATCTGTGGATTGAGTGAATAAATTAACTTTTAAACTTATCTATATATTTTTACTGAACAACATGGTTGGACAATAAGACAATTGTTGTAATCAGATAATGTTGTAATAATATACAGTTGTAATCAGATAAAGTATATTAATTACTATTCCCACATTTAACCCTCAAAGCAATATATAGTAAGGCAAAGAGACCAACCTTTGGAAAGAAGAAAATCCAAGTTTCATTTTTGCTTCTTAATGAAAGTAAATATGTTTCTCCCTCTGTCTTCTTGGGAACAGTCATTCCACAGCAGTCTGCAGTCTTTTATAGCTTATTTAATTAATGAATAGATAATCCCTTCCCATGACTCTTCCAATTTGGATTTAAAATAGTGCCCTAAGCCTTTTAGGGAAGGGACCATGTCTAATTTGATGGTATTTACAACTCACCCACTGGTATTGATTTAATACTAACTGGCACCTTGTAAAGGTCATCCAAATGAGGCCCAACAGCTCTGTCACCCTTTGAAATTTGATTTGCCCACACTGACCATGTGGTCCTTCTCAAAGGCCCCTGTGGCATATGGGTAGAATCAAAGAGGGAAACCAAGAGGGAAGAAAAGGAGAGTTAAAGAGAGAGATTCTCCATCCGCTGGTTTACTCTCTAAATGGCTACAGTTGCTAGGGCTGGGACAGACCAGAGCCAGGAGCCAGGGGCTTTTTTTCATGTTCCCTACATGAGTGCAGGGGCCCAGGCTCTTGGGCCATTTTTACTGCTTTCCCAGGTGCATTAGTAGGGAGTTGGATCAAAAGTTTAACAGCTAGGACTTGAAGCAACACCCACACAGGTTGCTGGCATCACAGGCAGTGGCTTTACCCACTATGCTACAATGCCAGTCCCTCTAATTATTCTTTTCATAGCCCCTTTCTTGTGACTGTTATTCTTTTTTTTGACTGTTAAATAATTCTAAACTCAGTTCATGTATCTTTGATATTATTCAATTGTTTTAAGATTGTTCCATTGTCTTGCATTTGAGATTGTTATATTACTCCAAGTATTTGAAGAACTAATCATTCTATTGACACTGTTTCACCTTGAATAGTTTACACTTACATGGTTTGAAATTTTTTATCTCACCTTCAGTGGAGACTTGTTTCTCTTTGGAAGAAGAGAAACAATAATATAGAACAACTGTATATAGACTTTTGCTGTGCACTCCATTCAGATCCCAGACTCCATTTCACTCACAGGGTTGGGGGTCCTCTAATCACCTAACTCTATGCAGAGACCATACTTTGACATCCCTATATCATGTGGTCCACATGTTTAGTTGGGTTTTCTAATTCTAGCCTATATAGCATGGGGTCTCTTAGCCCAATGTTTCTTTTGACCATTTGATCATGAGTTGGTTGCTCCAGATTTAAGTTTCCCCTTCATTTTTGAACTGAGGAATTTACCTTGTACTGTTACTTTTATGTTTCTTTGCAATGGAAAGAGATGAACAGCTGTCCATGTTAGCACAATGTGTCAGGTTGTTAGACCTAGAAGTCTCTCAACTGTTTTAATCTTTAAATCCTGGAAACTTTTGATGATTTTTATAGAGTCCTCTTTTATTTATGCAATATTAATTAGTGCATACTTAGACATATGTGTAGATATGTATATGTGTGTACATATATTTGTATATGTGTATGTACATGTGAATAAACCTGATTTTATTATAAATTCATCCCCATGAACATAATGTGCACAGGGGTCACTCACCACATGAATACTCATAACATTTTATTTCCTAATTCACTGATCAAGTTTGAACTGCTTTGGCTGGTGTGTGTGAGTCTAGAGCAATTTCTTGGGGATCCCACAAAATTCAGACTCTGGGGAAATGGTATATATGACATCTCTTTTTTTAAAGAATTGCAGAATTTAAAGTTTGTATGTACCATCAATCAGCTGTTATCACATTTGTGACTGTCCTCCATTATATCCCTTAATAAGGGTCACCCATTCTCTAATCAAAGTTCTGAAGAAATAAGGATAATGTAGCTTCCCATGTCAGCCTGTTCATTTTCAGATAGCTGTGATCCTTGTACCAACATCCATCACTTTGAGCTAAAATCCGTTTGTATAGAACATATGCCCATCAATTTTTGTGTACTAGGGTGACAGAATAAATATATGTCATGTAAATGATGATTCTCAAATGTTTACAAGAGCTGTTATCATCTTCTTTTCCTTGAGAAATATTCCACTAACAGTTTCCTGAATTTCATAATTTGAATACCATTGCTATCCTACTTGTTTTCTTCTTGACTTCTTCTAGTTTGTTAAGGCTCTTCCTAAGATGTTGCAAACAGGGCACAATATTCCATACAGTCGAAGAGAGCATATTGATGACCATGGATGGTAGTTTGAAATGGAGAATCATCTATGGTTTGTTGTGGGGTATGGTTTTATCTTTACTCCATTATCTAATCATAATTTAAATTAGAGATCTTCCAAGAGGGGTCAGTGAAAAAAAAAAGGATCAAGAAAAAATATACTTCTGCCATATTTTTGTCTTAAATGTAAGAAATGAGTTAAGCTTTACTGTGTTTAGGGTGTGAGTTGATACTCACAGGTCTTGTGTCAAACGATCTGAGGTAGATGCCATTTGTGGTGACATGGAGGGACAAAGAGGGTTTGGCCAATGCACCCTCCCTCAGTCACTTGCTCTCTATATTGTGTCCTGTGGTGGTTCCTATGGGCTTGGTTACATAGATTCATAGATTACAACATTGCAACTTCACCAAATTTTCCTTTAAAAATGGACATGTGGCTTTAAAATGATTATTACTGGGAGATCCTTGACTGAGGATAATATTAATAATTCTAGCACACATTGACAAGAAAAAAATCTGAGCTGCCCCTTCCCTTATTTTTAGTGTGAGGTCTTCATCTACCTCTTTAAGAGATAAAAAAAAATAACAATGACTTCATCAGACTTGTGTGCTCTTGTTTGATCAGTGTGGGGAGGCACTGGAGACCCTACTAGGATCCCCTACCCTTAATAGATGCCTCCTAAAGTCCACCAGCAACTTCCTTTGTTCATTCACAATATTACTTGATCTGTGAATGATGTTTTCTTTTTTTTGTTTGTTTGCTTGCAACTATTTTATTTTACTGTTTATTATTTATATTCAATATTTAATTTCATTATGTGAGTTTTAGATAATTATAAGGGAGAATAGCTAAGGTCATTCAATAAGAAAATATTCAGCATTAGCAAAAGCTAGTCCTACAATACTTTGAAGGGTGAAAGGCAACTCAGAAGGCAAAAGACACTAAGCTACTCTGCTTGAACTGACTGCACAATGAATGGCAAATCGGTTCAGTGCAGAAGCAGAAATCCATTTAGGTAACAAAAACAAACAAGACAAAAATGTTTTCTAATTGATGTTGTCCAACTATGGCTCTTGTGAAAATTTGGCTTACAAGCTAAGAATGCCATCTGTATCCTCCATAGTTGAGGAAAAAGAATTTCATGATACCTAAAATTTATATGAAATCCAAATTTCAACATCTGCTGACAATGTTTTCATTACAACACGGTCATGATCATTTTTTTCACACATCACCTGTATGTGCTTTTGAACTAGATCAGCAGAGTGAAATATTTGTAACAGAAATCTTAGGACTTGTGAATCCCAAGATAATTATTGCCTGGTCCTTTACAGATAAAGATTTCTGTCTTCTGGCTATGAACACAGATTGTAGAAATCATTTATTCTGCAAAACTAAAGGATCTAAATCTAAATAGTCTCCGTGTTCCTTGCAGAATGATTATATGAAACATTATGAGTGAATTATGTACATTGCTATAGGTGCACAGAATAGGTCATGAAAGATAGTAAAGGTGCTTCCTTCTGTGGGACTTACACTCCAGGAGGGGGCAACCATTAATTCTCTATCAACACAATAACAAAGTAAAGCATGTCATGTGCTGGAAAGTGAAAATTGTGTCAGAAAAAAAAGAATATTATGGTCTTGAAAACACAGTGGGCTGTGAGTTCTGTTCTTTGTTTTCTTTTTTAAAAAGAAGGTATAAGATGTTGTTCTGATATACCTATACTTAGTAAAATGAGTACTACCATCAAACAAGTTAATCTGTTTTATTAACCCTATTCACATCATTTTTCCCTTTCCAAACTTTTAAATACAGGACTAATGACCTACTTCAAGTATTTCTGGATCAAGAAGAGTTATACAAAAGTAAAATAAATTAATGATCTACAAAGCTTATGGGTGCTCCTGAGTTTCTGAGAAGAAAAGGAAAATACCAATAATGTGTTCTAATCCTTGGCACACAACCTTGAAAAACAGAAGCTCAATTGTATAGATGCCTGAGGAAACTCCTTGGCAAATAAAGCACACAACCCTCTAAAACAGACCCTGGGCACAGGTCAGCAGTTTCCCAACAAGATTAAGTAGCGATGAGCAATGCTTTTACACAACATCCACTTGCATTGTCCTATCATTAATGATGGATCGTTTACGATGGCTGATCAAACTGAGCTGCTCCTCTGGAAATACTTGCTTCATTTTAATGATATAGATAATACATTGGAAATCATTCTATAGGCGCCATTCTGATCTCAATGGCAGACACTCGAACATATGATGAAAATCTCACCACAGTCATCAGTTTCCAGGCCAACTCAGGCTGCAAAGCCCTGCTCCTCTCGCTGTGTCTTCTCTTCATGGTTGCCTTCTCCCTTCATTCTTGGAATACACTTATTCAAGATTTAATGAGCACTTGCTGATGGATAGCTATCCATCGTATACTTAAGAGAGTATAAGGACAAAAGGAAAAAGAAAGATACCGAAAGAAGGATAGATATGAATAAATTTTTTAAAAAAACTAGAAAGAAAATGAAGCAGAAAATATGAATCCAACACTTGATTTTGCACTGTATACGACATACTCAAAAACCTGTCTCCCAGCATTTATGGTACACCAGTTTTTCCTTTGATTTTGATTCCCTTAATTTAAAGCTAGAAATATGTTTTATTTATCTTGCAAAATAAAAACATACTAGAACTCTCCACTAATGATATCTTTCAATAGCGTGGTCTTTGAGCACAGCTAGCACTTCTAACATTAGGTGCTTTTGCATTTAAATTCTTACTAACATGTACTGTTTCTTTTAAAAGGACATCTGTATTTTGAATAAGATAATAAGGAGGGGAAGTTTTCAGAATTGAGTAACATAATAATTTCATGATTTTTAATAGAGCTTACCTAATGTAATGATAAGCATATTGTAGGACATAAAATCATGTTTTCTTTCAAAATCAACAGAACTTACAGCCATTTATTCCCTTTTATATACAAAGGACAGTCGGTGTTTAGTTCTTTTTTTTTTTTTCTTTGACAGGCAGAGTGGACAGTGAGAGAGAGAGACAGAGAGAAAGGTCTTCCTTTTGCCGTTGGTTCACCCTCCAATGGCCACTGTGGCTGGCGCACCACACTGATACGATGGCAGGAGCCAGGTGCTTCTCCTGGTCTCCCATGGGGTGCAGGGCCCAAGCACTTGGGCCATCCTCCACTGCACTCCCTGGCCACAGCAGAGAGCTAACCTGGAAGAGGGGCAACCGGGACAGAATCCTGTGCCCCGACCGGGACTAGAACCCAATGTGCCGGTGCCGCAAGGGGGAAGATTAGCCTAGTGAGCCGCGGCGCCGGCCGGTGTTTAGTTCTTGAAAGATACCCGACAAAAGTGGAAGCTTGGGTCCTCTGTGTTGAATAACTGTGCTAGGTGAATCCATTACAGTTCCCAGTGAACAGAACTATGCAAACATTAGGAATCAGAGAGGTTACCATGTTAGAGCTGGAGACTAGAGACTGGGATGAGTGGCGGTTGGTGAAGTCAATATGAAATCAGTTTGAAAGTCCAGGAATTTAAGAGAGAAATACATGACCACATGAGAAACAACAGAGGACAAACAGCAAACCCAGATTAGAGTGCCGGGGTGTGAAGTAGCTGACCTCCACCCAGTGGGGGAGCTTATAGGATCAGGATAGGATTAGGATATTCTGACAAACCCTTTTCTCTTGAAACTCTCAGCAACAAGTTACTGTTGCTTATTGAGTAAATCCTTAACTGTTGCTCAACTATTGGTTAATATAACATTTCTATCTCCTCTAGATCTTAATGTGTTATGATATATCCAGGAACGGCCCTCAGAGATTATGCAATGACAAAGATCACTTTCAGTCATATGAGACCAATATGCTTTGTGAAAGGAACTATGGTAAGGTTAAGTCTTACATCTGATTCTAGTGAAGCCAAATAGACAATATATGTGACTCTGGACAAGAAGTATAATTCACCAGGCCTATCAGTGGGGACACGTTGTCCAAGTCTTGGTAGCTACATTGAATGACATTGGATGTGTGTTTTGGCCCATTTTCTTGGTGAGAAAATCTTCAAAAAGATTCAAGTGGAAGAAATGCAAAGACAGTCAGGAAAGAGCAGCTACTCTGTGGAGCATTTTGCCACATGCGCTTCTAAGTCTACACGTGCACTGAGTTGGAGGGCTAATCCTTGGTAATCCAAGAAAGCAGCAAATGCAGTAAAGATGGCCTAGGGGGAAAGTTGCCGAGGTCTACAGTGGTGCACTTCATGGAGAAGATGAAATAGCTTTAACAGCTGAGCTTTAGGGACAGCATTCCTGTCCCCATCAGTGACTATGAGGCCAGGTTGGCTTCACTGCACTCACCAAGTCCTTATGCCATCTCCTCATTGACTGTCTGCACATAGATTTTTTCTCTGTGTATTTTACATTCAGTCACTTTTATTCTATGAACTTGAACTCTGTGTGCCACTAGGGATCATGGGCTTGTCACTCTTATTCACTCTGTATCCTCAGTGCCTGGTGCATGGTAGGTACGATGATTAAGTTATGTGTTAATTTGGCCAGGTTATGGTGCCCATGGTGAAATATATGTTTCTATGAAAGCATTTTTTTTTAAAAAAGGCAATATTAATATTCTTTGTTTATTTTTTTTTGGCAGGCAGAGTGGACAGTGAGAGAGAGGGACAGAGAGAAAGGTCTTCCTTTGCCGTTGGTTCAGACTCCAATGGCTGCTGCGGCCGGTGCGCTGCAGCCGGTGCACCGCACTGATCCGATGGCAGGAGCCAAGTGCTTCTCCTGGTCTCCCATGGGGTGCAGGGCCCAAGGACTTGGGCCATCCTCCACTGCACTCCCGGGCCACAGCAGAGAGCTGGCCTGGAAGAGGGGCAACCGGGACAGAATCCGGCGCCCCGACCGGGATTAGAACCCGGTGTGCCGGCGCCGCTAGGCGGAGGATTAGCCTAGTGAGCCGCGGCGCCAGCCAAGATTAATATTCAATCAGTAGATTTTGAACAAAGCAGACAACTTGATAATGTGCTTGGGCCTCATTCCAGCCGTTGGAGACCTAAAGAGAAAAAGACTGAGGTGCCACAGAAGGAAGAAATTCTGCCTCTCGACCCAAGAATGGAACAGCAGCTCTTCACTGGGTCTCCAGCATGCTGGCCTCCCTTACAGATTTCAAACTCATTGGCCTGCACAATCATTAGGCCAATTCTTCAAACTCTCCTTTCTCCTTTCTCCATCTCTCTCTCTCTCTCTCTCTCTTCCTCTCCCTATCCCTCTCCCTCTCCATATGTTATGTTTCATGTAATGTATCTCTTATTGGCTATGTTTCTCTGGAGAACCTTACTACAATGGACAGTCAATATGTGTTCGTGAAGTAAATTATTAGAAGGGAGAGGGGTCAGCACTGTGGCATAGTAGACTAAGCTTCTGACTGTGGCACTGGCATCCTATATGGGTGCTGGTTAGAGTCCTGGCTGCTCCTCTTCTGATCTATCTCTCTGTTTATGGTCTGGGAAAACAGCAGAAGATGGCCCAAGTCCTTGGGCCCCTGCACCCACATAGGAGACATGGAAGAAACTCCTGGCTCCTGGTTTTGCATTGGCCCAACTCTGACTGTTGCAGCCATTTAGGAGTGAACCAGCTGTCTCTCCCTCTCTCCATCTACAATTCTACATCTCAAATAAATAAACAAAATCTTAAAAAAAAGAAGGGAGAGAGAATATGTGCCAATGACTCTCCTATTCCAAATAAACCAGATGTCCCAGGAGTGTTGGGGCAAT
The DNA here is from genome assembly GCF_051225735.1 of Oryctolagus cuniculus. Lineage (NCBI taxonomy): Eukaryota > Metazoa > Chordata > Mammalia > Lagomorpha > Leporidae > Oryctolagus > Oryctolagus cuniculus. Next base: position 32,586,034 of record NC_142873.1, read on the forward strand.
GTCCTCTGCATTAACACAATAGATGATGATACAAGTTACCTGATGATCTCATGGAAGTACAGAAAGTACTTTAAAAACAATGGAATTAAAAGATAAGTTTATTTTGGTGTAAAGCATTTTGAAATTCATGCATATTAGAGGTCTTCAAAATGTTGTGGAAAATACATCATAGATAAAAAACATGAATGAGTTTTGAATTTTTGTATCAAAATGCATAAACTTGTAGTAAAGAGTGTGTTTTAATTCCATTTTTTCCAAGAACTTTTTTTTTTTTTGACAGGCAGAGTTAGACAGTGAGAGAGAGAGAGAGACAGAGAGAAAAGTCTTCCTTTGCCGTTGGTTCACCCCCCAAATAGCCGCCATGGCCGGCACACTGCAGCCGGTGCGCTGCACTGATCCGAAGCCAGGAGCCAGGTGCTTCTCCTGGTCACCCATGCGGGTGCAGGGCCCAAGCACTTGGGCCATCCTCCACTGCGCTCCCTGGCCACAGCAGAGAGCCTGGACTGGAAGAGGAGCAATTGGGACAGAATCCTGCTCCCCAACCAGGACTAGAACCTGGGGTGCCAGCGCCGCAGGTGGAGGATTAACCTAGTGAGCTGCAGCACCGGCCATCCATGAACTTTTTGAAGTAGCTTCATACAACATCTTTCATATGTGTTCCAAAATCAATTCGTGGGTTAAAAGATATGTAACAGAGAAAAGATCTCTTTGTTTTGATGACTCAGAAGTGTTGAAGAATGAGTTCCTTCTTTTTTTCCTATTTGAGAGAGGGAGACAGGGAGAGAAGGAAAGAGAGGGAGAAGGAGAGGGAGAGAGAGAGAGAGAGGGAGAGAGAGAGGGAGACTGAGTTCCCATCTGTTTATTCAATCCCCAAATGCCTGAAACAACCAGGGCTGGGCTGAAGCCAGGAGCAAGGAAAGCAATAAAGATGTCCTTGTCCTATGAGAGTGACAGAAACCTAACTACTTGGCTCATCACCACTGCTTCCCAAGGTCTGCATTAGCAGGAAGCTGGAATTAGGAGCAGATACAGAACACAAACCCAGGTACTCTGATATAAGATACAGACATCACAACCAGAATTGTAAATGCTAGGATAAACATTCACCCCTAGGGAACAATTTTTGTAGGGCAAGAGTGGCTTGACTCCTGGCAGGTAAGCCCAATTCAATTCACATGACGAAATCCTTTCAAACTAGGGCAGGTTCTTGCAGACCATTCAAAGAGAACATATATTGCAAATAAGTGAGCCATGTTGTTTTCAGACTACAGTTTATAAAGTTTAATTTAACAAAAGAGTAAAGATAGAGAAACAACGTACTCATTTAATTTAAAAATGATTGCATTGAAAGAATTTTGGTTTAATGGCATTATGGATACAGTTTCCACAGTTTAATGTTATCGATAATTTTTTTACTTTGCTATGTGGACTTTTTGTTTTACTGGTTAAAGTTTAAGAAGAATTCTCAAGCTTATCTTTATGTCATAGTCATTAGGGCAGTTCTAAAAAATTCTAATTCTTGGCCGGCGCCGCGGCTCACTAGGCTAATCCTCCGCCTTGCGGTGCCGGCACACTGGGTTCTAGTCCCGATCGGGGCGCCGGATTCTGTCCCGGTTGCTCCTCTTCCAGGCCAGCTCTCTGCTGTGGCCAGGGAGTGCAGTGGAGGATGGCCCAAGTGCTTGGGCCCTGCACCCCATGGGAGACCAGGAGAAGCACCTGGCTCCTGCCTTCGGATCAGCGCAGTGCGCTGGTCGCAGCGTGCCGGCCGCAGCGGCCATTGCAGGGTGAACCAATGGCAAAGGAAGACCTTTCTCTCTGTCTCTCTCTCTCACTGTCCACTCTGCCTGTCAAAAAAAAAAAAAAAAATCAAATTCTTGGCCTTCCTGGAAACATGGTTGTACTTCTCCATTGAAATGGGTTATGGCCAGAGGATTTGCATTGGCCAATAATATGTAAATGGTGGTGCCATGTCATATTCAGGAAGGTGATGAAGAATGCGTGCAAATTATATCATTTTCAATTTTTCATGTCTCAACAGTATTGTATGGTTTGGCAGAGATGGAGCTTCTAATGGCCTTGGGCTACTGATTTCTCAGAATGAACATAGTTCGTACCCAGAAAACTCATAGTGACTTTTAATTCCTAATGTAATGATATTGAGAGCGGTTGGACTTTTAAAAGGTAATTAGATCATGAAGTTCCCCATTGTGAAGGGATTAATGTAGTATCCCAGAGGGTGAGTTAGTTATCATGAGGGTAGGATGTTATAAAGTGAGTCTGACATCTCCTTTCACTGTCTTACACAATGCTCCTTCCACACACACCCTCCTCTCCTTTCCACTTCTCTACTAATCTTATATACAGGCTGAGACCCTCAACCAGAAAGTGACCAGATGCTGGCTCCACTCTGCTGGACTTCCAAGCATGTGGAACTCTGAGCTAAATAAAAATTCCTTCCTTTATAAATAACCCAGCTTCAAGTACTTTGTTATTATAGCAGAAAGTGGACTAAGAAACTAATTGAATATGATGTGTAGAAACTTTCTACACACAAATAAACCTTTGTGCTTTAAAGCTGACAAGGTTTGAGGGATGCTTGTAACTGCAGCAAAACCTAACCTATTCTGAATGATAAAGAAACTGATGCCTTGAAGTGGAATGCTGCAATACCAAAGATTAGAAAAGTGCTAACGATTCACATTCTGTGGAGCTGAGACTCTTGGTAAAATGCTTGCCTGTGATAACTTGGATGGCAAATGATGTAGTGATGCCTGACTATTGCCCATGACCCACGACTGGCCTTCTCTCTGTTTTCTTATGACCTGCAAGTCAAGAATGGTTTTTACATTTTTAAATAGTTGAAAAAAGAACAAGGGAGAGTACATCCAATAATGTGAACAAAGAATATGAAATTCAAATTTCCTTGCTCATAATGAAGTTCACTGGAATCCAGCCGCAGTCATTTCAAAAGATACTGTCTATGATTTTGTGCAACATTAGCAGAATTGAGTAGTTGTGCAGGACTTTGTGGCATGAAAACTAAGATATTTGGTATCTTCCCCTTGCCTTAAAAACTTTGCTTGCCCCTGCTTTAGGCTCTAGAGAAAGGGATTGGAAAACAATTCCAGGAATATGGTGGTTGCTGTGAGCTGTTTCAGTACTGTAAGAAAGAAAGAAGCACAGACTTATGAGTTGGCCAGTCTGCAATCAAGAACAAAAGGGGAGAAAAACAATACAAAAAGTTGAGAGTTTGCAGGACCGGAAGAGGCAACTCACACAATAAATAAAATAGAGAACTGGGAAGAACTCTGAGTGACAAAGGTTGCTTAGCATTGAGTCTTGGGACCGGGATGAAGTGGAGAGCACAGCCATCCCACTCACTGAAACCTCTGATCAGGTTAAGGTTTCAAGGTCCAACTGGGGTCCCAGAAAACCTTCCAGCTGGGCAAAAGAGCTCAAGGTGTTTCTCTCCCATTGACATCTGACAGGTTCAAAGAACCTGTAAAGAATGCAACCAAAAGGGAGAGAAACAGGATGTGTAATATGTGAGGCGGACAGTATAGGTGTGGGAAGGCAGAGAAATGCAGCACATTTAGAAAGAAGGTGTAGAGAAGCCTGTGGCTGTGGCTATTGGTACTTGAAGTTGAGTAAAACTAAATGAGAAGCTAAATTTTTTAAAGAATTTTACCCACCAAGGGGCAATCTACCTACATCCGAATAGACTATAATTACATAGACTAAAAGTCACCCTTGTACTGGAAAACATCCACAGATAGATAGCAAGTTCAGAAAAAAGCTACTTAGTCATTAACAAGCATAGAGGCCCTAATGTCCATTTCAGATGTGGTCTAGGATAACTGAAAATGCAGAACCACCCAGGTGGCAGAGCACAGAGAACACCACACTTCTAGAAGGAGGAGTCAGGAGACACTCCCCTTTCCCAGGGGAGTCTCAGAACTGTCACAGTGCAGTCACAAAAAATGATGCTTTGAATACCCTCTATAAAGACAAGGAATTCACCATGAGTTTAGCCTCTCTTTGTCTTCTTCATCTCAATTTGCAGAAAAAAATTTGGGACTTTATGTTTAAGTTTCCATTTCTATTTTTGCACACCATCATCATGATTTTTTAGAAAAATGACATTGACCTTTGTGTCCCATATTGCACTCAGAAGTGAAACAGTTGTTAGATGCTTTCATGTTTACATGGCTTCAGAGAACAGTTGCAGCCTTATATCAAAATTTCCCTAATTTCAAGCTCTTCATTTTCTTCCTTTCTTTTAGTAATTTTTTTTTCAATGAACATGAAGGGGCCCTGACTGGGCAACTGTGATGTTTCAGGCACAAGAGCTGTGGATTTTTAATCTCCCACCCAGAGAATCAGTGCGCAGCCGTAGGCCAGACAGTGTAACACATCTGTTTCATTTCCTAAGGATGAAAGGCTACTAAAACTTTCTGATCTCTGAAAGGTGTCATTCAAAGTATTATCTGATGTCAAAAATTATAATACACGTGTAATTAATTGCTTTATGGAAATAAACATCAAATATTCAGGATGAGTTTGTGGCAAGAAATGCATTTGGAAGGTGTTTTCCACTTGCACTGAGCGCCTGGACCAAGCTGGAGTCCAGTGGAATGCGATTGTTCAGGTATAAATGTTTCCAGTGAGTGTGCACTGGCGTGGACTCTGTGGCCAGTGCTGTGTGTGTGTAAGCTGATTGCACTGGGACTGTGTTGCCTGTCACAGGCTCATGGGCCAGGTCAGCCTCAGGCAGAAGTTGCTGGCTGTAACTAAGGAAGAATCCCTCTTGAGATACTTTCTTCATCAAAAAGAAGGGGCTGAGCTGACACTCTCGGGGAAGCAGAGGGCTGGATTCCACTATCTCTATATCCGCCCAGCTGATTCAGCTAGAATGCCAGATCTCCGCTTTTCTGAAACGTCCATACTTTGACATTCTTTTCTTTTCTTTTCTTTCTTTCTTTCTTTCTTTTTTTTTTTTTTTTTTTTTTTGACAGGCAGAGTGGACAGTGAGAGAGAGAGACAGAGAGAAAGGTAGAGAAAGGTCTTCCTTTTTTTGCCGTTGGTTCACCCTACAATGGCCGCTGCGGCCGGTGCACTGCGGCCGGCGCACCGCGCTGATCCGATGGCAGGAGCCAGGTGCTTCTCCTGGTCTCCCATGGGGTGCAGGGCCCAAGCACTTGGGCCATCCTCCACTGCACTCCCTGGGCACAGCAGAGAGCTAGACAGGAAGAGGAGCAACCGGGACAGAATCCGGCACCCCGACCGGGACTAGAACCCGGTGTGCCGGCGCCGCAAGGGGGAGGATTAGCCTAGTGAGCCGTGGCGCTGGCTGATACTTTGACATTCTTAATTGAATTCATCTTCCACAGACATATAAAATCAGTCTAGTAGTCTTGGAGGCCACATGGTTACAATGGTTATAGGGGAATGGTTTCCAAAGTTGCACACCACCTGGGAACTTGTGAGAATTACAAATTCCTGGAGGCAGGCATTGTGGCACGGTGGGCTAAATAACCTCATCTGTATTGGAATGCCTGGGTCAGATTCTCACCCCTGCTTCCGGTTCCAGCTTCCTGCTGGAATGCGCACCTGAGAGGCAGTAGGTAATGGCCCAAGTATCTGAGTTTCTGCCGCTCACATGGAAGATCAGGATGGAGTTCCAGGCTCCTGGATTCAGCCTGGCCCAGCCCTAGCTGTCGAGGACATTTGGGAAGTGAACCAGGAGATGAAGGATATGGACGATCTCTCTCTCTCTCTCTCTCTCTCTCTGTCTCTGTTACTCTGCTTTTCAAATAAATAAATGACTAAAACTTAACAAGAAAACTGGTGGCTTCTTGGACCCTACTTACTAATGACCTCTGAGGCTAGACCCCAGCAGTCTGGCTTCACAGGGAAGATTTGAAGCGAGTTCGGGTTGAAATTTAGGACACTGTGGAAGAGCATTACTTGTCCGTGAGAGGCAAACTATGAAAAACACAATAAAAGATGCTTCCTCTGTTTTGGGAATTTCCCACCTGTGTTGTGTCTGTAAGTGAATGAGGATGTGTGGGTCGGTATTGGTGACTGCCCTCAGAAGTGTGAAGACTGTTGGCAGAGGCCTGATGCGGGGGCATGTGAAATGCAAACCAATTCAAATGTGAGCCCTGTATTGTCTTTATTTTTTTTTTTTGAACACATGACAAAGCATTTACTTTTAAATTATCAGTGCACCAAGTAATAACATGCAATAAGTTCTTAAATTCTATCATCTAGTAATTTTGATTAAGAAGCTAAAAGCAGCCTAAACAATTACACGAGTAATTCATTGCTTTTGCCTTTAGAATAGACATTAAGGCTGGCTGCTGCTTCACACAAGTTACAAGAAACTATTTACTACTTTTTCATAGATAAAGCCCCTGACCTTCAAGAAAGCATAGGGGAAACAAATTGTTTAGTCCCTTTCTTTCTTCAAAGAATTTTTTTATACAAGATCTAAGATAGAAAAGTCAACACTGACATATATGTTGCTTGAACCAAAAGGCACGGGAAAACACACGACATATACTTATTAAATGTCTCTAAGAAATATGAAGTAAAAAGATGAACTCTTTGGAAAGTCTGGATAAAGAAGCTAACGTGTGAAGGTCCTCCTATGAAACACACAGAAATAATTTAATGCCTTGTCATGAGGGCAGAGAGTGAGCTTTGCTGAAGCTCCATGCTCCACGAGAGCATCTGAAACGCCCAGCCGTGGAACAAGGGCAGCTTTTTTCTATCCGTTTATGCGGTAGTTCTCATGGATTTCTGGCCGGATGTCACAGACAAAGGCCAAGAGGTTATCCAAGACCTCATCCCTGTTCTGCTGGAAGTAGGTCTGCAGGATGGTCATCTTCTCCTGGGTCTCCTCTCTACTTCGCTGCTGCAACTGCCGTGGGATCCCAGCACCGCAGCTTCCTTGGCCTTGAACTCCTTCTCCCTCTGCAAGCGGTACTGTTCAATTTCAGCCTGTGCTTCTTTGGCCTGCTTCAGCCTCCGGTTCTTTCGATTGCGGGCCTCCGACACATTCTCCGCCGCCTGCTTCTCGGCCTGCAGCAGCTGCTGGATCCCCTGCGACTGGCTGGCCATGGCGACCGGCCCATATTGTCTTTCTAGATTAAGAAGGAGCAGAACACTTAAAAGTGGAGACTTTGCTTATTGTCAACCTAGAAAAAAGAAACATTAAGGACAGATGTTTGCCCTAGGGATTAAGACTCAGGATAAGTACCTGCATTCCTTAGCAGAGAGTCTGAATTCAAGTACCAGTTCTGGTTTCCAATTCCAGATTCCTGCTAAGCAGACTCTGGGAGCCACTGGTGATGTATCAAGCACCTGGGTCCCTGCCACACACGTGGGATACTCGGCTCCCAGCTTCAGCTCACCAGGCCCTAGCAGTTGAGGAGACTAGAAAATGAATCAGCAGATATTGTGTCTGTGTGTCTGCTTTCTCTCTCTCTTTCTCTCTCTCTCTCTCTCTTGTCTCCTTGCCATGAGGTCTTCAGATAAAAATTACAAAAAGAGACTTTATAGGCAGAAGATTATAGTGAAGATTGCTTATCATAAAGTTCCTCAGACAATTTTTATTTTTTTAAATTTTATTTAAGGAATACAAAATTCAAGCAGTTCATATACACAAATTTGGGAACATAGTGATTCTTCCCACCCTACCCTCTCTCCTGACAGTACTAGCACATTTCTTCCTCCATATCCTATTTTCCACAAAGATCCATTTTTGCAGCCAGTGCTGTAAAGCCACTGAGGGTAAAGCCACTGCCTGCATTGCTGACACCCCTTGTGGGCATTGATTTGATTTCTGACTGCTCCACTTCTGATCCTGCTCTCTGCTATGGCCTGGGAAAGCTGTGGAAGATGGCCCAAGTGCTTGAGCCCCTGCACCCACGCCGGAGACAGGGAAGAGGCTCCTGGCTCCTGGCTGTGGATGGGCCCAGCTCTGGCCATTGAGGTCATTTGGAGAGTGAACCAGAGGATGGAAGATCTCTCTCTCTCTCTCCCTCTGCCTTGTCTATAACTCTGTAACCCTGGCTTTCAAATAAACAAATCTTTATTTTTTATTTTTTATTTTTTTTTTGACAGGCAGAGTGGACAGTGTGAGACGGAGACAGAGAGAAAGGTCTTCCTTTTCCATGGGTTCACCCCCCAGTGGCCGCTGCGGCTGGCGCATTGCGCTGATCCGAAGCCAGGAGCCAGGTGATTTTGCTGGTCTCCCATGCGGGTGCAGGGCCCAATGACTCGGGCCATCCTCCACTGCACTCCCGGGCCATAGCAGAGAGCTGGGCTGGAAGAGGGGCAACCAGGACAGAATCCAGTGCCCCAACTGGGACTAGAACCCGGTGTGCCGGCGCCACAAGGCAGAGGATTAGCCTAGTGAGCCGCGGCGCCGGCCATAAATCTTTTTTAAAAAGATCTATTTTCAGTTAACTTTATATTCATAAGATTAACCCTACACTAAGTAAAAAGTTCAACAAATAGTGTGAAGAAAGCAAACAAACAAAAACAAACTACTGTTCCTCAACAGTTGAGACAAGCACTGTTCAAAATCATCACATCTCAAAGTGTCAATTGCACTCCTAGAGATTACCTTTTAGGTACTCTATTAGTTACCACAGATCAGAGAGAACATACGTATTTGTGTTTTTGGGACTGACTTATTTTACTAAGTATAATGGTTTCCAGTTGCATCCATTATGTTGCAAATGACAGGATTTCATTTTTTTAACCACTGTACAGTGTTCCATGGTGTACATATACCATAATTTCTTTATCCCATCTTCAGCTGATGGACATCTGGGTTGATTCCATATCTTAGCTATTGTGAATTGAGCTGCAATAAACATGAGGGTACAGATCACTCTTTCAAATGTTGTTTTCATTTCCTTTGGGTAAATTCCCAGGAGGTGGAGTGTCTGAGTCATATGGTAGGGTATACATTTAGATTTCTGAGATATCTCCAAACTGCTCTCAGACAAATTTATATTCCCACAAATGTAAGGATTTTTACGGCTGAATAAAATTTCATTGTGTAAATATATCACTTAGACTATTCCCATGTCTTGGCTGCTGTGAACAGGGCTGCAGTAAACATGGGAGTGCAGGTGTCTCTTAAACACAAGAGCTTCCTTTCCTTTCGATATACACCAAGTAGTGGATTGCAGCACCATATGGTTGCTCTGTTTTTACTATTTTGAGGAACCTGAAAATTAAACTTTCATAAAAACCACTTCATTTGACAACTCTGTTGAAGAAATCTCCAATTTTTGCCAAGATTTCCATGCATGAGAAATTTTGGAATCATTCGATAATCCGTTGTGCTAGTCCAATTTGAACCAAGGGGAAAACACTTGCACACACCCAGCCTTTTAGGTACTGTGTGCCACTGTTGGCTTATGGAATAGGAATGAGCATGGCAAGATCGTCTTTCTGTAATGACTGGAGTGAGAAGAGACGAAAGGCTCCACAGAGCCTTTTCCATTACAGCAGTCCAGGGGACACAGGCTGGTCACAAGTGAGGATGAAACTCCTGAAGGACTTGATGATCCACATTTTCTCTATCAAGATGGCTCCTTGGCCCCCAGCCAGGTGTATAGGGTACGAAGAAAATGCCCATAGCCAGCTTTGGGTCCCAGAGCACGAGTGAGAGCAGGCTGGGTTTCACTCCCATTTCAGAGGCAATTTCATCCATGGAACTCACATCCTGCGTCCTGTGCGTTGTGGGATCTGAAACGAGAGATGAAGAAAACCAGAAACCCTAACTCAGACAATGACTGGCGCTCCTTCCAGCACTGCTTCTTCTAAATGTTGGATGAACCTTGTGTGAGGGGAGACTCTTTAGGTCAAAGAATGAGCAGTAACCAAGCTTTGTTTTTTGTTTTTTGTTTTTTTTTTTTTGTTTTTTTTTTTTTTTTTTTTTGAGAAATCAATTTGGATCATTTCTTCAAGCATCAAGAGAAAAATGAATTTCGTTGCTTTCAATTACACAAGTCTCGATGATATCTAATGAGATTTTCATTTACTTGTATGAAATAGGTGAGTTTAGAGGATTTTGTCTGATGAATGATGCTTTTATTTTTCTGAATTCCACATTTTTGTTTTTCATTTGTTTTTCATTCATACTGTGTTCTAATCCTGGTAAATATATGATGAGGATTATGATACATAAATTGCACAGGCCAGTTATTTAGGTAAGTCACTACTTTTAAGGGTTTTGAGGGTCACCTAGATGCAATTCCTGGCCCATCATCTTAAATAAAAGTTACTGGATAGCTGATTATTTTTGGAATATAAGTCTTTGTTCTTAGAGAACATGCTATGCCACTCACACTAGATTCCCAGCAGATATTTGTTGAATAGAAATAAATTGAGTGTAATTTTCCATGAAGAAGTTTTGGCACAGTCTACAAGTTTCTGCCTTTGCATCAGAATTTTAATCAGTTTCTGTAATGATTTGCCAACTGACTTTTCACATTGATTTATCTTTTCAACTCCTTAAAAGAATGAGCCATTCTTCATTTTATCTTATATTATGATATGTCTTACACCTCTAAGGCTATCATAAATTTCCAGTTATCTACTGTGTTTGCTGTCCCATGGACTCTAAACAATATTCTGAAGTTTCCATGATGGGCCATTCTGTATTTGTTCCAACCCCAGAACATTCCATACATGATATTTTGTTTGGTTAAAAGGAAACCAATAAGTTGATGACTTGAGATCTCATCTACACAAATAGATCCAGATTCTGTGATGAGAAAAGGACAAAGAATATTTAATAAGCAAACAGCTGAACCTAAATGCTTGCCACTGACTTTCACCTAGAAACTTAGAGTTTCTTACTCTTTTTTTCCATAATTCTTTTCTCTTCTTCCTTATATCAGCCATCATGACACTCAGTGATGATAGCATGCTCTGGTCTAGGAAAAAAATATCAAAGTTGAATATGTCTTTCTTATTGAGAAGCTATGGTTTCGAGAAGTGTACACACCAACAGTTAGTTTGGTAGAGATATCATGAGTGAGGCAGCATAGGATATGATGAAATGAATCCAGGAGTTGATTTGGAATGCACGGTGCAGCGACTGCCAGTTCTGGGGATTCCAGTGGCATCCAGGGGCCATCCACTAGTCCCAAAGACAGAACAGAATCTAGCAGTAGCTCTGCTGTAGCAGATGGGTTCTGGGTTCGAGTGCAGCCAATGTTGAGTTCCTTTTTGGAGCAGAAGTCACTAGGACCCCAGACAGCCCCATAACTGGATTTTAAGCCTGTAGTTGGGCTACCAATCTGCAGTGGTTATGGGGATCACTGGTGCTTTCCTGCTTAACTTTTCTCATATTTTACTTTCTTGGGAAACCCAAATAATCATAATAAATGAATAAATTGTTGGGTTTTGATTCTCAAAATGAACCTCTCTCTTTTTTTTTTTTTAAAAAAAAAGCATTTTTCCTAGATCATAGTTTGTCCATCCATGAGATAGAAGGCATATGCTTGCCTGGTAAGCTAGTATACAAATTAAATCAATTTGATAAAATATAATTTTAATTATCTCTCATTTAAAAGCTCCTTGATATGCAACTCAGGACAGATACAGTAACTCTGTCATCTCCAAAAAGGAGTTTCCTATTTGGTCCCAGGGGGTTATTTGAGTTGTCATCATTTTGATCATACCCCAGCCATCGGAAAGTGAGGAAGGGGCAAACATGCAACACAGAATTGGTACCCACTGGTTTTGCTAAAATATCACTAATCAGAAATCAGTTATATGCCACACTTAAGTGTAAGAAAGACCATATTTGCAGTCTTTAGTTAGTCAATCTTTAGTTTGCCTAACTCCAAATCAGAATTTCTACCATCAAAAGAAATTTAATAATAGTTGAAAATAGCAATCTAGCATAGTCAATCTGTCTGGCCACATGTGGCAACCACAAACATTCCCTATTTGGCTTCTGCTGTTTAGAGATTGGATGATAACGTCAAAGTATTCTTTTTTTTTTTTTTAAGATTTATTTATTTTACTTGAAAGTCAGAGTTACACAGAGAGAGGAGAGGCAGAGAGAGAGAGAGAGAGAGTTTTCCATCCACTGATTCACTCCCCAATTGGCTGCAACTGCCCGAGCTTGCTGACCTGAAGCCAGGAGCCAGGAGCTTCCTCTGGCTCTCGCTCGTGGGTGCAGGGGCCCAAGGACTTGGGCCATCCTCCACTGCTTTCCCAGGCCACAGCAGAAAGTTGAATCAGAATTGGAGCAGCCAGGTCTCTAACCAGAGCCCCTATGGGATGCTGGCACTGTAGGGGGCTGCCTTACCTGCTATGCCACAGTGCCGGCCCCTCAATGTCTTCTTGTACCATCCTCTATGTCTTCCAAGTTTATGCCAAAGTCAGTGCACAGCAATCACTACAGCAATGATATCCATGAAAGTCCATGTCTGCAGGTTAAGGAACTTCTCCAATGGATGCCTCTGGCTTGAGGAGCCACCATTGGCCTGCCTGAAACTTTCTTAAAAGTGAGCTCCAGTCTAAGACTCTTTCTACCCAAATCTCCTTCTTTTCCCTCTGTTTTCACAAGTGTCAGAGCTGTTTTTTGGGTCTTAACACTCTTACTTTCTACTTCTGCTCACTTCCTTTATCATGTACAGATAGTCCCCCAATAAATATATTACACATTTAATCTCAACTTGATGTTTGTTCTTGAAAGGACCAAAATTAACAAACCATCCAAATATTCAAATCTTTCTTCTCCTAAGAGAAGCAACCAAAGTTCCATCCAGTCATTGAACTCAACTCGAAATTCTGGTTCTGTGGCTGAGAGCCACTCTACATCTGCCCACAAATTAGCCCACAAGTATTACCCTCTCGTCTTTGTGAAATAATGCTAATTGGGAAAAGGAAAAAAATTACTGACAGCATCTGTCTGGTGCTGTTAAATTATCAATATATAAGAACAAGCTTGTTGAGATTGGGAATTGATTCTTTCCAAAAGCAGGGATAGCAGATCCTGGTGAATAAAATGCTAAAGAAATGAAGCCACAGAGGACGAAGGAAAGGAGGAAGAGGTAGGAAACAAGAGCTCCCGTGAAAATGGTCCTTTTCCTCTAAGTCAGATCTGGATATATGGCATCACAGGAAGTGTTATCTTCCAATCATCTAAAAGATAACTGCATACTAAACACACACACACACACACACACACGTCCATATGTCCACCATACTATGATGGAATAAGAATAAGAACCCAATTATAAACTTCTCTTCTGAAAATGTAAGAATGGGAACAAGCATCATTCATCAGATTATAGCACATTCCTAACCCTGCTAGGTAGGACTCCAAGAACTCCAGGAATAGCTTCAGAAAAGTAGCCTTTAGAACCCCGCTGTGCAATCTTTCTTATTCATTGTCCTCCAGACCCACACCTGAGCTAGACAACAGATAGTATTCCCTTGTTAGGGGCTGCACGGATATCATAGATAACTTCTAGACATCAGATAGTATTCCCTTGCTAGGGGCTGCACGGATATCATAGATAACTTCTAGACATCAGATAGTATTCCCTTGTTAGGGGCTGCACGGATATCATAGATAACTTCTTGGTGGTAGAGTTTTGGGATCCCAGGTGCTGCTTTAAAGTTGACATTTACGACATGTGTAAAGAACATTTGTGTTTCATTTGGTATTGTAATCCCTTCAAATCAGCGTAGTAGTTTGCAGACTGTGTATATAGAGAGATAATATACAATTTTCGTGTATAGAGAAATACAAATAACTAGACTTGGAGTGCTTTTCTAGCCAGCATCTTTGAGCCTGATGACTCCTGTGTTATTCATTGATTGTTCTTTGTGTGTGGCTCATCCCTTTTTGGCTTGGTTAGGTAGTAATTATCTTGAGGTCATCTCAGAAGCAGGTGCGGGTGGGAAGACACTAACCTTGATCTGATATGTGCCTCTGAACTGCCTTCATTTGCTGCCTAGAGAAGACTAGCTGGAGGAGCTTAAGAAAGGGAGTCTTTGTCCTAAATTTGTGGGAGAGAAGCCGTAGACAAAGTCTTGCCGTAGGAAGAGAGAACTTTAACAAATCTTTGTCTGTTGCTCTCTTTGCTTGAAAAATAGCTAATTCTTACCTGAGTTCCCTCTCAAATAACTTTGATAAGAGTGACAAGAAGTATCAATAAATTGTGATTTTTAAATCACTTTTCCTGGAATTAAAGTCCAGTGAAAACATGATTAACTTTCTGAGGTATCATAGGTGACACTTGCAACAAATATTTTTTCTTTGCTGTAACAAAATAAGGATCATGAGCTTTTCAGCCTCAGTCCTTGTGTTTTCACTGTTCCCTGCCTAATCACCTAGACAATGCCTCTATTTGAGTCTTTTGCAATGGAAACTTCCCGTTTCCAGCATTACCTTAAGTATTAGCAAGAGCACAACCTAGCATTTTTTTAAGACAAATTTGCAAATAGAGTGGCTTCAATGAGGTTAAAATTTAATAAACTCATAAAATAGTCCAAAATAATTCAGTTAGGCAGTCCAGTGCTGATAGGACAGTTCTACTAACCTCAACACATGGATTTTATCTTCAGGTTAAAGCTACTTCTATGGCTTTCATAATCTGATCTGTGTCCCAGCTGGTAGAAAAAGAAGGAGGGATTGAAGTCAATCTATTCCTTTTCTTTAAGTGTTAATACCAGGAAGTGGTAATCATTACTTTAGCTGACAACTCAGTGGACAGAGATTAATCTTATAGCCATATCTAGCTGTAAGGGAAGCTAGGAAATGTTATCTTTGATTAGGTAGTCAGATACTCATTTAAAATTTGAGGCTAGGCCGGCGCTGCGGCTCAGTAGGCTAATCCTCCGCCTGCAGCGCTGGCACACCCAGTTCTAGTCCTGGTTGGGGTGCTGGATTCTGTCCCGGTTGCTCCTCTTCCAGGCCAGCTCTCTGCTGTGGCCCGGGAGTGCAGTGGAGGATGGCCCAAGTCCTTGGGCCCTGCACCCGCATGGGAAAACGGGAGAAGCACCTGGCTCCTGGCTTCGGATCAGCACGATGCGCCGGCCGCAGTGGCCATTGGGGGGTGAACCCACGGAAAAGGAAGACCTTTCTCTCTGTCTCTCACTGTCCACTCTGCCTGTAAAAAAATAAAATAAAATTTGAGGCTATTATTAAAAGATGGAACAGCAAATGGACTTTGGTTACCCACTAGCTAACTCTGCCATACCGAGAAATAGATTATGTTTAAATAAGAATTGAAGCATCTTCTACCTAAGATTTCTTAGTGAAAGTATTTGTAAAGTTCAGTCAAAAGGAAGGGAAAAATACATATAAAAATATGTATGATCAGTGATTCCCTTCCTGGGCTGCAGTAGGAAGAGAACTGGGACTGAAAATTCCTTATTATCTTTTCTCTGCATTAAGGAAGTTGCTAACTTATGATCTGTGGCTTTCACTTTGGCCTTTCACCTGCACCAAGAACAGGAAGAGGAAGTGTTCAGTCCCCTTCTTGCCTTATGTACACACCATTCAACCTTTCATTCACTTTAACAAGCAAAACTTGGGACCTCTGAATAGCCTTCATGGTGCTTCTCTTGCTTATAATATTCAGACAGTATATGTGATTTATGAAGAGATAAGAATTTCTAAGTCATACATAAAAAGATGTCTGCAATTTTCATTATTCACCATTTTACTTGAGAGAACTTTGGTATTAAGTAGAAGTAATCAGAAAGAAGAAAGAAAAGGGAAGTTAATGATACATTCACTGTCAGTTAACATAGAAAGTTTAGCAAATAAGCTTAAGAAGGGATGTGACAATTTCAATACTAAAAGGTGAGAATCATTCATTAATTAAAAGTAATTTCAGGGGCCAGCGCCACGGCTCAATAGGCTAATCTTCCACCTAGCGGCGCCGGCACACCGGTTTCTAGTCCCAGTCGGGGTGCCGGATTCTGTCCCGGTTGCCCCTCTTCCAGGCCAGCTCTCTGCTGTGGCCCGGGAGTGCAGTGGAGGATGGCCCAAGTGCTTGGGCCCTGTACCCCATGGGAGACCAGGAGAAGCATCTGGCTCCTGCCTTCGAATCAGCGCGGTGCGCTGGCCGCAGTACACCAGTCATGGTGGCCATTGGAGGGCAAAAGGAAGACCTTTCTCTCTGTCTCTCTCTCTCACTATCCACTCTGCCTGTTAAAAAAAAAAAAAAAAAAAAAAAAAAAAAAAAAAAAAAAAAGAAGTAATTTCAGGGACCAGATTGAGGCACAGTGGCTTAAGCGACTGCCTGCAATGCTGGCATCCTATATGAGTGCTGATTCAAGTCCCAGCTACTCCACTTCCAATCCAGCTCCCTGCTAATGTGCCTGGTAAAAGCAATGGCAGATGAACTAAGTTCCCCAGGCTTCTGCCAGCCATGTGGGGGACCTGGATGGAGTTCCAGGCTCCTGGCTTCAGCCTGGCCCAGCCATTTGGGGATTGAATCAGCAGATAGAAGAGCACGCTCTCCCCCCAACCCCTATAAATTTACCTTTCAAATAAATAAAACAAATCTTTCGAAAACAGTTTCAATATTATGTTAGCAGAGGGAAGATGTATCTCTATGATGGACTGATAGAAATTGGTGAAAAGGAAATTCATCATGTGGGATCTGAAGAGCGTTTTGGAAACAACTAGGAGAAAATGACCTGGATGAGCTGGAACAACTCCTCCATCACTATTTCTACCCTAGACCCTATGATCCTATCCAGAGAACCAAAACTTACTCTTTCTATGTCCACAAATGTTATCACTCCTACTTAATGAATTATCAATAAATGGGAAGAGGAGAAAAAAATCACTGTCATTCAGTCTAACACTGTTAAATTGTCTAACTGTAAGAAGGGCTTGTTGAAGTTGAGAAATGATCTTTGTAGAAGGAGTTCCAGCAAATCCTGGAGGGTGAAGTGTTCAAGACAGGGAGATGAAAAGATGGAAGGAAAGGAAAAATAGGAAGGAAACAAGAGTTTACTTGCAACCTGGCCCTTTCTTTTCACACCCAATCAATGCAATGGTTTTGGCATTGAGAAGTAAAGTAGCATCCACTTTAATGACTACAATGTCATTTTTCCATTTCTTACCTCATTATAACTGGGAAAGAAGTATGCAAACCCTTTGTTAGGGAACTGTTTAAGACTTCAAAAGCACCTAGTAAGTAGGAGTTGAGTTCAAGAGAAAGTAGACTGAACACTATTTCAAACATGTGTGTCTCGAGGGTTTGGGAGGGAGCACCTGGTTTGATCATCCAACAGGCATTTCTAGTCTCCAGTAGTTAGGAAGCGCTATCCATCAGCAGGCTATACCTGCAGACTTTACCCTGAATCTTCCACTTACCATCTCTTTCATGAAATCCAGAAACAAGTTCTCTCAGCTCTACCCTTAGAATTTTTTTCACCAATCCAACCACTTCTTGCCATCTACCCCCTCTCCCTTTCTAGTACAAAACCTCATCTCTCATGTGTCTACTGAAACAGCCTCCTAACTGGTACCCTATTTCTATTCTTGCTTATACAATGAGCAGCAAAATCATTGTTAAAAGCTCAAGTCATTTAATGCCAGCACCCCAGGTTTAAAGCTCCCTGATAAATACTGATCAGCACTGGGATGAACTCACACATGTGACCAAAGCCTATTGTCCAGGCTGGTCTCCTGCTATCCTCTCTTTGCCCACCAGTAAAATCTGCCTTTTTTCGTCAAGTGACACTTGGATTTTACTTAAAGACCATTCCTTTGCAATTTTTGTTCCTTCTACCTGGAATGCTACACTTTCAATGTTCTGCTTTCTTTTGCAAGCTCCCTATGCCAAGACAAAGGATGGCATGAGGTAAACACTGCATGTGTAATTCTGGATAATGGGTTTGGATTTACTTATTGAAATGCCCTCAGCATTTTTTAAAAAGAATAATAGCCAATGAGATGAAGATTGCATTGTTCTAAATTTTAATCTCATTTTATACATTTGAAAGACAGACAGAGAGAGAGAGAGAGAGAGAGAGAGAGATCTTCTATCTGCTGGGTCACTCCCCAAATGGCCACAACAGTTAGTTCTGATAGGCTAAAGTCAAGAGTCAGATCTCAATCCCAATCCACCACAGGGGTAGCAGGGACTCAGGTATTTGAGCCATTACCTGTTGCCTCCAATAGTGCACATTAGCAGGAAGCCAGAAGGAAAAGCAGAGCTGAAACTCAAGCAAAGTTACTCCAACATAAGATGTAGGCATTCCAAGTGTCATTTTAACTGCTGTGCCAAATGCTCACCTTTGAAGATTATCTTGTTGGCAGAAATTAATATGTAGGCCAATAATATAGTATACTATTAACATGTACAATTTAACTTTTAAGAATTTCTTCTATGATAAGGAAATCTAATATATGAACAAGTACCTAAATGTGTTTATTGATATGCTATCTGTGGCTGCATAGTTAGGACAAATAAACAAACCAAAAATAACCAACAATAGCATAGCAGTTGAATAAAATTAAGGACTCAATAGAACATAATTATATCAATCTGGGTCCTCCAGATAAATAGAACCTATATGATATGTAAATAAGTATAAATATGTATGCATATGCTAGAATCAGGAGAGAAGAAGGAGTTTCTTTTAGGGAATTGGTTCATCTTGTGAGGATTGACAATTCTAAAATTCTAAAATTTTCAAGGCACATTAGTTACCTACCAACTCAGGTAAACATTTAACTCAGAGCTGGTCCTGTGGCATAGCGGGTTAAGTCCCAGCTGCTCCATTTCCATCCAACTCCCTGTTAATGCATCTTGGAAACCAGCAGAAGATAGCTCAAATGCTTGGGCCTCTGTACCCACTTGGGAGACCAGGAGGAAGCTCCTGGCTCCTGGCTTCGGTCTGGCCCAGCCCTAGCCATTGGGGCCACTTTGGGAGTGCATCAGCAGACGGAAGATCTTCTCTCAGTTTCTCCCTCTCTCTTTCTAACTCTGCATTTCAAATAAATAAATAAATCTTGAAAAATTTTAGCTCACACATAAAAATTATACATTTTTGTGGGGTACCATGTGATATTTCTATACATGTGTACATTGTGTAATATAAAATCAGAATAAACATACCTGTCTCCTCAACCCTTTAATATCTCTTTGTGGTAAAACATTCCAATCCTTTCTTCTGTTTTTTCTTAGAGAAATATGCAGTGTATTGTCATTATCAATAGTCACTCTACTTGGGAGTAGAACACCAGAACTTCCTGTCTGTAGCTGAGTACCCTTTAATCAACTTTCCTTATCTGCTCCCACCTCCAACCTCTCACAACTATCCCTAGTCTTGGGTAACTACCATTACACTCTTAACTTCCAGATCAACTTCTGTTTGAGTGCACAGATGAGTGAGATAATGTACTTGTCTTTCTGTGCTTAGCTTATTTCAGTTAGCATGACAACTTCCAGCTCCATCCATGTTGCTGGAAAATCCCATCATTTTTAATGGATGAATAGGATTCCACTGTGTGTTTGTACCACATTTTCTTTATCTTCCCATCAGTGGGTGGACACTTAGGTTGTTTCCACTTATTGGTTACTGTGAATAGTGCTTGAATAAACACAGAGTGCAGATGTCTTTGACAAATATCATTTCCCATAGATAAACAGCTAGTAGTACGGTTGCTGGATTCCACTAATTTTATTTTTAGTTTATTGTGGAACCTCCATACTGTTTTCCACAATGGCTCTACTAATCTACATTCCCACCAACAGAGTGCATGAATTCCCTTTTCTTCCTATCCTCACCAGCACTTGTTATTTTTTGTCTTTTTGAAAATAGTCAGAGGAACATATTAAAAAAAAATGTGGAGGGGCTGGCACTATGGCTCACTTGGTTAATCCTCCACCTGCAGCACTAGTATCCCATATGGGCACTGGTTCTAGTCCTGGTTGTTCCTCTTCCAGTCCAGCTCTCTGGTATGGCCTGGGAAGGCAGTGGATGATGGCCCAAGTGCTTAGGCCCTGCACCCACATGGGAGACCAGAAGGAAGCACCTGGCTCCTGGCTTTGGATTGGCACAGTGCCGGCTGTAGCAGTCATTTGGGGAGTGAACCAACGGAAAGAAGACCTTTCTCTCTGTCTCTCTCTCTCTCTCACTGTCTATAACTCCACCTGTCTATGCCTCTTTATGGAAACACTGAGCAAAGTGAAGAGGCAACCAACAGAATGGGAGAAAATATTTGTAAACTATGGAACTGATACAAGATTAATATCCAGAATCTATAAAGAGCTCAAGAAACTCAACAACAATAAAATAAACAATCCAGTTAAGAAATGGTCAAAGGACTTGAGCAGGCAGTTTTCAAGTGTGGAAATTCAAATGGCCAACAGACACATGAAAAAATGCTCAGGATCACTAGCCACCAGGGAAATGCAAATCAAAACCACAATGAGGTCACACCTCATCCCAGTTAGAATGGAAATCTCACATGGAAATCAACAAACTATAAATGTTGGCGAGAATATAAGGGGAAAAAGTACCCTAATCCACTATTCTGGGAATGTAAACTAGTGCAACCATTGCAGAAGACAGTATGGAGACACCTCAGAAATCTGAAAATGGATCTACCATATAACCCAGCAATTCCACTCCTGGATCTTCCATCCTTTGGTTCACTCCCCAGCTGGCTGCAATGGATGGAGCTACGCTGATCCAAAGCCAGGAGCTTCTTCTGGGTCTCCCATGTGGGTGTAGGGGCCCAAGGATTTAGCCATCTTCTACTGCTTCCCCAGGCCATAGCAGAGAGCTGGATTGGAAGTGGAGCAGCCGGGACTCAAACAGGCGCCCATATGGGATGCCTGCACCACAGGTGGCGGCTTTACCACTATGCCATGGGCCCGGCCCCATACACTATATTTACTATATTAAAGCATTCTAAATTTGTCTTACTAGTGAGTTTTTCGCCTTCTGATAGTTTCTTTTTATTCATTAATGTTTCTTTCTTTCAGTTGGAAAACTTCTGTCAATATTTCTTGTAATATAGGTCTGGTGGGGATAGTTGTTTCAGCTTTTGTTTGCTTTGGAATGTCTGTCTTTCCCTTCTATTCAAAGAATAGCTTTGCTAGACACAGTATTCTTGGCTGGCAGTTTTTTTTTTCTTTCTTCAGTATCATCAGAGTCTCCTTCTAATTCCTCCAGCCTGTAAGTTTTCTGCAAGAAGTCAGCGGGAACAGGGACTCCTTGGTGTGTGTGTTTCTTTTCTCTTGCAGCTTTGAGAATCCCCTCTTTATCTTTAACTATGAAGAGCCTGATCATAATAGGTCTTAGGGTAGTCTCGGTTGCATTCAGTAGTGATCTCTGATTTTCCTGTAGCTGGGTACTTGTATCTTTCTCTAGGTTTGGGAATCTTCTTGTTATTATATTTTTGAACATGCTTTTTACTCTTTGGTGTCCTCAAGTAACACTTGAAACTCAGTTTCTCAGACATTTGCTCTTTTCATGCTGTCCCAGTGTTCCCATAAGCTTTCTTTATTCCTCTTGACTGATTTTTTCTCCTAAGACTGCGTTTCCAAATAACCTCACTTTATTTCACTGATTCTTTTATTTGTTTGATCTATTCTTCTACTGAATGCTGGCCACTGCATTTTTATTTTTTAATTTTGCTGCATGTAGTTAAAGGATTCTGTCTTTTCAAAAGTCGCTTCCATGTCTCTGTTAGAGTATTAAATTATTTCTCTGTGTTCTCTTGAAGTACATCAAGTTTCCTTAAAAGAACTGCTTTTGATTCTTCTTCCCACTGCCAAATCCTAGGTGGTTGGTTTCTAGCAGCTTATTTTGTTTCTTAGGTGAGGTCACAGTTCCCTGAGAGTTCTTGAGAATTGTTGGCATATTATATCATTTATGCTTTGAAGTATTGGTTATTTTTCCAATATGTGTTCTCTGACTTCATTTATGGCTATCCTTCCAGAAATTCTGAGCACTCTGCTTATATGAGTAAATTCTGAGAAATCTACCATCAGAGCCTGTCGACACTTCTGCCACATCAACACTAGGTGGCATCATGAGTCAAGATTTGCCACAAATCCACTGCTCGTGCACTGCCATTATCTAAGGGATGCTCTGAGCTCAAATTTTCCCCCAAATAATGCTGTTGGTTGCCACAAAGGAGGAAATGTCCCAAAAGAGATATTCTGTCCGTATAAGTCTCCATGGGACTGGGACATGCTGAGGTGTCCTATGGCCACACAACACTCGATCACACTCAGAACCCATATACCACAAGACCAACATAATATGGGAGTAGGACCAAAGTCCACAGTGCTAGTCTGTTGCAAAGTTGGACTCACAGCCTGAGGCCACTGCAACCAGCCACGAATGGTGATGGCTAAAATGTAAATCTGATCATCTGGGACCACAGGCCTCTCTACTTGGGGCTGAGGCAGGTGCAGAAGTTCTGTCCATTGGCGCTGGCCTGGGCTAGAGACTATGACAATCTGCCCATTGATGGGTTTTCAGCACAGCCCTGCGTCCTAATACAGAGTGCTATGTTTCTTTGTTGTATTCCCACAATGGGGGAGCTGTAATAAAGGTTGCTCCAGGCTGGCCCTAAGCTGGATCATACATGGGTCCCACATTCACCAGGACCTGTGCAATCTCAGAGGTACATATCAATCCCACAGTAGCCTGGCACTGACATACAGCAGGAAGAGTCCCTCCCACTGGAATGCAAGTCTCCATTTGATGCCAAGACAAGTCTGCAGCTCTATCTGCAGGCACTGGTCTGGGGACAGGAACTCTTAGAATTTGCTCAGTGTTGGTGTTTACCAGTCCAGCACCAAGTGCCAACACAGTCTCATGTTTTCTTGCTGTCTGTGCAAAGTTTGGAGAGGGGTGATGAAGGCAGTTCCTTGGCCCCCAGGCTGGTGCCATGCATAGGCACAGCTGTGTTTCATAGTCACTTGGCCTTGCAACATCTTTGGGGTGCCTGCTGGGCCCATGTAAAACTGGTGGTGCTTCTCACCAAAGCAAATCTGTACTGTGACATGGATCTACATCTGGGAAACTCTAGAGGCTCTGTCTGCAAGTACTGGCCTTGGGGTAGAGGCACTGGATCTCAAATCTGTTGCCAGGCTCTGAACTCTAAGGCAAGGTCATAAGTTTCTTTTCCTGCCCTTCTCCCCATCACCTGGAGTCTTTCTGTGCTATCTTCTAGAGTTCTCACTAAGGAGGGTCCAAGAATCTCTGTGGGCTGGGCCTGGGGGAAGGGGCCACTGGGGCCCTGTTGGCACTGGTTTTTGTCATGGCGCCCTGATACTGGATTTCAAGTCCGAGGGTCTGTACTTACTCACCTACCCCGTCCCAAGCAGGAAGTGAGATTTCTCCCCCTTTGCTATACTATTTGGAGCTCAGGGAGAAGTGATGCAGGCAACTATTTGCTTCCTTCAAAATGAATCTTCTTTTATTGTTACATTAAATCTTGGCACCCTGGTCTCTCATCTGACTTCCGTAGCTTTTGTGAATGTGGTTTGTGCATGAATAGCTGTTAAATTTGGCATCTCTGTAGGGAGATGATCATGCAAATATCTTCCCAGGTGCCATCTTGCTGGAGATAATGTTGCCATCTTGAATACAAAATCCAAGATGGGAAACTCAGATAGGATTTCTAGGTTGTAGCCTTGAGATAGAATTCCTTATTCTTTGGGAAACTTCAATCTACTCTTAAGGC
Organism: Oryctolagus cuniculus; assembly: GCF_051225735.1. Taxonomy (NCBI): domain Eukaryota; kingdom Metazoa; phylum Chordata; class Mammalia; order Lagomorpha; family Leporidae; genus Oryctolagus; species Oryctolagus cuniculus. The sequence continues at coordinate 32,609,765 of NC_142873.1, forward strand.
CTTCAACTTATTGGATGAGAGCAATCCTCACTGTAGAGGGCAATCTGGTTCACCCCTGTTACAATGGCTCTCATACAGACATCAACAAACAATAAATGCTGGCAAGGATATGGGGAAAAGGTACCCTAATCCACTGTTTCTAGGAATGTAAATTGGTGCAGCCAAATGGAGATACCTCTGAAATCTGAAAATAGATCTACCATATGACCCAGCAATTCCATACCTGAGAATTTACCCACAGGAAATGGAATTAGCATATGAAAGATTTGTCTATAACCCCATGTTCATTGCAGCTCAATTCACAATAGCTAAGATATGAAATCAACCCAGATGTCCATCAACTGATGACTGGATAAAGAAATTATGTCATATATACACTATGGAATACTACTCAGCATTAAAAAAAATGAAATCCTGTCTTTTGCAACAAAATGGATGCAACTGGAAACCATTATATTTAGTGAAATTAGCCCCAAAAAGACAGATATCACATGTTTTTCCTGATCTGTGGTTACTAATAGAATACCTAAAATGTATGGTATAGGAATGAAACTGCCATTTTGAGATGTGAAGTTTGTTTACACAACCTTGTCTCTACTGCTGAGGAACAGTGCTCTTTTCTTCATACTATTTGTTGAACTCTTTACTTACTATAGGGATAATCTTATGAGTGTAAGATTAGGAGTAGGAATAGGAGAGGGAGGAGGAAGAAGGGTGGGAGCGTGGGCAGGGGAGAGAGTAGGGTAGAAAGTATCACTATGTTCCTAAATATGTATGTATGAAATACATGAAATTTGTATACCCTAAATAAAATTTGAAAAGAAGTATATTATAGGCTTGTATATTTATTTGGATCATCCACTTAGGTTTTGAAGTTATCTCCAAATTAAGATGCAGAGAAAACTATATGAAGGTGTCAAAGTCTTGCTCAGTGAGTGGAGTGTCTAGACTCCAGAAGACTAAAGATGATAGCAGAGAGTAAGAAATGTATATGGTATAAACTTCAAAAAAGAATGGGTATTTAGTTTGTAGAGAAACCTTAAAGTTATTATAACTTCATATTAACTTAAAACAATCAGCCACACATTTCCAATTCTTACAGAAATTACCACCAACGCATTTCCCAACTGATTTTAACATTTCCTGAACTTGGAGTGCATCCTCTGGCTTTCGGCACAGAAGCTTATCATGAAACCCCCTGATTTCTATCTATGAGGACTGTAAGTTTACATGATTTCCAAATGATGTTCATCACTTAGGGCTCATCTCCAACTCAATATTCTATAGAACAGCACTGTTTAATGAAATTTTCCACAAAGACAGAAATGTTCACTACCTGTGCTTCTAATACAATATCCAAATCACTCTCAGTGCCATTTTCTGAACCAGAAAGTGAAATATAAAATTGTCCCTCATGTTTTTAAAATAATTTTTTACATTTATCTTAATTTTTGAAATATTTTGTTAAGTTTTAAGATAATATTATGTTAAATTTTCAGTTAGCACAATATTCACTTCATATGTGGATGCTATATACATACACATTATCTTCCTTGAAAGCAGGGACATGAACATCACATAACATGGAATTCATGACAAGAATCATAAAGGAAGCAAAGAAGCATATATTATTGTATGAGAGGTATAATTCGGTGAGGACAGCATTTGCAACTATCTATACCTATTAATATGACATACACACATTTTTGTGGTACATGCATGTGTATATACTAACTTCCACATATGAGAGAAACCATGTAGAATTTGTCTATGCATGACTGACTTATTTCACTTATTATAGTGACCTTCAGTTTCATCCATTTTTTGCAGATCTCAGAATTTCAGTCCTTTTTATAGCCAAGTAATATTCTGTCATGTATATGTACCACATTTGCTTCATCTGGTCATCAGTAGGTGGGTATCTAGGTTGGTTCCATACGTTTTCTTTATGAATAATGCTGCAATAAACCTGGGAGTACAGGTATCTCTTTCTTATGCTGATTTCATTTCATTTGGATATATTCCCAGAAGTAGAATAGTGGGGTCATATGATAGGTCTAGTGTTAGTTTTTTGAGGAATTTCATTACTGTTTTCCATAACAGTTGCACTAATTTGCACCCCAACAACCAAGTATTAGGGTTCTCTTTTCATGCCCGCATTTGTTATGTTTTACTTTTGGATAATAGCCATTCTAACTGGAGTAATATGATATCTCATTGTCATTTTCTTTGCATTTTCCCATCATTCCCTTCCTTTTCTGCCCCTTGTCTTATCTCTTTTGATATTAAATTCTTTTTTTCAATTAAAACACATACATGCTTATTATATTCATGAAAAATTTAGAAAGTTAGTCTCCTCTTTGACTATAAATATAGTTGTGATCTCAAAATACAATTACAAATTAATAAAAATTATCAAGGAACAATAATTTCAAAAGTAAAATACAGTCTATTCAGTTACTCCTGGAATATTGAGTACTTCTAGTCTAAAGCATCAGAACTTTTTTCTGGAAATGAAGAAGAATCATAATTTGATATAGCTTGTTGTACACTCTGTATATTATCACAGTCATCAAAAAAGCAGGTAAATTGTTGCATGATGTTTTTGGTTATCATTTATATAACAGTAGAAATATGTGAAAAATCTAATTCAACAGTAGGAGATGGTTTGATTGATCTTAGAATATGTAAGCATTAAAACAAAAAACAAAGCTCATTAAAATAATTTTTATCTGAATTTATTAACAAAAGTAATTTTACCCTATAGTGATATTAGATAAAGAGGATTTCAAATGTTCACACCACCATCCCATTGAAATAAAATGGAATGAATATTTACATTTGTAATATTTGTGTATATGTGTGTATGAGGAATGATACCTAAAAAATGTTGATCAAATAATCAGTAGGTCAATAGCTTACAAAAACGTGTAGTATTTTGTTATTCTCTATCTATTTAAGAGTTATAATATATTCATGAACTATATAAATCATCTTCACATTCAAACAGTAAGACTAGCTTAATTAAATAGATCAGCGATTCATTTTCAAAAGCCATAAACTCATCTAATACATTATTTGTAAATTTTTACATTCAAATATATTTTAAGTAATACTGCATGTTCTATAATTGAATATTTTTTACAGTGTATGAGAGAATGCATGATTATCTTCATTAACTGATAATATTTAATACTTAAAATTTTTACTGATGAGAAATAAGCATTTTATCTATTTTTGGGGATAACAGATACTGACCACTCTTAAAGCACATGTTGTGGCTTAGTGGGTTAAGCTGTCATTTAGGACACCCACATCCTATACTATGGTGTCAGTTGGAGTCCCCACTACTCCTCATTTCCAATTCAATTTCCTGCTAATGGACCCAGATGGATTTCCAAGCTCCTGGCTTCAGTCTATCCTGGATCCAGTCATTGTGGCCATTTAGGGAGGAGTGAACCAGTGGATAAAGGATCTCTCTCTCTCTCTCTCTCTCTCTCTATGTATATATATATATATATATATATACACACACATATATATGTATATATATATATCTGTAACTCCACATTTCAAATAAGTAAATAAATAAATCTTAAAAAGAAAAAGATGAATAAATAGAAAATGTATAGTCTGTCACAGATTCCTCATCTTCAGCCAACAAGTGATGACCTTCCTAGGAAGCAATTTGTATACATACACAAGCAATAAATATGCACATATAAACAGATGTATATACATACATAATTTTTATAAATATTGCTTATTTTGAATATTATTTTCTTCTTACTATCTATAATGTTCAATATTGGCACTGTAAAAGCCCTCAAATTCTTTTGGTTTTCATAATACTTGATTGTAAGTATATTTATGATATGTTTAGCTCTAAGCTTTTTTTGTATTTTAATGAGTTTTTAGAAGATTCAATATCTTTAATAGACATAATTCTAAGAATATAGTGATATTCCTTCCCTTCCTCCTTCCCTCCCTCCCTCCCCATACTCCCTCTCACCCTCCTTCATCTTTGGAGTTCAGAGACCAGCACGTGTTTGCCAGTGGTTATAAAACCTGAAACTTATGACTCTTTACTTTAAGGTGCTAGGAATGAGCTATAGGGGCCCATGAACTTCCTGAGGTTGGATGCAATGGTTATGGATATGTTTAAATGAGGATTTTTCTGGCGAGAATATCCAATATGTTCATCTTTCTTTAAGGAATGTATGATACAAACATGTTAGAAGCTCCTTGGCTATACTGAACATACAAGAATCTTAATCAAAAAAGATAAAATGGAATGATCAAAGCAGAATCTGAATGAAGATCCAGGCATTAGAGAACAGTTTTTCCGTCTTAGCAGAGCCTAGGAAAATGCTTACACACAATAGGCAGTAATGACTATTTATTGACTATTTGTTCAGTCAATATTGATAAACGATGAATGCATAAAATTGACTAAGGTAAAATGTACTCAGATAAGAGCAGCATGTCTTGATGTGCTTTATTCTTCTGAGAGGAGCAAGACTTCACTGGGACTTCCCAATACTGCCCAAGAATGAACTTGGGAGTTGTAGATCAAGGATCTCTCTGGGAGACCTGGATAACTCCAGCAACTGTATTTTTGTCATTACCCTTTGACCATTTCCCTAAGTGACAGATCTCAAAACAAAACAAAACAAAATATGCAGTTTAATCATATTGGGCACTATATATTCCACTCCACAGTTAAGAAACCCTCCTCCCCAAATAAAATGAATATCCACAAGTCTAAAGCAGAAACCGAAAGAAGCAAATCCTTGGGCATCAAGAAAAAAGATGGCTGACCTAAGGTTGTCTCCAGACATAACTGTGTGGGAGACCCACTTGGTGTCAGACATATGGTGATGTAGCAGAGTTTAGAAATCCAAGGGTTGAGGACCCACGAACAATGAGTGAAGATGCTGACAAAAGAGGAGAAGTCTGTGGAAAACTCAAGCTGTCTTGTTTCCAGCACCTCCATTTATTTCCTTAGTCAGAAGCACAAACTTCTGAAGTGCCTTGCAGTAAATTTAATCATGGGTGAGAGTCTAGAACTTAATCCATCCCCAATTCTTATTTTCATGTTCCCTGAATCAAGTTTTGCTTCATTAATAATGAAAAAAAAAGGATGCCAAGTTTGTAAAGTAAAATATCTCCTTCTATTTTGTGCTAATGGATTGTGACATTATAATCACGTCTTAATAACTTTGCTTTAAATCTTCTTAGCTCTTTAATTAATCCTGATGCCAATATTTCTTCAGTTAATTAAACTAGTGAGTCTACTTGATGGCTAATATGATTATAATAATTAAATAAGAACAGGGAAGGTGAAAAATCTCTGAACTCGGGATATGAAGGTTTTGTGGAATGTGGAAAAGGTGAGGTCGCTAAAATCAGCATCAGTTTCTTTGAGATCTTCTGAAGAGAATGCAGAAAGGTATAAACTGGAAGATAATTTTTTATTGCATTGTAATCAATTTACATACACATGTACACATACACCTACAAACACATTTTGACTATAAACTTTATTACCATGTATAAATTGATGGTAATGCTGTGTGTATACTAAAGAGAGCTAAACTCATCAATTAACGTTTCAACAGAAAGCAACTATCTGAATGAAGCAGTAAAAGCACTATGTATAGACAAAGCATTGTTTTAGTGGTTGGAGTAAATCCTCAGCTCTGTTGGTTGCTATCATCCGTCAGAAACTGAGCAGTGACTCTTATTTTTGACATTCAAGGTGGCACTATGGATACCAGCCTCAAATATTATGTTATAATTTAAATTAAAAAGCTCTGCTTGGGGCCGGTGCTGCAGTATAGTGGGTAAATCTGCCGCCTACAGTGCCAGCATCCCAGATGGGTGCTAGTTCAAGACTTGGCTGCTCCATTTCCTATCCAACTCTCTGCTCTGGCCTGGGAAAGCAGTGGAAGATGGCCAAAGTGCTTGGGCCTCTGCACCTTTGTAGGAGACCAGGAGGAGGCTCTTGGTTCCTGGCTTTGGATTAGCCCAGCTTCAGCTGTTGCAGCCATCTGGGAGTGAACCAGTGGATGGAAGACCTTTCTCTCTCTGCTTCTGCCTCTCTGTAACTCTGACTTTCAAATAAATAAATAAATCTTTTTTTTAAAAAGCTCTACTTAGAGATATTTTCAACAAAATAATATAATCTATGAATTTAACTTTATTACTTAGAAATGCTTCTAATTTTAATGGTTTTCAAATCTAGTTGAGCATTAGAATCATTTGGGAAGCTAAAATAAACAAATGTAAAATGTCTACGCTTCCCTCTACATTTATTAAATCAAAATTTTCTAAGAAGAAATTTAAACATCAGCGTTTTACTAAGCTACAAAGATGTCGCAGATCTAGATCACTTTTAAAAAAATGTCTACCATTTTGTAGGGTGTTCTAGATATTTTGTCAGACAGACAAGTCCCCTACATCTACTGTCTCATTTAAACCTCAAAACAGCCTAGATGTAGGAATTATTATCTGCATTTCACAGATTAGGAAAGACTAAACAATGTGTCCAATGTCCCTTAAATTACACAATTAGTTCAAATTGCAGAAATGTCATTAAACATGAAAAACTGTCAAGCTGCATAATTTTTGTCCACGCTTTTCAACTTTTAGATGCTTGTGGTGCATTTTAGGACTAGAATTCTTAAGAGTACACCTGGAATGATTAAAATACTCACTAAACTCAAAACAAGCCATTGCTGGAGTATGATAGTGTCTAAGCAGGTGGGTGTCACTGACAGTGTCCCTGCCCACACTGCAGTAATGTTGGAAGGAATGTTACTGCCTACTGACCCTTCGTTTTCTCATGAAGTAGAGTCATCTCATGCTCCACTGGACTTATGGCCTTCTTTTGGTACTAGCCTCCTATTCCATTGTCCCTTTCATTTTTTTTTTTTTTTTGCACATTTTAAAAATTCTGTGTATATCTGATAGTCCTGGCTGATATGTTAAATGCTTTTTTTGTTTGTTTTGTTTTGTTTTGTTTTTGTTTTTGTTTTTGACAGGCAGAGTGGACAGTGAGAGAGAGAGACAGAGAGAAAGGTCTTCCTTTGCTGTTGGCTCACCCTCCAATGGCCGCTGCGGCCGGCGCGCTGCGGCCGGCGCACCGCGCTTATCCGATGGCAGGAGCCAGGTACTTCTCCTGGTCTCCCATGGGGTGCAGGGCCCAAGTACTTGGGCCATCCTCCACTGCACTCCCGGGCCACAGCAGAGAGCTGGCCTGGAAGAGGGGCAACCGGGACAGAATCCAGCGCCCCAACCGGGACTAGAACCTGGTGTGCCGGCGCCGCAAGGTGGAGGATTAGTCTAGTGAGCCTCCGCGCTGGCTTAAATGCTTTGACAAAAACTAATCTTGCACATTAACCAAAATTAGGCAACCCATTACAGAGTTCACAGCCCATCTTCCTCCTCTTGCAGCTCTCTTCCTGTCTGTTTAGGACGGATGATTTTCTTTTCTTCATGGTGGTGGGGTTGTATGAATGTGCTCAAATTCTTCATTATCCTGAATTTAAACTATTACTTAAGGTTAATATAACTAGTTTTACCCTCTTTGAACATATGACTCAATCTTACTTAAATTTAGAGTTTACTTTTTCCACTCAGGATACACTTCATGCACCTTTTAAAAGTATTTCTGGGGGCCGAGCTATGGCGCAGCAGGTTAACGCCCTGGCCTGAAGTGCCGGCATCCCATATGGGCGCTGGTTCGAGTCCTGGCTGCTCCACTTCCAATCCAACTCTCTACTGTGGCCTGGGAATGCGGTAGAAGATGGCCCAAGACCTTGGGCCCCTGCACCGGTGTGGGAGACCTGGAAGAAGCTCCTGGCTCCTGGCTTTGGATAGGCGCAGCTCTGACCATTGCGGCCAATTGGGGAGTGAACCAGCGGATGGAAGACCTCTCTCTCTCTCTCTGCTTCTCCTCTCTCTGTGTAACTCTGACTTTCAAATAAATAAAAAAATCTTTAAAAAAAAAAAAAGCATTTGTTCCAAGAGAGTTGGAATACTCTGCCCATGTGGGATGGTCTGCCCTTTGAAGCAAGGCAGTTTCCCACAGGAAGCATCTGAGAACTAGGCACGTGAGACACTGGCGATCCTGTCCACAGGAAATCCCTGGGCCCTGAGAGCTAACACAGCCAGTGACTGAGCTCTCCCCTTGCTCTCCCCTTGCCCAGAACCCTGACTGTAAAGGTGTTAACTTCCTTTTTAGTTTTCTCCCTTATCTTTAATGTGAAAAGCACATTTTATGCTTCATATTAACATTTTTTTTCAAGATACCTCTAAAATTTTCCTACTTTTCTTAAAATTCGACTCCAGTGTAACTCTGAAAGGATCTTGGGAGGAAAAAACAGCAAAATTGCTATGAAGCAAAAAAAAAAAAAAAAAGAGTGCTTTGTGCTTTGTGTATGTATCGTAAGATATTTCTACAACATAGATTATTAAAGTAGTTAAGTACTTTGCTCCAATTTAGTTGAGGGGAGGGAACTATTATTTATTGAGGATTACTTATTTACCTAACATTATAAAAACCTGCTGTGTCATAATCTCATTTAATGCTTGCAATGACCCAATTACTGAAAGCATTATTTTTTTTTATCTTTTATTTAATGAATATAAATTTCCAAAGTACGACTCATGGGTTACAATGGCTTCCCCCCCCATACCGTCCCTCCCACCCACAACCCTCCCCTTTCCCACTCCCTCTCCCCTTCCATTCACATGAGGATTCATTTTTGATTCTCTTAATATACAGAAGATCAGCTTAGTATACCTTAAATAAGGATTTCAACAGTTTGCTCCCACATAGAAACATAAAGTGAAAAATAATAGATGATTTTTTTTAAATGATGATGAAATCAGATCAGACCTATTGTCATGTTTAATCCCAGTGAGAGTCAAGTTGGGAATTGATAATTTTTTTTTTTTTACAGAAGATCAGTTTAGTGTACATTAAGTAAAGATTTCAATCGTTTGCACCCCCATAGAAACACAAAGTGAAATATACTGTTTGAGTACTCGTTATAGCATTAAGCCTCAGTGTACAGCACATTAAGGACAGAGATCCTACATGAGGAGTAAGTGCACAGTGACTCCTGTTGTTGACTTTACAAATTGACACTCCTGTTTATGGCATCAGTAATCTCCCTATGCACCAGTCATGAGTTTCCCAGGCTATGGAAGCCCCTTGAGTTCTCCGACTCTTATCTTGTTTAGACACGGTCATAGTCAAAGTGGAGGTTCTCTCCTCCCTTCAGAGAAAGGCACCTCCCTCTTTGAAGACCTGTTCTTTCCACTGGGATCTCACTCACAGAGATCTTTTTGCCAGAGTGTCTTGGCTTTCCATGCCTGAAATACTCTCATGGGCTTTTCAGCCAGATCCGAGTGCCTTTAGGGCTGATTCTGAGGCCAGAGTGCTATTTAGGACATCCGCCATTCTATGAGTCTGCTGAGTATCTCACTTCCCGTGTTGGATCACTCTCCCCTTTATTTATTCTATCGGTTAGTGTTAGCAGATACTAGACTTGTTTATGTGCTCCCTTTGACTCTTAGTCCTGAAAGCATTATTTTCATTTTGTAAACAGGGAAACAGACTAAGGTAGATTAATGATAGAACTGGAATGAGAACCCTTGTCTATTTAAGTTCAAGAACCTCCTTATCAAGCTGTGTTCAGTAGCCTCTGTTGTGATTGGTGTGATGGCTTCAAATAAATGACTGCAAATACCTTGATCTTTCTTCTATTTAAAGGCAGAGTTTATGCTTCCTCTCCTTGAATCTGATTCAAGTGAATTTGGTTATAAGTGAATCCAATGAACATAGACACATGATCTCTGAAGCAAAATCATAAAAAGTGATGCAGCTTCTATCTTACTCTCTGATTTACTCATTTGGGAGGCCTTAGCTACCATGTAAGAAGTCCAATTTTCCTGAAATGACCAAAGCACTTGGAGAGACCCCAATAGAAAGAACATTCTACAAACAGACATAGATAGGAGTGAAGATGCCTCCAGATTTTTCCCCAATTGAAACTCAGGATAATGTGGAGCAGAGACTTTCCCTTTATTACACACTATCAGGATTCTGGACCCCCAAAATTGTAAGCATTTAAAAAAAAGTTGTGACTGGCACCGCGGCTCACTAGGCTAATCCTCCACCTAGCGGCGCCAGCACACCGGGTTCTAGTCCCGGTCGGGGCGCCAGATTCTGTCCCGGTTGCCCCTCTTCCAGGCCAGCTCTCTGCTGTGGCCAGGGAGTGCAATGGAGGATGGCCCAAGTGCTTGGGCCCTGCACCCCATGGGAGACCAGGATAAGTACCTGGCTCCTGCCATCGGATCAGCGCAGTGCGCTGGCCGCAGCGCGCTGGCTGGGGTGGCCATTGCAGGGTGAACCAATGGCAAAGGAAGACCTTTCTCTCTGTCTCTCTCTCTCACTGTCCACTCTGCCTGTCAAAAAATTAAAATTAAAATTAAAAAACCAAGTTGTGTGAAGTTTCTGAATTTGGGGTACTTTGTGACAGGGCAATAGCAGTGGGAACAACTGCCCACCAGCTGGCTGCTCAGATGGCTCTTTCTCCACTCCTACTGCCTCTGCACTACATTCTCTGCTGCTCCTTTAGCCTGCAGTATCCGACCTCAGTCAGCCTCCCCTCATCCTCAGGATACGGCTCAGGGTTACCTACTTCAGAAAAACTCCATTGCTAACTGTTTTTCACAGGCCTCTAGGATGCAATCATCATACCCCAGGATGAGGATGGTTCATCTTCTATTTCCTGATCTATGGGGTCTACAACAGAGTTAGCACATGGGACACAACTGACAAAAAATTCTGAGTTAATGAATAAATAATTGAATGAAGTAATTGATGAAAGTATGAATGAGTATGTACACACAGTGGCAGGTAATACAGAGAAAATTTACAGAACATAATCTCCACATCAAGGAAATAAGAAAGAAAGATAATCTAGATAATTATATAGACATGAATATTTAGATAAATGCCACTTAGGTGGCATGCATAGCCAATGTATTGTTTGGTGTTTAAATTTTTAAGAAGTTTATAACAAATGTTCTATGGTTAATGCATAATTCAGATATAGTGAAATGTGAACCATACAGATACATAACTTGGATTAAAATAAATAGAACAGCTTACCAGTAAATATCTTTCAGATGTCATAATTGAAACTTTTATATTTTCCAAACAAGAAGCCTGGGTTGAATTTCATTATATCACTTATAAAAATTTTACCAGAGGAGTAGATAATATTAAAAGAATCCATTGCAAATTATAGAAGTGAAGAAGATAGGATTTGGATTTGTGCTGCCACCCATGACAAACTAATGGCAATGGTAATGGTGCTCTCACCCTGAGTAACTAGAAAACCTGACTGAATACATGAAGTAATTATTTCCATACTTTGGGCTCCAGATGAGTGAGAAAAGGGAAGTAGATGAGCTGAACCTCACTGTATAAAAAAACTTGGCCGGTGCCGAGGCTCACTAGGCTAATCCTCCACCTAGCGGCGCCGGCACACCGGGTTCTAGTCCCCGTCGGGGCGCTGGATTCTGTCCCGGTTGCCCCTCTTCCAGGCCAGCTCTCTGCTGTGGCCCGGGAATGCAGTGGAGGATGGCCCAGGTGCTTGGGCCCTGCACCCCATGGGAGACCAGGAAAAGCACCTGGCTCCTGGCTCCTGCCATCGGATAAGCGCGGTGCGCCGGCTGCAGCGCGCCGGCCGCGGCGGCCATTGGAGGGTGAACCAACGGCAAAGGAAGACCTTTCTCTCTGTCTCTCTCTCTCACTGTCCACTCTGCCTGTCAAAAACAAAAACAAAAAAAAAACAAAAAAAAAACAAAAAAAAAAAAACCTTTCATGCCACAATGCAGGAGAGAGAAGCCAGTGGTCTCACTGAGGTGAGGAAACAGAACTGCAGTTCAAGGAGGCTGATGCTTGTGCACAGAGATGGGAGAGGTGGGATATGACGGGAGGGAGGGCTGGCTAACTGCTGCAGCACCTCCTCGAGGAGACACCTGTCTGAACTTCAATCTGTGCATGCGTGTGATAAAATCCCATGAGGTTGGGGATGAAGTCTCTGACAGCAGTACATCCAAAAATTCCTGAAGGCCATAATCCCAATAGCTAGAGTGGAGGGACCTTGCAATGCATGAATCTGGACAGATTTCCTAGGAGGGTATTGGCTTGTATCTGGGCTAAATTAGCCTGATTCTAATAAAAATTTAAAGCAGTCTTCACAATAGCTAAATTTTATTCAAAGTAACTTAATTATATGTCAGAACAAATTTAAAAGCTAAAGAAATGCATCAAAATTCAATATTCTAAGGGGTGAAAACCTAAAATGCTTAATATTTGCCTCTGATCCCCCAAAATAACTATCAGGGAAACAAAGAAGTGAAACAACACATTTGGCACAGTGGTTAAGTCATCGCTTGGGATGCCCACATCCCATAATTAGAGTTCCTGGTTTGAGCCCAGGCTACTCTGCTTCCAACCCAGCTTCCTGCTAATGCATGTCCTGGGAGGCAGCAAGTAACTGCCTACGCACTTGGGTTCCTGCCACCTGCTACCTACCACCATACATTTCTAGATCCTGGCTTTGACCTGACGTGGCCCCAGCTGTTTCAGCATTTGGAGAGTGAACCAATGAACGTAATATTTCTTTATATCTCTTTCTATGTCTCTCTGCATTAAAAATATAATGAAAATACATACAATTTTAAAAGAAAAACTGAGAGGCAGGAAAATAACTTTCATAACCATGAGAAAAACTCAAAGTGATGACTTTTTCATCAAAACTTATAATAGGAGAAAAAAAGCAGTTATTGTAACAAAGCTACATATTCTCAAAAATGCAGGAGAAAATATAAGCATGATAAAAGAAGTTGAGGGCCTAGAAGAGACCAAAAGGACTTTCTTTCTTTCTTTTTTTTTTTTTTTTTTTTTGGACAGGCAGAGTTAGAGAGAGAGAGACAGACAGACAGACAGACAGAGAGAGGTCTTCCTTCCGTTCATTCACCACCACCCCCTAAATGGCCACTACAGCCGGCACGCTGCGCTGATCTGAAGCCAGGAGGCAGGTGCTTCTCCTGGTCTCCCATGTGGGTGCCGGGCCCAAGGACTTGGGCCATCCTCTGCTGCCCTTCCAGGCCACAGCAGAGAGCTGGACTGAAAGAGGAGCAACCGGGACAGAATACGGCACCCCAACCGGGACTAGAACTTTGGGGTGCGACACCGCGGGCAGAGGATTAGCCAAATGAGCCGTGGCACCGGCCACAAATAGACTTTCTATGATTAAAGAAATATAGTGACTAAAATTTCAAAATGTATGTTAGAGGTTTGTATCAGAAAACTATTATAGGAAAGAAGATTAGTGAATTTGGAATCATAGTAATAGATACTATCCAAAATAAGACAAGGAGAAAAAATGAAAAAGAAATAAACAGAGAATCATCAGTGGTTATTGGAAAACATCAATCTCATATAAGTGTAACTGGAGTCCCAAAGGAGAGAAGAGGACACAGAAAAAAAATATCTTAAGAAATAATGGCCAGTAACTTTCAAAATTTAATGAAAACCACAGGCCTATAGACCATAGAAGCGCAATGAAATTTGCCAAGAAGGACTAATAAATAAAAATAAAAATGACCACAACAAAAACTCAAGTAGAAGGAACTGAGAAGAAATGGCACCCGAGTTATACTTACAGGGCCATTTTCCCAAGAGGCTTAAACACTGTGCCAAATGTTTAGGTTCGTGTCTTAGTTTCCCTGATAGTTATTTTGGAGGATGGGAGGCAGATATTTCCAGGCTTTGATGCCACTCAAGAAATATGGAATGTCAGATGCAAAGATTTGATCAAGTATTTTTTATTTAAAAAAATTAGTTTTTAACAGATTCAAAATTCTACAAATATAATTCTATGAATATAATGATATTCCCTTCCTTCTTCCCTCTGTCTCCTTCCCACCCTCCTTCTTTCCCCCTTTGTTTGTTGAGATAACATTTTAAATTTACATTACAGTGAAAAGGCTTAATGCATGAGCAAATAAGAAGTTTAACAACTAAAAAGTGAAAAGACTATATAGGAATATAGGCAATGGCTATAAGCAATAATTGAATGGAAAAATGACCATTTTACCTGTATACAGTAAATTTTAAAGTAATCACAGATCATTAAATTTTAAAAGAAGCCTGAGAAAAACAATACATTGCGTTTAATGAACAAAGATAAGAAATGAAAGCAGACTGCTCATTCAAAATTATGCAAATCAGAAGACAATGGAGCATATCATCAAAGCACTTAAAGAAAAAAAATTAATCTAGAATTTTACATCCAGTGAAAATAACTTTGAAAGCTGGAGTTTATATAACATAAACAAAAGCTTGGAGCAGTCCTCATTGGCAGTTTTTCACTATCAAAAAATGTTAAAGAAGTTCTATGGGAACGAAGAAATGTCTACCAAATGGAAAATTATTGTTCAAAAGGAATGAAGAACACCAGGAATGATAAAACTGGGAATAAATATAAAATATATTTTTTCAATGTAAAAAATCTAAAATACTATTAATTATTGAAGGCAAAATTAATAAAATATATTCTTATGAGTTAAAAATATGAAGATAAAATGTATGACAAGAATAGCACAAAAGACAGAAAGGGGAAAATAAAGTGTACTGGGTTACATTTTTAATTATAGATTAAATAAGAGTACAATAAGTTAAACATATTTTATAAACCCTACAGCAGGTGCTAAACAAGAGATTGATCAACATACTAGCAAGTATTTGCTATATATTGCAAGCAATACTTCTATATTAGAAAAAAAGGTTGGCTTAGGTTTAGTAATAATGCTTACTTTTTATTTTTTTAAGATTTATTTATTTATTGAAGGCCAGAGTTACAGAGAGAGAGAAGGAGAGACAGAGAGGTCTTCCATCTGCTGATTCATTTCATAAATGGTCACAATGGCCAAGGTTGAGCCAGGCTGAAGCTAGGAGCCAGGAACTTCTGGGTCTCCCACGTGGGAGCAAGGGTCCAAGGACTTGGGCCACCTTCCATTGCTTTCCCAGGCACATTAGCAGGGAACTGGATCAGAAGTGGGGAAATCAGGATTCAAACTGGTGCCGATATGGGATGCCAGCACTGCAGGCCTTGGCGTAACCCACTGTGACAAAACAATAGTGCTCAGGATAAAGCTCAGGATAAAGGAAAAATTGTATACACACAAGTCAAAATTTCATTTTCAGATTTGGCTTTTAGTTAGGATGCAAGATCAATAACAGTTAAGAGCAAAATATAAGGGAGATCCTGGTAAGTAAATCAATTGTATATTTGTTATATAAGACTGTGTGTATATGTGTGTGTGTAGACATTTGCTTGAATAAACTCTTCTATGCAGACCAAGGTTCCTATTTAGCTCTTTGCTTTATCACTAGTGATGATACAGTGCCTAGCACAGAAGGTATACAATAGTATCTGGTAATTCGGTGACTGAAAGTATCAGAAGTCTCTGCATAGCAGGCAGATTGAGTACCAAAGTCAATATTTGCATCTGGATGAAGAAGAGTAAAAGATACCATATTTGTGGCCTAGTATTTAAAACCTCTAACAGCCTCTCTGATAAAAGTCCTACTCTCAGCCTACCTATGACCCAAAGCAACACTGCTTACTTGATAACTCCCAAGTGTAGCTTTGAGTGTGCCTGATTATGGTTTAGCAAAGATAACTCTGCTCTTTCAAGTACTTGACATCTTTCTGTGGATCCCAGCTGACCCCAGATTGACAATTGAAACTTTATTTCTTTGTTATTCCTTTAACTAACATTTAATGTGGTCTTTTAGACTGGGCATGAATCCAGATTGACCTTATCATATAACTATTCAGCACAAGGAGACTGAATTTTTTATGTACTGTGTTGTAGGCAGCATGCCAAGCCAAGGGGATAAGATGTGTTGCTCTTGCCTCAAAGGAACATAAAGTCTGTGACAGAGCCAAACACAAAAACAGGTAATTAATATTTATTGAGCTGAAAGTAATAATGAAGGTGTAATTGTGGTAAAAGCATCCAAATATACAAGGCCATAACAAACAGTGAACACATACAATATACTTAATAAAAGCGTGGTATTTGCCATTCTACAAGTCTTGGGTGGCAGCAACCCAGTGTTTGCACCTAGGAAATGGCCCTGGGGACGTATCTCAGAGGAATGGGGATATGTCACTCCACCACACTCTCAGTTCTCTCCCAAGCCTTTTGTTGATTTCGTCTACTGCTGAAAATTGAGCCACAAGTCCCAGGCTTACCTTTTATCATTTGCTTCTTGTTTTCCAGCAGTTGAGGGAGTAACTATATCATGTGACTGTACTAATCACGGAATTAGGGGCCAGCAGCATTTTACATGAAAGGCTACCCAATCTGTGGAGACCAAAGTTTATCACACAAATGAAGTCAGAAGTGGGTTGATAGAACAACAAAAAAAGAAAATAACTATATGGAATGGTGCTTCTGTTAATTTGCTTAACTTTAGTAATGATTTACTGCATATATATATCAAGATAGGTGTATCAAGTCTTTATACTGTGAACCTTAAATATAAATGATTTTTAGAAGAATAGGATAAAAATTTAGTTTAAAACATTACTATTGGAGAAGCTACCTGAGTAGGCTACTTTTTGAGGGTCAGAAGCCAGATCATAGACGACTGTGCGAGTTACAAGAGAGCATAAAGTGAGAGACTCCTACTAGGCTGAAGCTACCACAGTGAACTCATCTCAATGACTTAGTGCGCTGTTCAGCCTTGGCACTGACACTGTGAGCTTGGTGGTGTTTCACTGTCAGAGGTCCTGTCCATTACAGGAGGTCAGCAGCATCCCTGGCCTCTACCCCGTTAATGCCAGTCACACCTCCCCTCTCCATTACCAGTTACCAGTTATAAGAATAAAAAAAGGTACCCTGATATTGTCACATGTTCCTGGGGTGAAAAAAAAATCACCTCTGTTTATAAACCATGAACTTCATAATATTTCTGTTAGATACATTTTAGGTAAAGGTAAAAATTTGCTCCTTAAGTGACAAGTAGAGAATCGCTACTTTGGTTTTGGAAAACCCTCAGAATGGATAAGATGTGTCAATATTAAGATTCCTTCCCAGGAAGCTACACGGATACAGCAGTGTAGAAGATGGTCAGCCTGGGGAAGGTCAGTAAAGAACTTCACACAGAAATGATATTAAAGACAAAGTATTGAACAAGAGGATTGCCAGGCACACAAAGGCAAGGGGCCAAGCAGCAGCTCTCACAGGTCAGTGAAGAGAGGCAGAGAATAGATATGCCTCTATAGGGACCTTCAGGTAGTCAGTGTCACTCTGAGTTTGCCCAGGGTAATTCCTTCCTATATCTGTTGTCTCACAGTGTTTACAATAGCATCCCTATTTCATTACCACTTGTTCCATTTGCATGTTAAATAATGTTTGATCAACTTAGATTTTACTGAACTACTTGGATTTTAACATGTCATCAGGAGGCTAAGTATTTTTCATCCCTTCCTTTTGCCCATTTTCCTCTCCCTCTGTGTCTTCCATTTACAAGTATGTATTGAATTCTTGGTACTTTGTGATCACTATGCTGGCAATGTAAAGAACAGCAGAAAAGTCCCTGTTTTGGGACCAGGGGTTAAGCCACCACCTTCATCTCTGGCATCCCATACAAGTGCCACTTGGAGTCCCGGCTGCCACCACCTCCGATCTAGTTCCCTGCTAATACACCTTGAAAGGTAGTAGAGGATGACCCAGGTGCTTGGGGCCTTACACTCACATGGGGGAACCAGATTATGGGGTTTTAACCTTGTAGCTTCTACCTGGCCCAGCCCCAGACATTGAGCCAGCTGGGAAGTAAACCAGCAGATGGAAAATTTCTCTCTCTCTCTCTCTCTCTCTCTCTCTCTCTCTCACACACACACACACACAATCTATCTGACCACTCACTATCTCTCTGTAACTCTACCTTTCAAATAAATACAATTAATCTATCAAAAAAATCAGACCCTGTCTCTCCTCAAGGGGTTTACTCTGCAGTAACAGACTTACAAACCAGCAGTTATGACAATGAAAGAGTCCAGTGGAATAATTACCAGTTGCTTTGATCCCACTTAGGACTTCACAGAAACGTTTATGAAGAAGAAAGACAATGTTGCTGGTACCTGAAGACTTAGTAGGAATCAGCCAATATGTGGGAAAGCAGTCCAACATGAAAAAATACCATATGAAAGAACTTAGAAGTAATAGCACAAGGCTCTGTTCAGCTAAGGAGCTTAGTAAAGAAGTTGAAAGCAGCCAGGAGGGTGTGCGGATGAGCAGGACCTGGTGCAGGCTTATCTATCAGCCTTTAAATTTTTACAAAATCTAGAAGAAAATGACCCATCAAGGAACATCACAATTCTATGTTGGTATTAGAAGTTAATCTTTAAAAATGAAACTTTTATTTTTACTTGGAACCCATCTTTTGGGATCTTTTTCTTTCTTTCTTTTACATTTTAAGAGTTTGTGTTCTTTAGGGAAGCTTCAGCTTCACAGAAAAAAATGAGAAGAAGGTCCAGATATTTCCCATATGGCCCCTGCCCCCACATGTTCAGAGCCACCCCTATATCCACCTCCTCCACCAGACTGGCACATCTGTTAGAACTTATGAACCTACAAAGAAATAGACACCTTGTTATCAGCAAGTGTTGAGTTTACCTTAGGGTTTACTTTTGGTGCTGCACATTTTATGGGTTTAGACAACCGTATCATGATGGGAATCCAGTACTAAAGCAGCCAATGTCGCAAGTCCACTATTACCACGTCCTACGTGATGCATGTTCACTATTACAGCATCTAACCAAGTAGTCTCACTGCTCTGAGATTCTCTGTGCTCTGCTTATTCATCCCTCCCTCGCCCTCAACCCCTGGCAGCAACTGAACTTTTTACCTTATCCTGAACGTCATGTGGTGGGAATCATCCAGCTTGCAGCCTTTTCACATTGGCTTTGTCCACTTACATGCATTTCTGTTTCCTCCACGTCTTTTCACTGCTTGACACTTGTTTCTCAGAGACTCAAAACATTCCACTGTCTGGGTTACCTCAGTTTACCCATTTACCTACTGAAGGACATGTTGGATGCTTTCAAGTTTTGACAAAGTTGTTATAAACTTGTGTGCAGATTTTTGTGTGGACACAAATTTTCAGCTCCTTTAGGTAAATATCAAGGTTGCTGGATCTTAGGGATAAATATTTTTGTTGTAAGGAAATGCTTTATCTGTGCTGTTTGCTTTAAGAAAATTCTGATAATCCTTTCATTCTATTATAGTAAAGCAGAATGAAATGAATGAGAACATAGCAAGTTGACTATCACTGAGTTGTGGCAAACTCCATCTGTGTGATGGTTGTGGTTTTTGGATTTGTTCCTTTGTGTTTACTGAATAAACACACAGTATTCTATTAAAAATTTTGCTAAAGTAGCATTGTATGACAAGAATTTCTAGTTTAAGTTTTTAAATCAATGGTCCTTGGATGCATTAAAATAAATCTTCAACCTTATTGGAAAATTCTTTGCTTCTAGCAAACAGGTTTATAAATTCAACTTTGTAATGATAGGATCCAGATTGAGTATATGTAATTTAAATTTGCAGTATCATGTCTGTAAACATTTGCTAAAAGACAGCTTAATTTTTCAAAAGCCCTTGTGTCACTAGGTCCTCACCCTGACTTATAAGTTTCCACATTTAATTCCATCTAAGCCGGTATCTTCTGCCTTTGCTTGTCATTTCTGTATCAGCTTGAATCAATAATAATTATAATAAACAGCAGGAGCCCTTGCTATAATGATCATCATTTATGGGTTCTTCACTTTGTACCAGGCACTGCTATAAGTTTTTTTACGAGTCCTAATGTTCTTGGCAGGCATATAGGGAAAAACTGATTATATTTTTGAGCTGGAAGACCACACCTTCACCACGCCCCTGTGTGATCTCATGCCCCTACCAGACCACCTCTATGCCCACCTGTCAATCAGGGTAATAAATCACTCTCCTTTGGAAGTGGGTTAAAGGCCTGGAACATGGTGGGCGCAGCCCTTTTGGTCTTTTTTCCCTTTTCCCTTCTTTTTCCTCCCTGCCCTTGCTGCCCTGTGCCTTCGGGGCACGTGGCCTTTGAGCCAATGCTCCATGCTTCCCGGCCTGCATGCTCCTCCACGTGGTTGGCTCCTGGTGCTCAGTATGAATCCAGATTTCTCTTTTTCTTAGACAGGGCCCTCAGCCTCCTATGCACTTCTCTCACTGAATAAAAAGCTTAAAAATTTATCATATTGCCTGGTTTATTTGTGCCAGTATTCAGAATTCTTCTTTGAACATGTGGGCAAGAGCCCACAAGGCTTATTAATACTTCAGATTATTAATAAGCAAACTGGTAACATTAACTCATTTAATCCTGACAACAAGCCTGTGAGGTAGGCATTATTATCACGGTTTTCAGGCTCACAAAACTGGAGAACAGAAGTTCAACTACTTGCACAATGTCACAAGTGTAACCCTCATCTTCTCTCTCCTGGATCAGTGCAATTATCTGTCTCCTAACTGGGCCTCTGCTTCCACTGGTGGACTCCTTTTTTTTTTTTTTTTTTTTTTTTTTTTTTTACAGGCAGAGTGGACAGTGAGAGAGACAGAGAGAAAGGTCTTCCTTTGCCGTTGGTTCACCCTCCAATGGACGCTGCAGCCGGCGCACCACGCTGATCCGAAGGCAGGAGCCAGGTGCTTCTCCTGGTCTCCCATGTGGGTGCAGGGCCCAAGCACTTGGGCCATCCTCCACTGCACTCCTGGGCCACAGCAGAGAGCTGGACTGGAAGAGAAGCAACTGGGACAGAATCCAGCGCCCCAACCGGGACTAGAACCCGGTGTGCCGGCGCCGCAGGCAGAGGATTAGCCTATTGAGCTGCGGCGCCTGCCTATCCCTGGTGGATTCCTAAGTCCCCCCAGAGGCCACCTCTGGATTTCCTCCAGCCTGGCTACTATTTGAGGAATTTTCCCGGGTGCCACCATGAGCCCAAGGATACTTTTTTGGGCTGAGGACAAGGGGAGGACATGAGAATTGAGTAAGAGAGCAAATAATGATTTGCTTATTTTTTTCTAGCATATACAGAGCCTTCACAAAACCCTTCACTTACTTTTGTATTATTTTTCTAATTATGTATTTAGAGGTTGATTATTTGCTGCCCCAGAACTATCTCAGTGCATTGGTAGAATTCCATTTCCCAACCCTGTCTCCACACGGCAAACACTGGGACAGCGGGGGCGAGGTAGTTGGTGGTGTTCTCCAAGTGCATCTAAAGAGTCCAGTGTGACCATGTCCATGTCTTGGGAGAACCGCACGCCTCTGTCCCACAGCTGGACTTGAGAAGCAAAGTGCAAACACACTCAGCGTGGGTGAGTGTGTTTGTCATCGCTCACTTCAAATGCTGCAGCTGATTTCTGCTCTTGTTCTTCCTATGCCAGTGAAGCAGCCAAGACTGACTGCATCCTAACTTTAGAGTCTGGATCCTTAGAGGGATGCTCTAATATGCTCAATCCCCGTATCTAGCTTTTCTAAATGGAGGCATTGCTGGTGTCTCAAGGAGTAACCCTGCGCTGCTGTTCACACCCTAATGAACCCCATGCTCTAGTTAGGAGACAAACATTAAGCAACATTACAAGGCAGTGTGTTCCAGATGGGGACAGCAATACACTTAAGCAATGGGATGGCATGAACATGAAATATTTGACTCCAAGGGAACTAGGGCAGAGTTCTCAAAGGAACTGTAATAAGTCAACAGGTGCTTGTCAGATAAGAGGCAGGTTGACTTAGGAACTGACACGCACACAGGCACAGGAGGGAGCAGCAGTACACCTGGGCAGGGCAGGGAGCCAGAGTCCTTCATGCACTCCCGGAGCACAAAGCCCCAGGGGAGGGCGCTGAGAGAGGGTAGGGGCCAGGTTCCCACACTCTGATAGTGAAGGTGTTGCCTGTTCCTGGCAAGATTTTTCCTACAAACAAGAGGAATGGCTGGAGGTTTTCAAATAAGACAGGGCCATGGTCAGACTGGGGTTTAGATTACTCTGTTAACAGAGGAGGAAATATCAAGGCAGGAAAATTGATCTACACAGGAGGAGATAAGCCACTAGGGCAGCTGGGGACCTGCCCAGACAGGCTACAGATAAGATGATATTGATGCTTTGGAGATAAAGGCACAGAACTCAGTGACAGATGAAGCGGTATGGAGATGAGGGAGAAGGAGGCATTGCTGACTGCAGGCACCTGGTCTGGCACAGGCTTAGCATGGTGCCTCCACCCTGTGGTCTCTGGATACGTGGGACCATAGTAGCCACCGGTTGAACTGTGCAAGCTGCTTTGCTTCACCTACAATTTCTCCCTGAGTGCATGTTCTGATGGAAGGGACTTTATCTTAGGCAGTCAGTATCCTGCCTGTGTTTGGCCTACAAAATATTGCTTAATTATTGCTTACAGAATCAGTGAAGGAATAAAGAAAAAAATTTTTTTTTTTTGACAGGCAGAGTGGACAGTGAGAGAGAGAGACAGAGAGAAAGGTCTTCCTTTGCCGTTGGTTCACCCTCCAATGGCCGCCGCGGCCGGCGCACTGCGGCCGGCGCACCATGCTGATCCGATGGCAGGAGCTAGGAGCCAGGTGCTTTTCCTGGTCTCCCATGGGGTGCAGGGTCCAAGCACCTGGGCCATCCTCCACTGCACTTCCTGGCCACAGCAGAGGGCTGGCCTGGAAGAGGGGCAACCGGGACAGAATCCGGCACCCCGACCGGGACTAGAACCCGGTGGAATAAAGAAAATTTTAAAAGGAGAGAGAATAAAACCTGGAGACACTTCAGAGGACAAGAGCATTAAAGAATTAAAAAAAGTTACAATAGAATTGTTTGCAGAAATTAGTCTAGTTTCGTCATGCAGATGAGGACATTGTGTCAGAAATTCAGGTCGTATCACATTTTTTTTTATGTCCATGATAAATGTAGATTCTGATTTTCAATGCACTGTTGAAAAGGTAGAGTTCAGAAGTGGGATCATGTGTAGATGTCAGATTTGGGACACAGAACTGTCTTCTTCTTTTTAAAAATTTATTTATTTATTTGAAAGGCAGAATGACAGAAAGAGGGGGAGGGACAGAGAGAGAGTGAGACCTTCCATCTGCTGGTTTGTTCCCCGAATGACCACAATAGCCAGGGCTGGGCCAAGCCAAAGCCAGGAGCCTTGAACTCCATCCAGATCTCCCACAAGGGTGGCAGGGGCCCAAGTACTTGGTTCATCGTCTGCTGCTTTCTCAGCCACATTACCAGGGAGCTGGATCAGAAGCAGAGTAGCCAGGACTCAAACCAGCACTCTGATATGAGAAGCCAATGTTACAGGAGGCTGCTCAACCTGCTAGCTGCAGGGCCAGCCCCCTGGAATAGAGAATTTTCCAAGACACACCTCAGGAAAACATAGGTGGAGTCAGGAGCCAGGAATGTCAAAGACAGAGCTCAGGCAACCTCCCAGCTAGCTAGCATGCTAGCTTCCTGAAGTGGGTATCAGCCTACTTTTCAGATTGCCATGACTTTCAGAGAATGAATGCTTATAAACCCCTGAAGCAATGCCTAGTATGTACTAAACTCTAGTAAGTGAAAATGAGCATATACACACAATGTTTGGGGATCGGAGGAAAAAGACTTGGAGGAAGTAAAAGGTAGGAGGAAATCAGGGAGCCGGGGGACCACAGAAGATCAGGGAAGAGAGAGGTTAAAGAAGGAGGGAGCAATTGCGTAGCAGATGCTTAAGATTGAGACTAAAGAGGATTGAAAAGGGCCTACTGGTGTTGGCAGTTGGAGGTCCACTTGGGTGTAGGGTCAGGGGAAAAGTGGGGTGGGCTCAGTGAGCCAGGGGGTGAGGAGTGGGAAGCTTAATGTGGGCAGTCAGTTCCAGGTGAGGCTGGGCAGAGAAGAGACAGCCAGAGCTGGGAGCTCTTGAACTTGGTTCTAGTCTCACGTTACAGCCATAGTCCCAGAGCCCTCCCCTGTGCAGTGACAGAGACTTGATCTCTACATCCCTGTCTGCTCTGGTGGCCGCATCCCTTCCTCTCTTGCTACTCACATTCAGTGGTGATTGTTACTGGTCGCAGAGTGGAGGATGGTTACTGGAGCAAATTGGTGGGTTCTTTTCCTCTGCTTAGGATGGAAATAAAAGGCTGCAAAACGATTTGCAAAGAAGCGGAAATTTTATTTTTGTTTTGTAAAGGGACAGCAAAGTGTCTTGTCTGAGAGGAGACCAGAGGGGGTGCCTCAAGCACACACTGGTTTTCAGTAAGTGTACCAGGTTTTTAAGGCTTTATTGTCTATTCGTTGGGTCTTTCTATGGGGGTGCCCAATGGATGGGGGTTTCACATAATGTATGTTGATTGGCTTGGGGCCCATGGAGGTAGCAGGGGTCTCTTGGAGATAGTTTGCCTCTTCTTAGGTGGGCTCATCCCCCAGTTCTGCTAGTTCTGGATGGAAAATTACAACTCGCTTGAAAATGTGGTCAAACCATAGGCTGAGACATACAGAATAGGATGTTACAGTGGTGAGAGGCACCAGTGGGTCTCAAAGCTGCCAGCCACAGCTTGTAGCCTGCTTGCACAAGACATTCTAGCAATGTCTGAGGGTCCCACAGATGCACAGTCCCACCGGATGGCCTCAGTGACCAAATTCTTTTTGACTTAAAATGGTACCTGAATCAGTTGCTGATGTCCTTTGTAGAATCTTGTTTTGGGATTATGGAGATGCATATTGTTAAGGGCTGGTTTACTTTTTAATTTATAAAATGTGTTCCGTGCTCAGTTTCTCCACTGATTCCCAAAAGAATGGGGTGACTTTTCTCAAGGTCACAGAAGGAGTAAGTCAAGAATTGAAGCCAGGCCTGCTGGGAGAGATATTCCATGCCTGGGAACTGAGGTGAGTAAGTAGGGTGGGTGGCACAGAACTGGTCAGAATTGAGCCTCTAAAGAATAAAGATTTTAGTGATGCAAAATGCTGTTTAGTACAAAATGTCATTTATTTCTCAGAATAGTAAGTTTTTCTTTTATAAATTTTTATTTATTTTTAGAAAGGCAGAGAGATTAACAGTGCTCTAATTTACTGATTTGCTACCCAAATGCCTACGACAGCCAGGGCTGGGCCAGGCTGTACCCAGGAACTAGGATCTCAGTATAGGTCTCCCCCGTGGGGCTTGAACCACCACCTGCTGCCTCTCAGAGAGAACATCAGCAAGAAGCTGGAACGGAGAGTGGAGCCAGGACTCAAACCCAGGCTCCGACAGGGGATGTGATTATCCAAAGCAGTGCTTTTTTTTTTTTTTTTAAATGAATTTATTTAAAATTATTATTGAATTTTACTTATTTAAAATTATTTAAAAATTTGCTTATTTGAAAGGAATATCCACTCTTACCATAGGACATATGATTTTTATTGGGAAAAATGTAATTTTTTTTAAATCCTGTAATGGTAGAGTGTGTAATAGGAGTGAGATGGTTCTATTTGCAACTGGACAATTTGAAGACCTTTTCACATGCATTATTTTTCGTGTGTTGAGAATGCTGACACAGAAGTGACTAATTCCATTGGGGAAATAATGATCTAGTGTTAGATGATGTGACCTCCCTGAGTCTGAGAGAATCACCTGGGAACATCATGTAGACACTCAGTTTCTTCGCTCCTGGTGGGAGGGGGTGCCAATCTGGAGAGCCAGACACTGTGCACTAGTGATCAGATAATGTCAGCAGGGTCCCGGGCTGTGATGGGAACCCATCCATCAGCGACTCCACCTGCACGCAATCCTCATCTTTACCATCAGGGCATCAGGGTGGTGCCTGCACTGCTGTTATCTGTTTGTCACTCAAACTCAAGAGGAGATTAGAAATAAGGCATGGGGTGGGAACGAAAGGGAGCTAGAGGAGGAGGAAAACAGAGGGGGAAAACAAGCAGTGGGTAAAAGGTCACAAATGGTGACTTCGGCTCTTTCAAAAAATGGTGTAAAGTCTGGCCGCCGCTGTGGCTCAATAGGCTAATCCTCCGCCTTGCAGCGCCTGCACACCAGGTTCTAGTCCCGGTCGGGGTGCCAGATTCTGTCCCGGTTGCCCCTCTTCCAGGCCAGCTCTCTGCTATGGCCTGGGAGTGCAGTGGAGGATGGCCCAGGTCCTTGGGCCCTGCACCCGCATGGGAGACCAGGAGAAGCATCTGGCTCCTGGCTTCGGATCAGCGTGATGCGCCGGCCACAGCGCACTGGCCACGGCAGCCATTGGAGTGTGAACCAACAGCAAAAGGAAGACCTTTCTCTCTGTCTCTTTCTCTCTCACTGTCCACGCTGCCTGTCAAAAAAAAAAAAAAGGTGTAAAGTCGTGGCTTCGTGGCTTCATCATCCTACAAAGCATGTATGGGCTAATATCCAAGAAGCACTTTGAGTGCTGTAGAAAATAGTAAGAATATAAAAGTGAAAGATATCTCAGATATATAGGCGATGCATCAGAAGAAGTAAAATTGCTTGATTCATCAAAATGATGGGTGTAAAGTGAAGAAAGCGGAGTTGTTTGTTCTCTGGCACGGTAACAAGTCTGTTTTTCCTAAGGATGAATGTAGTTTTAGCAGTTTCACCGACAATAAAAGAGAACAGAAATATTGCTTCCCTGTTCACTATGAGGATGAAACACTGCTAATTTGCTCCCAGCAGAAACAATTCATTTGTCTTTACAGAACACACTTATAAAACTTTAAGCTATCTATGGCAAGCAAAAACACCTATGATCAAGTAGTTTTTTTTTTTTTCAATAAAAATTAGAGTTTCAAGTTTGCAGTGTAACTTGATTTTATCTTGGAAATGATAATGTTTTAAACATGGCGCCAGAATATTCTGGACATTGTGTGTGTTTTTTTTTTTAACTTTTTAAAAAAGATTTATTTATTTATTTGAAAGTCAGAGTTACACAGAGAGAGAAGGAGATGCAGAGAGAGACAGGTCTATCCTCTGCTGGCTCACTCCCCAGTTGGCTGCAACGTCGGAGCTGTGTGGATCTGAAGCCAGGAGCCACGAGCTTCCTCCGGGTCTCTCACGCAGGTAAAGAGGCCCAAGGACTTGGGCCATATTCTGCTGCTTTCCCAGGCCACACCAGAGAGCTGGATTGGAAGTGGAGCAGTTGGGACTCGAACTGGCACCCATATGGGATGCTGGCACTGTAGACAGTGGCTTTACCCGCTACACCACAATGCTGGCCCCTGGATATTGTGTCTTAATGTAATTAGCACCAATTGGAAGCACTTCCACTGAGATCTGGTACCAGAGAGGGATGCCTACTCTCAACATTATTATTCAATATAGTACTGGAATTTTTAGCCAGAGCCATTAGGAAAAAAAAAATTAAAGGGATACAAATTGGGAAAGAAGTAGTCAAACTATCCCTCTTCGCAGATGATATGAATCTTTATTTAGAAGATCCAAAGAACTCTACTAAGAGACTATTGGAACTCATGGAAGAGTTTGGCAAAGTAGCAGGATATAAAACCAAAGCACAAAAATCAACAGCCTTTGTATACACAGACAATGCCATGGCTGAGAAAGAACTTCTATGATCAACCCCATTCACAGTAGCTATAAAAACTATCAAATTCCTTGTTATAAACTTAACCAAGGATGTCAAAGATCTCTATGATAAGAATTACAAAATCTTAAAGAAAGAAATAGGATACCAAAACATGGAGTAATCTTCCATGTTCATGGATTAGAAGAATAAATATCATCAAAATGTCCATTCTCTCAAAAGCAATTTATAGATTCAATGTGATACCAGTCAAATTACTGAAGACATTCTTCTCAGATCTGGAAAAATTGATGCTGAAATTGATATGGAGGCACATGAGGCCAGAAATAGCCAAAGCAATCTTGTACAAGAAAAACAGAGCCAGAAGCATCACAATACCAGATTTCAAGACATACTACATGGCCTCGGGTGATTACTGACATCATAAATAAGAGTGTCAGTTGTTAAATCAACAACAGGAGTCACTCCCCATGTGGGACCTCTGTCCTTCATGTGTTGTACTATGCGAATTAATGGTAAAACTAGTATTCAAACAGTACTCTATACTTTGTGTGTGTGTGTGTGTGTGCAATCTGTTGAAATCTATACTTAGTATAAACTAAGTTGATCTTCTGTATATAAAGATAATTAAAAATGAATCTTAATGAAGAATGGGATGGGAGAGGGAGTAGGAGATGGGTTGGTTTGTGTGTGGGAGGATGGTTATGGGGGAAAAAACCACTACAATTCAAAAAGTTGTACTTTTGAAATTTATATTTATTAAATAAAAGTTTTCTAGGCCGGCGCCATGGCTCACTAGGCTAATCCTCTGCCTGCGGTGCCAGCACCCCAGGTTCTGTTCCCGTTGCTCCTCTTTCAGTCCAGCTCTCTGCTGTGGCCTGGGAGTGCAGTGGAGGATGGCCCAGGTGCTTGGGCCCTGCACCCGCATGGGAAACCAGGAGGAAGCACCTGGCTCCTGGCTTCAGATTGGTGCAGTGAGCCAGCCACAACACACCGGCCATTGTGGCCACTTGGGGGATGAACCAACGGAAAAAGGAAGACCTTTCTCTTTGTCTCTCTCTCTCTCTCACTGTCTAACTCTGCCTGTCAAAAAAAAAAAAGTTTTCTAAAAAACCCAAACAAACAAGAAACAAAAACAAGCAAACAAACAAAAAACTCTTGTGCCTATATCTGGAATGGGATCTATAAGTTTGACTGTAAAATGCTCTACCACAAAACTGAAAGAAAACAACTAATTCTCTCCTTTATCCCAAGAAAATACTTTGAAATAAAAATGTTGTGTTTGCAAAGATACTTGATAGTTACATTATTCAGAGTAGAAAGAAAAACTTAGATAATAGTTAATAAATAATTGCATTCTGATATGATAGGCCATTATGTAACTATTAAAATGATAAACACACTGGCCGTGAAAACCTTGGGAAAATGTTCACTATATAACGTTTTCAAGAGTGTAGAACAAAGAAAAGTGTGTGCATACCCTATGATTCTGCCCATGTGAAATCTGTGACTGAAACATGAAGATAGGGAAACCATTATGGTATTAGTGCATCAGGCAGAATAAGCTGGGTTTGGCCATGCTTAACAATCCCTGTGCATCCATGTCTTTTGACAAAAGTTGGGCTACATGATTGGGCTCTTCTTCAGGTCCAGGCTGGTGGAGCCTCCATTTTCACACGCATTTCCTCAATTATCCCAGCCTTGACAGAGGAATGATGTGGTTGACACTCTGTTTTAAAGACTTCACATGGGAGTGGAAGGTGTCCCTTCTACACACATTTATCAGGATGAAGCAAGCCACATTGGCACTCCTAGCATCAAAAGGGACAGGAAAGCTAAATCTTACAATGTGATCAGAAAGAGATATTTGGTGAACAACACTGATAATCTCAAAGAGACTGGTGAAATTATAGATTCTTTTCTGAATATTTATAATAATAAGATATGCTTTGTACTATTGTTACCTTGGATTCCACTTATGAGAAAGAAAGTGGGATTCGATATAACCATACTAAACTTTCAAAGAAAGGCTTTTAACTGAAAATTCTTCAAAATGTACATCCTTTGATTCAAACATTTTAAATGGATTAGGATGATAAACACTTTCATGTTAGGAAATACAGTTTGATTTAAAAATATTTCTGGCTTCACATCATTGTAATATGCAATTTGTAAATTACATGGAAGAAAGGAACTACAAGAGGCATTCTGTTATAAATATTTATAAATGCAGTTAGAAAAATACATCTTTTGCCTGTGTACAATGTAACAATTTGCTTGCTTCAGCAAGCAATCAGCAAGAAGGAAAATACTTGTTACACTAGTAGCGTTTTAAATATTGCAGAATGCAAACCCCTGGAAAACACCCATTGAGAAAGAATGGGAGACAGTGTGACATACAGCAAATGATGATGGCTTTGGTCTCAGGGAGATTCAAGTGCTGGACCACTATTTACTAATAACATAATCTGGGATACTCTGGGCTAATCCCTTCTATAAAAGGAATGAAAACTCCCCCCTTTGTGTGTATATTGAAGTTTGTGAAATAACACTTACACAGCACTTAGAAACACACCAGCACTGAATAGATAAATGTTCTTGGTTGCATGTGTTAGCTGAATATGTCACAAGTGTGGGCAATTACCCAGTGATCCAGCCATATTCTAAGGAGAGCAGGTGTCTTTTGAATTCCATCTGTTAGGAATGGATATGTGGAGATACTTGGTAAAAATGCACACAACCTGTTTGTTCTTACTGAATAGAGACAGTTCAAGTTGCATGCTATAAAGTGCCTGTCCTTTAACAGGTGCTCAACCTGTGAGGGATGATAACTGGGGCTGGCAGCCCTGCCATGGGTATAGTGAGCACAGACAAATAGAGGAAGGCAGTGATGGCCAATCAAACATCCTCTTCTTGCTGTCCTGAAAAAGTTGATTCCTCAACAGGGGTAAGGCCAGGGGAGAGGAGTGAAACCACCAGAAGTCCTCAGGGATGCTTTGGGAATTGGAAGGCCACACCAGACCCTGCTGCCTCAACTCCATCTGTCATCCCAGAGCAGAAGGGACCCTTTAGCAGCAGGTGATCCCAACACTGGGAGAAACACGAACTTATCTGGATTGTGAGATTGGGACACGTGCACAGGCCTCTCTGGTCTTCTTGATTTGACAATCTGCTTTGTGTCCAGGTCAGGATGGCTCTCTGGGCCCCATCTCTTTCCCTGGAACCCACAGGCAAAAAAACCTCCAAAGCTCATTGAAGGAGGGGGTGAATAAGATACAACAGCACATTGGGTTTCATACCTGCTAGAGAGGCAATTTTGTCCATGTGGTGGACATAAATTTCTTGAGCCTACCCAGAAATCCTCAGGGCTCCCACTAACTCGGTGGAGAGAAAGCAAACAGTTAATGACTTTGCACCCCTCAGGGCCACATTTCGTCCTGGGATGCTCAGCCTCTCCTTCGCCCGTGCTTAGACAAGTCTTATCATCAGGGCCCGGCTCTACGTCTCCTCTTCTGAACTCCTCTGACAGAGTGATCTTCCCAGTGTTTCTCTGTACCATATGTGGTCCGGGTGTGCTCCTGTGTGCACAGGGAGTCTTGTGTTTTCACTTCTGCTGTGAGCTGTTTGTGGGCAAGGACCAGAGCTCCTGGTCCTTTCCAAGGTTCACACAGGTTCCAGCAGGTGTTTAGGAATGAGGTGCACAGTCACTTAAAAATCAACTGCAGTACCTGAGGATTCATTCGGCCAACCGGCTGCAGAAGGTTGAATTTGGCCTCATATCTCTCTTGTTCTAAGTGTTGCCTTTATTCGCCTTCTTTAAAAAACCCCAAGATGGTCGAGAGTCTCCTGAAAGTTGACAGAAAAGGGAGTCTAGGAAAATATCTAGCTACCACGAGTGCTTCCCTCTCTGAGTATTAAGGTTATTCTTCCCGACTTCAGAGTTTCTCCTAGGACAGCTTTGTGGCTCAGGCTTGTGTGAAGATTTAGCCCTTCAGCCAGCCAGTCAGCAAACACTGACTTCGCCCTATCTGGAAGCTGTTTGTGGGTAGGAATTACAGGCTGGATCCTGTGATCCCACATGACCAGCACTGTTCTTGGCACATCGTAGCCACTCAGACACTAGTCTCATAAGTCAGTTTCTGCTTTGCTTTCATCATTTCCACATTTGGAGAAGTTTCTCTTAGCTTGTAGGATAGCCAAATTCTGCCTGACTGTAAAACCCAAGAGTAAAAGCTGCCAATGAGTCTCCTATCCTTTCTCTCCACTCTCCAGAGAGCTACCTCCCTGATGTTAGAGACGTCCACGACCCGGCCCAGAGGTCCGCTTTCCTTTGATCCTGCACCCAGAAGCCTGAGAATCTTGTTTTTAGTGACTTCATGCAGTAAAGGGCCCTGTCCTTCTCACAGCCTTTGCCTTCCTCTCCTAACGATGCCAGCTGTCACAGACCCAGAAGACAGCAACATGTTCATTCCAGGGAAAGGAAACATAGGGTAAGGAAGGGTATAGAAAAAGAGAGTCCAGTTCCAAGAAAGGAAAAGAGGGGGATCCTGGCACTGAGCTGCTTCAAGCTGATGGCAGAGTCTGAGACAGGTGTTCCAGAAAGAAAGTGCATGCTTGAGTGTTTCCTTCCCCTGCCAGCCATAGAGACAGCAATTCTTAACTCCTCCATTGTTAACAAGAGCTACTGAGGAAAGCCCGTTTTCCCTCCCCTGGTTCCTCAGTTACTGTTGGTTCCATAATATGGATAAAAAGAAAAAGAATCAAGGAGAAATCTTATCACAGGGGACTGTAGATAAAACCTTTAAGCTGACCCCAGGACCCTGTGAGCGCAGGTGGTGGTTGCCAATTCTGGCTGCTTTTGTGTCGTGTGCTTAGCTCAGAAAGTGCTAACCAGGAGGCGGATGGCTTTTAGGCTTGGAAAAATCATTATACTTGGAATTTACTCTTTGAAATCTCTAAGTTCTCCAAAAGTACAAACAAAATCTGTCCTTGTCCTTATCATTAAGCTAACTAAAAATTGACAGTTAATGGGATTATTTTCAAAGAAAGGAACCAGTAAAAAGTAACTTCTGTTGTAAGTGACTCATCCTTTCATTTAATCTGGCTCATTGTTTTTTTTTTTTACTCTTTTATTTTAACTGATACAAAGTTGTACACATTGATGGGATGGGGATGTGGAATTTTGATACATGTATACAAAGTATAATGATTAGTGAAAATAATTAGCATATCCATTGCTTCAAACAGTTACTATTTCGTTATGGAATGAACATTCAAAATGGTCTCTACTAGCTATTTTGAAATATGCAGTTAATTGTTGCCAGTCACAGTTATCTCACTTTGCTCTGCAACATTAGGAGTTATTCCTCCCGCCCATCCACACCTCTGGACCCATTAGCCATCCTCTCTCCATCCCACACTCCCTCATGGGTTCAAGTTTCAGGTTCTACATCCCTGATCTACGGTTTTAGCTTCCACCTGAGTGAGGTGGTGCCTGTCCCTCTATGCCTGGCTTATTTCAGTTAACACATGTCCTCCAGTTCAATCTGTGTTGGCTCAAGTGACAGCATCTCATTCTTGTTTTATGGCTGAGTAACATTTCATTGTGTGTATATTCCACATTTTCTTTACCCATCCACTTATTCAAGGAAGTCAAAGGTGATTCTCTATCTTGGCTACAGGGAATAGTGCTGCAGTGAACCTGGGGGCCTCTTTGACAGACGCATTCCGTTTCCCAGTGGTGGGACTGATGGATCACATCGTAGACCTGTTTTTAGTTTCTTTGGGAATCCTTGTGCTATTTTACAAAGTGGTGATACCCATTTACTTTCCCACAATGTACCTGAGTCTCCTTTTTTTTCTGCATCCTCATCAGTATTTTTTTTATCTTTTCAATAATAGTCAATATAACTGAAGTGAAATGAAATCTCATTGTGGTTTTTATTTGTGTTTTAACCTATTTAATTTTATCATTCCCTTGATTCAGGGTGTCTAGCGCTAGCAAAACAAAGCAAAACTATGAAAAAATAAAGTAAAATAAAGCAAAACTTTTAAACACTCGGCTGGGTCCAGTAACTTTAAAGTTCTGTGGTTGTTATAATCACTGCTGCTGGCCTGATTAAGACAATGACAACCAGTGGTGGTTTTTCCAGATGAAGTGGGAATACATGATTATACAGAGATAGCTGGTCATCAGTGACAATCACAGAATCATCATAAAAAAAAAAGAAGGAAAATGGGAAAATACATCCTGTAGCACAGATGATAACGTCAGTATTCTCCACAGGGCTGTCTTCTTCAAGACGCATGACTATTTTCATAAATTCAATCACATTGAATTTGACTGTCATCCTTCCAGAAATGTTGTGATGGGAAAGTTGTCACTGGGGCTCACTTGGAAGTTTAGAAATCTTCAAAAACAAGGAAGGTGATTCCTGTGAGGGATCTTCAACAACTCCATGGAAAGTGCATGTTGTGGAAAAACCACATATGGATTTCAAAAAAGTTTTGCACCAAAATAAACTCATCTGTTAATTCCATTTTCTATGAATTTTTTGAGGTGCCTGTGTACTTCATTCACTTATCTATTTATTAATCCCAGAAAACTTCATTGTGCGCTCTTTTTCTTCCTCTGTCTCTAGAGATGAGATGGAAAACCTTTAGGAAAGGTTAAAGCTCCACAATTCTCCTTTTCCCTCCTGTTGCTTCAATCTTCCTCAGACAAGGCCATTATTAAACCAAGAAAAGTAGACATCTGGGGGACACAGCTCTGGTCTTCCTGCAGAAGAGCCTTCCCTGTCCTCAGCTTTTCCACTGTGGGGCTTTCAACACAGCCTGTCTATGCTCGTTCAAATCCAGGCATGGATAGCGGCTGCTCTGTGGGTCCATTCTAAAGTGTGCACCTGACCCTGCGCTCTGATCAAACAGTGTTCACAACGCCTCCTCGTGTTCCTTGATCTGAGATAGCTGAATTTCACACAGTGGTGGTAATTGAGCAAAGTCTCATTTACAATGTCACATAGTCACAATATTGAGGACATTGAAATTTACAGGGAGGGAAATCTTTCTCCTACTTTTATTTCCTTTGCTTTGTATTTGATGAAAATATTTCTAAAACGTATTAGGGTCTTGTTTCTTAAACAGTGCACCATGAACATAACTCAACCTTCCTTTACAGTTTATTCTCACCATTAAGCACCTTAATTACTGCTCAAGGCTATAATGCAGTTTTAACAGCTCCTCCCTGTGCTGTCCATTATGGTGGCTACTGTCACTGAGGCTGCACCCAGCAGTAGTTCCCTTCTTATTTGTTGCTCTGACCTGACAAACCGGAAAAACCCATGCTTAGAATTATCTGTAAAATGGAAGCCAATAAATTCTGAGTGATTATCTTCAACCCTGCCTCATTAATTCAGTTACAATGTGCAGACGCCTGTTTTTCTCCTTCCTAATTCTTCTAAACCAATCAGCTGAGACGCAACAAATGCATTCTAAAGGGAAACACAAATACTTTGTCTGAAGCTCTGGACCATAGTTTGCATGGTTAAATCCTGAGTTTAATTTATCTTCTGCTCAGTGATTCAACACAGATGCTGTTGTGGTCTTGTGGACAACATCACTAAAGAAGATGAAAAGAACAATAGCTGGGACAAGCCTTCATCTCACACACGTTCACTATCTGGGCGCCTCCTCTGGTACTAGAGAGCATCTGTAATAAAGTAAGAGTGTGTCCAAAGTGGGGTACTGGGGGCAGGAGAAAGAAAACAGAAATTGCCTAACTGGGTGAAAGAAAACCACATAATGACTTCACCATGTAAAGATACACAGAACTGGAAAATGTGCATGAACCAGAACTCCTGTCCCTCTCAACATCAACACCTCCTCGTGTGGCTGCCTCTTTGTACTGTGCTCTGGGCTTCCTGCTGCCTTGGAAATCCTGCCGAGGATGTTGGCCTGTGAACTGATAGAAAAGGCTTCAGTTCTTCCTGACACGTTTCATGTGTTCCTCTCTTTAAAACAAAAGACTTGGTGTGAGGGGTGGCTGCTTGGCACAATGGTTAAGACACAGTTTGAGATGCCTGCATCCGTGTCAGAGTGCTGGTTTGAGTCACAGCTACTCCACTTCCCACCCAGCTCCCTGCTAATACACCTGGGAGGCAGCAAATGATGGCTCAAGTGCTTGGGCCTCTGCTGCTTATGTGAGAAACTTGGATTTAGTTCCAGGCTCCTGGCTTCAGCCTGGCCCACCCCTGGCTGTTGCTGGCATTTGGGGAGTGAACCAGAAGATGGAAAATTGATTCTCTCTCTCTCTTGCTATATATATATATATATATCTTTTATATATAGATATATATCTTTTATATATAGATATATATCTTTATATAGATATCTTTATATATATATATATAGATATCGATATATATATTTCAAAAAAACAAATTTTGAAAAATGTAAAGATTGCGCTTGGCAACCTTTAGATGTTGTAACTGCACCTCTTTCTTCACCTGTCTAATTCCTCAGCAGTGCTTGGTGACCCTGGGTCCTTTCACAGCCTCAATCTTCTGGATTCCGTGTCTCCATCTCTGGATTCACACAGCCATTTTCCTGGCAGAGCTCCTAAATCTTTGCATCTTGCAAAGGGTTGAGATCTGAGTTCCTCACTTTACTTCTCAAATTACTCTCTAAGGTTCTCAATCAGTATCTGGCTTCGGCAACTTACTTTCATACCTCCTCACACAGCATTTCCATGTCCCTTTTTTCAAGTCAGTGATCATTCCTTAAATGGGGAAAAAAAACGAAGAAAAATGATTATTAATTTTGTTCTTGGGTTGAAGCATAGCAAATGCACTATTAAGGAAACATTAGCTTTATTTCTGCTCTTTCCTATAATTCCATGCCAGCCTTTCTATTAGCGGTTAATGCCTGGAAACCTCAGTTCCCTTGGCTCTAAGATAAAGGAGGTTCAACTAAGAGTTTCTTCAGCAAACCCCAGTTTTAAAATGCTGTGACACTTCACAGTCTGCACGCCTTTCTCCAGAAAAAGTTCGCATCAAAATAAGCATATATTTTAATTCCATTTTATGAGGTCTTTGAAGCACCCTGGCATTACTTGGCACACAGTGAAAGAAAAATACATTCTGCTGGATTGAAGGGTGTGATTTGGACAAAAAGATGACTAGGGTTGCCACAAAACAGCTGTGACTTTCCCATAATGGCCAGCAGAGGGCGCACGTGAACACGAAGAAGCCTGACCATTCTTTGAGCTGGGTGAGTTTCTCTCCGCTATAATTCGATTTTTGTTCAGTTGCTAAGCACGTTTCCAACAGCTGAGCGATGTGCAGCTTGTTCGCCATACTAAATTAGCACAACTACACAGGTTCCCTAACTGTTCAGAGACCTCAGAGTAAGTGCATTGTTAAATAACTATTTGGAAAATGTGCATTACTTAAATCGCCTGTCTGGATAACTCTAAATCTCCCTAAATCTTCCTTGCAGACTGCAAAGATATTTCTAAATTATACCATTCAGCATATCAGGGTGATGATATAAATTCATTATCCAAGCTGCTGTGTGTTTTGACTCAACGGTGAAGTATTTTACACAGATACACATATTTTCATTGTAAAGAAAGCAAATCAAGAAAAAGGCTCCTCCCACACACTAATATCCATTCGTTATCCCCAGAGGAAGCCACTGTAAACAGTTTCTTGAAATTGCACATGCTTGTATAAACCTTAGCTATCTGGTTGTTTTTATAGGTGAGATCACAAATGCATAGTCTCACAACATCATTTTCTTCAACCAATATTTTATATCTGCACATATAAATGTGCTTTATTCCTCTTAATGGCCACGTAGTCTTCCACAACATAGATGTGTTAGCTAGTAGAGATCTTGACAAAGGATAGTGATAAAAAGCAAAAGGCCCCAGTGTTTCTGGTCTGGTGATTGACAATCCATTTGGCCCAGCCAACACACTCACCCCTCTGCTGTCTCATGTGTGGACAGGTGTTTTCAGTAGAAAACTATAAAAAGAACCCGTGACTCTTAGCTATGTTGTGCCTTGTGGTGTTTTTTTGTTTGTTTGTTTGTTTTTGTTTTCGTTTTTTTTGACAGGCAGAGTGGACAGTGAGAGAGAGACAGAGAGAAAGGTCTTCCTTTTTTTGCTGTTGGTTCACCCTCCAATGGCCGCCGCGGCCCGGCCAGTGCACTGCGCTGATCTGATGGCAGGAGCCAGGTACTTCTCCTGGTCTCCCATGGGGTGCAGGGCCCAAGCACTTGGGCCATCCTCCACTGCACTCCCTGGCCACAGCAGAGAGCTGGCCTGGAAGAGGGGCAACCGGGACAGAATCTGGCACCCCGACCGGGACTAGAACCCGCTGTGCTGGCGCCACAAGGCGGAGGATTAGCTTAGTGAGCCGCAGCACCGGCCGTGCCTTGTGCTTTCGCACATGCAGGCGGAAGGATTACCACACCCACAGGACACCATTTATTTATTTTTTTAAAATGTATTTATTTATTTGAAAGTCAGAGTTACACAGAGAGAGAAGGAGAGGCAGAGAGAGAAAGATTGAGAGAGAGGTCTTCCATCCACTGGTTCACTCCCTAGTTAGCCACAACAGCCGGAGCTGGGCCGATCTGAAACCAGGAGCCAGGAGCTTCTTCCGGGTCTCCCACGTGGATGCAGGGGCCCAACGACTTGGGTCATCTTCTACTACTTTCCCAGGCCATAGTAGAGAGTGGATCAGAAGTGGAGCAGCCGGGACTCGAACTGGTGCCCATATGGGATGCCAGCGCTGCAGGCAGCAGCTTTACCCATTACGCCACAGTGCTGGTCCCAAGGGACACCATTTATAAGAAAACAGATCTGCTCTGCAGGTGGCTGAGCTGCACAGTGAGATCAGCACCTGATTTCTCCTGAAATCGCTTCAACAATGTAATTCATAGGATGTAGAGACAACACATTAGCTAAGACTGAGATCTCACCAGATGAGACAAGTTTCTGTACAAGTATTTTCCCATGGCAGAGATAAAGAAAAGGACCACTCGGTTTTTCAGAAATGAGGGCAGAAAGCATATCCACAGGGCAAGTGGCACAACAACCTTCATTTTTTGAAAAAGCACATTAACCCAGAAGCAACCCCCATCTGTGCAAGGTTTTTTCCCCCAGTTTCCCCTAGAAGGAGATAAAGGCAGAAGAGCAAGGTGATCCACATGTTCTTCTCATCTTCAGAGAATTTGTGTCTCTTTCACCACAGCTGCTGTTTTAGAAAATTGATTTTTTTTTCTCTTTAACCTGAATTAGTGAGGTTATTTGCTCATAAATGTTTTGCGAGCATCTTCAACAGCTCAAAGGAAAATTGCTTTAGCAAAAATAAAGTAAACTGATTCAGGAAAAACAAGACTTTATGTCTGCAAAGAAATATGTGCAACCACTTTTTTTTTCTGGGTGCCAGGCTCCATAGTATCATCAAAAGTGAGAAAGGAAGTTGTGACCAGCAGACAGAATTGCCTGGTAAGGTATGACACTGTTTACCCAATGACTGTGATAAGATTTAATATAACACCTCTGCAAACATTTATGGTCATTATTGTAGCTATGGGTTAATGTCAGGTTTTTGTTTTATTAAAAAAGCAAGTATTCAGTCTTTTTTTCAATGTGCATCTTTATGATACAGTCTACCAGGGAGAAAGCATACAGGGACTTGATACACTGACCTGTGACTCTAGGTGAAAACCAAATCTTATTACTTTATGAATTTCTGGCAATGGTTTCTTGGCTTAACTTGAATTCAGAACACACACACAATCTCAAGAGAATTGGATTTTAGCAATTATTTGGGCTGTGAGGCATCTGATTTGTAAGACAGTACCTTGGTCTGCCACCAGACCAGGGTTGAAATTACTGGGACTCTGATAAATCATAGATTCCCGAGGGCTATAACTTCCTTGCAATCTGCTTACTTAAGCTCCTACCCACACATCTTTTTATATTTTCCTGTTTATTTATCCTGCTGTTATCACTGCAAGTTAATAGCCTCTCCTTTACCACTCTATTTCTGTGTCTACGATCATAAAAAGCTTGACAGATCAATATGAGGCTTTTAATGTGCTTTTCCTACTTTTTTCATTAAAGGTTTGCAGCCAGACTATGAATGTGCGGTTGAGATGTAATCCCTTCTGAATTTGGTGCCCATGAAGTGCTTCCCAGGGAGAAGGAAGCTCTCTTGCCTTAGGGGTCTACACCAGGTGGCTTTCCCATGATAAAGAAGGGGAGCTTCTGCCCAGCAGTTGTGAGAGACCTTTTTCTTTCTCAGGGACGAGAGAATGTTGAGCAGATGTTTCCTGCATCCTCCATGTGCATTCTGCAGCACGGCCCTCATTTGCATGTGTAATTCTTGTTGCGAATCATGGCTCAAATTGATGAGCTTTTTCCAGTGCACATCTGTGGTGTGCCAGCAAAAGGTTAACAACAGGTTCTGAGAGCCGAGGATGGCCCTGATTGGCAATGTCGCTGAGTTCTGAGATGTAAATACTCCCGCTGATAACCAGTTTCAAGGACCGAATGATGCCATTGACCGTGGAGTAGGGAAGAAATGCACAGTAGCATATCATGATGCAATAGTTCCACTACACAAATCCCATGCATAGAAATAACCTCATGAGTACAGAAGATAGCAAAATGCAGCAGTGATGAGCTTTGAGTTTTTCACTTTTGCTTTTAATAAAAAAGGTATTCGGTAGTAATTTGGATCATTTAATTAATTTAAAAACTGCCTTTCGAGGATCCTAGAAAGCTCACAGCTGGGTCTGACTGGCTGCCTGGCCTCACAGGGCTGGTCCACTTGCTCTTCTGTTCATAGTGTCCTTTCTTCTAGGTGAATGATCACTTCCACAGTGCCTCTGGGTCTTGGAGGATAAAGCCCTGCAGCCGTTCTCTGAAAGCTAGTTACATTCACTGGGAACACTCACTAATGCAAAACCACGTGTGGCAGTCATGATCCAGAGGACAGA
Source organism: Oryctolagus cuniculus (assembly GCF_051225735.1). NCBI lineage: Eukaryota > Metazoa > Chordata > Mammalia > Lagomorpha > Leporidae > Oryctolagus > Oryctolagus cuniculus. Next base: position 32,650,462 of record NC_142873.1, read on the forward strand.
ACTACCTGGCAAAGTGTTGGAAGCTTCAGCTCAGGTCCCAGCCCCTGTGTTGGCTTCCAAAGCCATCACCCAACCAGTAGGGCCTTTAGCCATGAAACTACATTGAAATTATACTATAGAGGTTCAATAATTCTGCCTCAGAATTCAACTTAAGGACTGATATGTGTTCACTGGGCTATGTACAATTTATTTATCCTGTTCTCTTCTTGGGGAAGAACAGGGATAGGGAATTTGATTTTAGATCAGTAATAAGAGCTTTTCACACGATTCCTACTTTAAGAGTACATTTCATGTCATCTACTGAGGTGAAACTGTCTTTGGTAATTCACTCATTTTTTCATTCACTCATTCTTTGTATATTTATTGAATCCCTGTGGCATGAAGGCATGGGATTTTCAAAGTAAATTAGTTCTTTCTGTTCTGGAAGTCACAGTCTAGTAGATAGACAAATACATATATAAATCATAATTTAACGTGTGAATCAATATTTTATTACAGAAGTAAATAAAGTTTTTATGTGAGCATTGGGGCTGAACAACAGATTGAGATTTTTAAAAATGTACTTATTTGAGAAGCAGAGAGAGAGAGACAGACAGAGACAGAGAGAGCTCTCATCCACTGGTTTCACTTTCCAAATGCCTGCAACAGCTGAGCCTAGGGTTGGATACTGAAGCTCTGAGCCAGGAACTCAATCCAAGTCTCCCAAATGAGTGGCAGGAACTCAGTTCCTAGAGGCATCATTGTTGCAAGCCAGAGTCTGCATTGGTAGGGAGCTGAAGTCAGGAGCCAGGACCAGGTATTGAACCCAGGCACTTTGAGGTGAAGTGTACATGTTTTCAGTGCTATAATAAATCCTCTTTCCCAGATTGAGATTTTTAATAAATTTCTCCCTAGAAAATCTGTAGGACTAACCAAGTTTAAAGAAATACCCCAAGAGGTACATGATGAAGAAAGGACCCAATCGTTGAGGTTGATTTTACTTCCTGCACATATTTTTTTGTTCCTATTCTGGTGAAGTAGCATCAACACTGGCACCTGTATTGTTTCCTCAGTAGCCTTTACAGGTGGGGTTCAGTACTCAGGACTCCGAACACATAGGAATTCAAGGTAGACCTAAATCATGGCCAAGAGTCCCAACCAGCTAGTTCAAAAAATAGGATGACACAGAGAGCCACCATCTAGCAATTTGGAAAAGCCAAACTTCTTGGGGGCTGGGTCCACCACCTTTCTGTTTCTTTCTTGTCTTTACCATTTTACACTCTGTCCCTTCTGAGTGTTTCCATGTTAACTTACACAGAGCCCTTTAAGGCTGGCCCAGCCTCCTAAGAAGCATCGCCCCTCTCCATGGATGTCATCCCTTGGATGTCACCCTGGCTGCTAACCCACGGAGGGTTAGAAATCCACCCCAAGTCCAGCCAGCTGAGACCAGCGCTGGGAGAAGACACACTATCAAGAACAGGAGCATTTGGGACAATGGGGGATGAAAGCAGGAATCCTTCAGCAGGAAGTATGGGCGAGGTGGCCAGGCCCCAGGGAGCACTGGGCCAAGCACCTGACCAGGTACTTCCCTGCTTACTGCCTGCAGGCCCTGAGCCAGTTTCTGCTGTTCCATGAGCCATGCTCTCCCTCATCGGGAAGTTGGGATTGTGGTAATAGCTGCCCTGCCTGCCTTTCCTAAGGACCACTTGGTGGGAGTAGGGGACAGAAAAAATGTAGACCAAGTGCTAGGAAGCACTGAACAAAGAGAGCATTTCCTTTGAGAATTTATCTCTGTATGTTTTCAGAGGTAATGGGCACATGGGCAGCTTCAGAAGCCAAGCACACAGGCACTTCCTTTAAAAACTGGTGGGTGGAAGAAGACAGGTGAGGCTAGGCCCAGCAGGGCCTGAAGACCCTTGTTGGTTCTGGAGGCAGGAAGTTTGTGGGTTGCAGGGCAAGCCCCAGTCTGACTCCCATTTATTCAGCTACTCTAGTTCTTCCTTTCATTGATGTCTTCCCTCAGGCCCAGAGACTTTCAGGACCAGAACTTGTGCAGGCTTCTGCTTCTGTTTTTCTGCTCTGGTTCTTCCCTGAGGTTGTGCAGAGAACCCGCAACCTACACCTTCCACCAGTGATGTTTTCCTCCGAGAGGTACTACTTCTATGACAGTGTACCCGTAAAACTCTAATGAAACAGAAAAATGCCTGTCGCCTGGTGATGTCATGGCCATTGTGATGTTGTAGAGCAGGGCATCACCCGTTAGTGTGATGGTTGTGCAGACTGTGCTGCCGGTCACATAAAAGCATAGCTCACAGAGTTATGTACAATTCATAATGCTTGGGGCCTGCGCTATGGCACAGCGGGTTAACACCTTGGCCTGCAGCACCAGCATCCCATATGGGCGCCGGTTCTAGTCCCAGCTGCTCCTCTTCCGATCTAGCTCTCTGCTATGGCCTGGGAAATCGGTAGAAGATGGCCCAAGTCCTTGGGCCCCTGTGCCCATGTGGGAGACCTGGAAGAAACTCCTGGCTCCTGGCTTTGGATCAGCGAAGCTCCAGCCATTGCGGCCAATTGGGGAGTGAACCAGAGGATGGAAGACCTCTCTCTCTCTCTCTCTCTCTGCCTCTCTTCTCTCTGTGTAACTCTCTGACTTTCGAATAAATAAAATCTTAAAAAAAATTCATAATGCTTGATAATGGGGACTAGCACTGTGGCATAGTGGGAAAAGTTGCTGCCTGCAGCTCCAGCATCCCATATGGGTGCCGGTTATAGTCCCAGCTGCTCCACTTCTGATCCAGCTCTCTGTTGTGGCCTAGGAAAGCAGTAGAAGATGGCCCAAGTCCTTGGGCCCCTACATAATGTTTGATAATGATATGAAATGACTATGCTACTTGTTTATGTATTCATTTTGCCTTACTTTTAATGTATTTTAAGCTATTCTCTTTATTTTTAGATTGTACTCATTTTGCTTTTTTTTTTTTTAAAAAAAAAACTCCTCTAAAGTAATGAGCATGTTACAATGCCAGCAGCCTCATATATCTCATGTTCCCCATATATTTTTGAAAATTATTAATTGATCAATTAATTTTATTTTGAAAGCCAAAGAGACAAACAGAAAAAGACAGAGACACACAGAGAAAGATATCTCCCATTTGCATTCATTCTCCAAAACCCTATAACAGCCGGGACTGGATCAGGCCAAAGTCAGGAGCTGGGAACTCAGTCCAGGTTTCCCACATGGATGCAAGGACCCAACCACTTGAGCCAACACCTGCTGCATTCCAGACTGTGCATTAGCAGGAAGATGGAAGAGGGAGTGGAGCCTGGACTCTAACCAGGTACTCTGAATTTGAGGCAGGTGTCGCAAATGGCATCTTAAATGCTGTCCCAAATACCCTTGAATCTTGATTGCATCGAGAGGCTGGTGTTGAGTGATCGACCTGTACTACCAGGTTTCTGTCAGTTCTCCCTATGGTGTTCGCACAGTGATGAAATTGCCTTACAACCTGCTTCTCAGAATGTATCCTCTTCATTAAAAGACACATGGTTGTATGTCACTTCTCTGCTCAGGAATAAGAAGTCTTTCATTCCCATAGTTCTTTGAGGGCATGGTCGGTCTCCTTGTTGTATATATTCCCCACAAAAGCCTTCCACAGAATCGATGATTGTGTTCAATAGCTTTTGTTAAATTTAATTGGATATAGGTGCTTCCGGAATAACACTTTCTTAACAATAGGGGGAGTCATTGAATGAACAGCAGAGGGCAGCATATCCAATAAAAATCTGGGACACAGGATGAAGACATAGGGGATAAAATGGCTCATTCTGGAAAGCACCTTGCTTTAATGACAATAGATCATTTCAGTTGGATAATCTGAATTCCAACCCTGGTGCCTCCTCTTCTGAGACTCAGCAACACAGTAACAAAGCACTGGCTATAACCTGAAGCATCACATTTTAGGTCAATGGCAGATGTCATTATTAACTTATCCAGTCTCTGGTGTCATGCTTTGTACTACTTCGTGTCTCTCATTATTCCCTCCAGTTCGCTCCTGTCCCCATCTTCTTCTTCCACCTTATCAGCTAGAACTGCTGTTTCCTCAAATGGTGCATCCAAAGCTAGAAACTTTCCATCATTCTTTTTACTTCTTCATTCCTCATCACCGATACACATTGTGCCTCCCCCAAATATCTAACCTCTGTCCATTTCTTTTATCATTGCTACTACCAAAGTAGTCGAAACCACCATTGTCATCTTGCCTATGTTTCTGCAATGGCTTCTAGATGGGTTTTCCTAGGTCACTTCAGTATCTAATCCATTCTCCCTAGAGTATCTAGTCATTTTAAAATATATAAGTAAATGAGATCACATCACACCCTGCTAGCAACCAACCAATGACTTCCTATCATCCACAGAATAAAATCCAGCCCCTGCTTGATCTGGGCCCTGTTAACACTCCGACTCATTTCACCCTAAATTCCAGATTACTTGTTTTCTTAACTGTTCTTCAATCATACTGGGTTCATTCTCAATTCTGAAAGCCTAACACTCCTCCAGCACACCTTTACACTTTACACACCTTGCCTAGAATGCTTTTCCTCCCAGATTAGACGTCGGCATCTCCTATTCGTTTCACCTCCAAATAAACATCTGTCAATAAACTTGTCCCCATATTTACATATGTCTGTATTTGTATATTTAACACTTGCACACACAGTCACTTTTTATATTTGCCAACAAAAATTTAAATTTCATAGGGGTAAGGAAGTTGGTTTTTCTCATTGAAATTGTTGAGTACATGAAGTTTGATACATTTCTGGTAGTCAGTGAGCCCAAAAGCTGACATATTTCTGCTGTGTAACTCTTTGGCTCTCTGCCATTGTCATCTGTGAGTATATATAAGATGCTGGGGGCATGGCTGAGCATGGCTCTTCAGAGGTGGAACATAAGAAGGACTCCTGTGTGTGCTTGCCTGTCACCACAAGCGTAAAAGAGGTATGAAGCTACCCTTGGTTCCACAGTTGTTCTTTGGCCTGTCCCAATCTGGACCTGATCTTCCTGGAGCAGAGCTCATGCGTTACACTTGGCATAGTTGGCAGGAGTGTCCTGCTGGAGAGGGGGAATCAGGGCTGGCTGGCTGTGAGTGTGTGGGACTTGGTGGCTATGGTCCTATGTGCCTGGTACCCAGGCATGGGCAGAAGTGGTAGGCTCACCCACTAGTGTAGAGAAGGTGTTGCATGTTCTTGGAGAGATGCTAGAGAAGAAAGACACCTGGAGAGCAGCAAGACCCATGGGGTTGGTCTTCCTAATGGCTTTTGGGCAGCAACCAATACTTGTTTATTGGAAGAGATCCAAGAGCATGACTTGCAGTGGAGGAGAGGGAAAATAGGAAGGTAAGGGAAGATACCACTTGCACCCCCAGAAACCAGAGTACCTGCCCTCCAAGCCATACCTGACACCAGAGAAAACCCGGTAGTGTGGTGGCTGAGTCCTTTGATGATGAGGATGGTGCTGAGCCTGCAGTGCTATTCAAGGCCCATCCAGTAGTCACCCCAAAGACTCACCAACAGAGGATACCTCAGGGAGCAGCTGAAAGCCCACCCCCTGGTGGTGCATCCAGTGTTCCACCCATATACTCAGGCAGAGCTAGTCAATCTCAGGTGGGATGTAGGAGTGGAAAGGATCTTGCTGTCAAGGCCCTGGTGGCAGCTGTTTCTCAGCCAGATGTCTCCTCTCGGCAGGGCCTACGCTGTAGCACCCACCCCTTCTCCTGTAGCACCCACACTCTCCCCTGTAGCACCCACACTCTCCGCCCTGGCACCAGGATCCAAGGAATTCCCTAACTCAATTTTTCATGCAGTTTCAGCTCTAAGGAAACTTCCATTTGTTTCATTATATAGAACAATATATGTGATGTGAATGTGCAACTCTCTTGTGGATTTGAAAGCAGCTATACCCACTTTACTGAGCCATTTGAAGTAATGTGCCTGGGGCAGTCAGCAAGTATAAAATGCAGGGGCCAGAACTCTATCCAATTCTTGGGAGTTTTCTGGTCAGGTAAGACAAAAGTCATTCCCAAGGCAATTACAGGCAAGATTCAGGTCTTCCCCATCCTTATGACCGTAAAACAGTTGTAGGAGTTCATGGGGTTGTTGGCTATTGGAGAGTGTTTATACTGCACCTGGCAGCAATCCTAACATCCTTATACCATTGGGTACAGAAGGGTGTCAGATGGGAATGGGATTAGCAAGAGCAAGTGTCCTTCACGGCACCTAAGAGAAACATGTAGACTGCCCAGCCCCTCAAAGGGTTTGATTCAACCTTGCACGTGAGCTTGACATACATGTCACTGCAGAACAGTTTCATTGGGGCCTTTGGCAGCAGCATGAAAGGCAAAGATAGCCCACTGGGGTTTGGTCCCAATTATGGAAAGAAGCAGATCAGAAGGTTCTAGATACCTGCACAACTGCACCATCTGTTCCCAGGAGCATCCCTGCTGAATGCCAGTGGACTCTGGAACTGTGATGCCAATGCTCCTTGAAAGATGGCAAGTAGATTTTATTGGACATCTGTCCCAATTTGATGGGTACACGTACATGGTTACCTGAGTAGACACTGCTATAGGACTGCTGCTTTTGCTTTTTGCTATTCCCTTTAGACAATCCAACCAGCAAGCAGTCAGCATGCCATGGAAAGTTTATGTGCCATGTATGGAAGACTATGGGTTACTGAGAATGAACATGGGACCCATTTTACCAGTTTAGAAGTACAAAGTTGGACTCACCATCTTGGCACTGACTGGAAATTACACACATTATACCATCCCCAAGGAGCTGGAGTGATTGATACAATGGCCTATTGCAGCAGGCCTCAGGAAAGAAACTGACTCAGGCTCCCTGATAGAATGGACCAAGAGATTGTGGACTGTGTTAAAATTAGCAAATAAATAGCACCAGGCTGGAGCATTAGCCCCTCATGGAGGCTTTTCTTCATTACTCAGCAGTACCCATTCAACTCCGGTGCAGGCTACTGACCCCCTGTTGGAACAAGGTTTTAGGGGCTGGTGCTGTGGTGTAGCGGATAAAGCCCCCACCTGCAGTGCCAGCATCCAATATGGGCACTGGTTCGAGTCCTGGTTGTTCCACTTCCAATCCAGCTCTCTGCTTTGGATTGGAAAGCAGTGGAAGATGGCCCAAGTGCTTGAGCCCCCTACACCCATGTGGGAGACCTGGAAGAAACTCCTGGCTCCTGGTTTTGGATCAGCACAGCTCCAGCTGTTGAGGCCATTTGGGGAGTGAATTGACAAGATGCAAGACCTCTCTCTCTCTCTGCCGCTGCCTCTCTGTAACTCTGACTTTCAAATACATAAATAAATCCTTTTTTAAATAAAAGAAAAAAAGGAAAAGAAACAAAGTTTTAGAAGATAGAATAATGTATTGGTACCTGCTCCCATGGCCCTTGAGCTGGAGGAATGCGCCATCTAGTGGTTGCCATGGGAAATATGGAAAGCCAGCAAGGCCTGGTTTACTTTGATATCATTTGAAGAAAGGAAATGAAACATGACCTGGAGCTGACACCATGGGTGATGGCCTGTTGGTCTCCCCTGTCTTAGCTTTATGGCCAATGCCAGCCTCTCCAGTTTCCACACATGTAGAAGAGTACCTGGTAAAAGCCAGACCCCACTAACTATGGTAAAGGAGGCAGTGATGAACCATTTTGCTAGCTCTATTGTTGTCTTAAGGTAAACCCCTTGCCTGTATCCCACCCAGTGGCTGAGATTTACCATTGTTGGTGCCACTTAGTTCTTTGTCTTATCATCCTTAGCTTGGTGGCTGTGCACACCTTGTGGACTGGGCACACACCTTGGCAACAGTCTCCAACCAAATGACTTGTTAGGTGCGCACCATTCAACTACCAGCTCTGCAACTGAACTGCCTTGGGAAGTGACAAAAACTGGACTTGGTTGAAAGAATGAAATTTTTCTGACCCACTATGGAACAAGGCCTGGACCCATGTACAGGTACTAGTTCCAGAGCAGTGTGATAAAACCCAGCCACAGTTGGGGTATTGTGTGGGACAATCTGGGCTGGCTTCTGTTGTGTGCTCATTCATGGTTTGTGGAATTTGGGTGTAATGTTCCACACTCCACACACCAGGGTCCTCTTGGAAGATGATGTAAGGCGAGGAACCCTGAAAGGATGGAGTGTTGGAAAAATCAAGCTAGTCAGGTTCCATTTCCCAAAAACTGATAGATTTCGGCTAGTCAGTGATTTCAAAATCTGATACATTTCTGCTGTGTACCTATTTGCCTGCCAGTCTCTACTGTCTGTAAGCATACATAAGTTGCTGAGTGGGGATCTTCAGAGCTGGAACCCCCATGTCTGCTCTTCCATCATAGCAAGAGTAAAGGTGGATCCTCTCTGTGTGCACTCACCCACAACCCTGATAATAAAAGAGATATCAATCTGTGATCAGCTTCACAGTTGTTCTTTGGCCTGTCTGAATTTGGATCTGATCTTCCTGGAGCTGAACTGCTGCATTTCAAAAAATGTAAACTTACAAGGTGAACTATTATCTGGCACCTAGAAGATTCTAAATAAATACTTGTTGAATAAATTAACACTTGAGGACCTGGATAATAAGAAGCTGCATTAGAATATGGCAACTATAAAACAGTCATATTTACAAATTGAACTAGCTCTTATTAAGTGCCTTTCATATACCAGGTGTTGTGTAAGGAGTGGGGAATAAAAAGTGAAGTATAATTTCATATCTCAAGGAGAATATGGTGTGATGCTAAGTTTTCATTTTGGCAAATGTAATATTTTTATAATAAGAAAAAAGATATTTATATCACTCTCTTATTTCTTCATCTTTCTTGTCTTTATTTCTTGCATGGTATAGTTAATGGGGGTGGGATAGTTTAATAAGGCAATGCAGCCTTTAGACTTTTTACAGGCCTGGATTAAAATACAAATCTTCCCCCATCGAGTTATACATATATAAATATTTTATGTAATCTCCCTGGATCTCCTTGCTTCATGTATAAGAAAAGGAAGGGTAATGTTAGCAAGATGTCAGAATAGGAAGTCTTAGCTTCCCCTTCCTCCCATAGACACACTGATTCAACAGTAACACAAGGATGAATCCCAAATACAGAAATTTGTCAAAAAGTCCTTGTACCTTAAGCAAGTACAAAAGCAGCCATATTGAAACTGTCAGGGAAAGAGGAGACACTGTCTTGACATATTCCTATCCATAGTACAGTGTCATGTAATCAGTAGGGAACCCCTAGATACTAGCTTTTCCCTGAGGGGCAAAGAAATTGGGGCCACACATTTAGCATTCCAGTTTTCCCTTGTGCTATTTAAGGAATTTTTTCTTGCCTATCTCAGAGCACTAAGGAGGCTAGGCATATGCTACATCGCTCTGTATAAAAGCAAACAAAGTGGAATTCTAACAAGTGTGTGGGAACTCACCACCACTCTCCTTCACAGCTCAACCTGGGGCAAGCAGGTGAAGAACCTCAGCTCCGAGTTTCTCCTTGGGGTGGGAAAGGTTGAACTGTGTGTGCAGGATTCCAGCTTTTTCAGGAGCTACCCAAGGGAATGGCTTTTGCCCCAACAGAGGGCTGTTGGGATCTGGCATACTTTAGGCACTGCTAAGAACAAAGATATCAGTTCAAACCAACGTGAGTGTTTGAGAGGCCCACAGAAGCTCTGCCCAAATGGGTTAGTGGAAGCCTTCTCCTTTATGAAGCCACCTTGTGAGACTGTGAGATTCTGAGACTGTGAGAGGTGGCATCAGTCTCTAACATATGGATTACAAAGAGGTTAGGAGAATGAAGAAATAGCAAAACATGAACCAAACAAAGGAATAAGATAAAACTCTGTTGTAATAGTATATTTTCTGTTGCTCTTTCAAAATACTCAAGGCTGGGTAGTACAAAGGGAGGCTAATTTAGCTCACAGTTTTGGAACCTGCAAGTCCAAGATCAGATGACACTGTATTTTCATTCTCTGGGGAGGGCCTCATGGCAGATGATGAGGCACCAAGGGAGCAAGTGTGGAAGAGATTGCCTGGCGATACAGGGGTTTACCTTGTTCTTTTTATAACTACCCATGTGGGAACTAACCAGGGTCCTGCAAAGACTACCTCAATCTTTTCTGATGCTGTTGCCTCCAGTGACTCAATTATCTCCCAGGAGGACCCACCTCTTAAAGGTACCACCAATTCTCAACATTGCTGTTCTGTGGACCATGCTTCTAGTAGATGAACCTTGGGATTCTTAAACTATTCTAAACCATATCACCCAGAATCAACTTTAATGAAATGGAGATATGTGAGTTACCTCGTGGAAAATTAAAACTATCTATCATAAGAAAGCTCGGTGAACTCAGGAGTAATACAAGAAGCATTACATAAGTGAGAATTTTATACTACATAAAGTGAGAATTTTAAGAATGAGACAAATTTTTAACTAAAGAGAATTCTAAGGAATGAAGAGTGCAGTAACTGAATTGAAAATCCAATAGAAACATTCAGTAGTCAACTAGAGTAAGCAGAAGAAAGAAGCAGTGAATTTAAAAAACAGGTCATTTAAAGTTATTCAGTCAGAGGAGTAAAAAGGAAAAAAGAGTAAGAGACCTACAGGGCACATTCAATCAGATCAAATATACATTATAGGAACCTCTGAAGAGCAGAGAGAGGAAGGATAATAGAGTTAATTTTTTAATGGCTGAAAGCTTCCAAAATTTGGGGAAGGATGACCAAATTCAGAAAATCCAAAGGATCACAAATAAGATGAACTGAAAAAAATCCACACTGAAACATATTGTAATCAAATTGACTTAAGTTAATGAGAAATGGAGACTTTTGAAAGCTGTAAGACAGGGACCAACACTGTGGTGTAGTGGGCCAAACTTCCACCTGCGGCACCGGCTTCCCATATGGGTGCTGTTTCGAGTCCTGGTTGCTCCTCTTCCAATCCAACGCTCAGTTTTGGGCCCCTGCACCACGTGAGAGACCTAGAAGAAGCTCCTGGCTCCTGACTTCAGGTCAGCTCAGCTCTGGCCATTTCAGCCCTTTTGGAATTGAACCAGTGGATGGAAGACCTTTCTCTGTCTCTCCCTCTCTGCCTGTAACTTGACCTCTCCAATAAATAAATAAAATCTTTAAAAAAGTTTATAAAAATCTGCAAGAAGAAAGTGACTGTCATACACAGGGATCTGCTGTAACAGAACAGCAGGTTTTCCAGCAGAAACCTTTCAGGCCAGGGGCAGACATTTGTGCAGAGTTTAAGAAGTCACTTGGGGGGCCGGCCCTGTAGCACAGTGGGTTAAAGCCCTGGTCTAAAGCACCAACATCCCATATGGGCTCTGGTTCTAGTCCCAGCTGCTCCTCTTCCCTTCCAGCTCTCTGTGGTGGCCTGGGAAAGCAGTACAAGATGGCCCAAGTCCTTGGGCCCCTGCACCCGCGTGGGAGACCTGGAAGAAGCTCCTGGCTCCTTACTTCAGATCAGCACAGCTCTGGCTGTTGGAGCCATCTGGGGAGTAAACCAGCAGATGGAAGCCCTCTCTCTCTGTCTCTACCTCCCTCTGTAACTCTGTCCCCCTTTTCTACTAATACACGTTCTGGGAGGCAGCAGTGATGGCTGAAGTACCTGAGTCCCTGACATTCATTTGGGAGAGCCAGATTGAGGTCTGGGTTCTTGGCTTTGGCCTGGTTCAGCCACAGAACTTAGAGCTCTTCCCACCACATACATCTCTCTTTCTCTGCCTTTTAAATTAAATAAATAAATAAATAATAATAAAATGGAAACCTTTCAGGCCAGAAAGGAGTGGGATGATATCCATTGAAATGTATGAAAGAAAAAGCTACTAATCAAGAATACTAGACCACCAAAGCTATCCGTCAAAAACGAAGGAGATAATGACTTTGCCAGACACGTTCTGATCCAGCTCCTGGGAAAGCCATAGAAGATGGCCCAAGTGCTTGGACCCACGCACCCATGTGGGAGATTCAGATGAAGTTCCAGGCTCCTGTCTTTAGCCTGGCCAGCTTTGGCTATTTTGTTGTTGTTGTTGTTTTGTTTTTGTAGTTTTTAGAAATTTTTATTTAAGTTATAAACATTTCATGTCTTTTATACACACAGATTTAGGAACATAGTGATACTTCCCACACTACACTCCCTCCCACCCATGCTCCAACCCTTCTTTCTTCTCCCCCTTCCATTCCCACTCAATTTTTACAAAGATCTACTTTCAGTTAACTTAATGGTCGTAAAGTTAACCCTACACTAAGTAAAAGAGGTCAACAAATAGTATGAAGAAAAAAACACTGTTTCTCAACAGAAGAGACAAATGCTGTAAAAAATAATTGAACCTAAACATGTCCATTTCACTCCAATATGTTAAATTTTAGGAACTCTATTAGAGACCTTGGATCAGGTAAAACATGATATCTGCCTTCTTGGGACTGACTTATTTCACTATGTATAATGGTTTCCAGTTGCATCCATCTTGTTGCAAAAGACAGGATTTCATTTTTTTTTTTTTTACAGCTGAATAGTACTCCATAGTGCATATAAACCATAATTTCTTTATCCAGTAAGTTGTTGATGGACATCTGGGTTGATTCCATATCTTAGCTATTGTGAATTGAGCTTCAGTGAACATGGAGCTACAGATAACTCTTTCATATGCTGATTTCTTTTGGTTTGGGTAAATTCCCAGGAGTGGGATGGTTGGATCATATGATATATCTATATTCAGATTTCTGAGATATCTCCATACTGTCTTTCACAATGGCTGCACCAATAGTGAATTAGGGTATTTTTCCCCCCACATCATTGCCAGCATTTGTGTGTTGATTTCTGTGTGAGAGCCATTCTAACTGGGATGAGGTGAAACCTCATTGTGGCTTTGATTTGCATTTCCCTGATGGCTACTGATGCTGAGCAGTTTTTCACATGTCTATTGGCCATTTGCATTTCCTATCTTGAAAAATGCCTGTTCAAGTTCTTGGTTCATTTCTTAACTGGATTGTTTGTTTTGATGTTGTTGAATTTTTTAAGCTCTTTATAGATTCTGGATATCAGGGAGTGAAACAGTGGATGGAAAGTCTCTGTCTTTCCCTTTCTCTGTGTAATTCTGACTTTCAAATAAATAAATCTTTCTTTAAAAGTTGAAGGAGTTCAATACTATTAGGCTTGCTTTACAAGAAATTCTAATGGGAGTTCCTTGTCTTGAAATGAAAGAATTCTAAACAGTAACACAATAGCATATAGTTCATTATAATGTATTATATTCTGTACAGAGAACTATAACAAAGGAATTAGTACACTCCAAACACAAAGAAAACATAGAAAGTGGAACATCTAATTGTCTGGGATGATTGATTTACACTGTGTATATGTGTTGAAATATTGCTCTACCCAGTACTTCTTTAACATTGCAAGTAAATGTTAATCCAAAACCTAAAAAAATTTAATTAAAGCAGTAGAACACTCATTGGTGAAAAATACAGAATAGTATTCTGATGGTATGGATAAGAACTCTTAATTCTAGTATAAAAGATAAATAAAAACTTGTTAAAATATCTATAACTGAAAATATGCTAGAGACACAATGCAAGAAGTTATAAATTATCACATCAATGACAAAGTTTGGGGGGAGTAAAACTGTAGTGTTTGCAGTCAATTGAAGTGTAGATATTATTATAAGCTTAAAATAGATCCTCTTAAAATGTTTTATGTTACAGAAAAGAAAAAAATAAAATAACCAAAGCATTTATATAAGAAATGAAACATAAAGGCAGCAAGAGAGGAAAAGAGGGATAATGGAACCATGAAACAAGATGAAAACAAAATGCCAACAGTAGACACAGCACTATCAATAATTCCTTTAAATATGAATGGATTAAATCCCCCACTCAAAAGACAGAGTGGCTGAATGGAGAAAACACCAAGAGTAAGTATATGCTGTATCCAAGAAACTAAATTTCATGACACACATAGATTTAAAGTAAAAATATGGGAAGTGATATTTTATGCAAATAGTAACCAAAAGAGAACCAGGGTGGATTTACTTACATAAGGCAAAAACTTTTTTAGGTAAAAAATTATCACAACAGACAAATAGGACATTACAAAAGGGCCAATCCACTAGCAAGATAGGTTTCAACATCATATCACCTAAACACATTAAACAAATATTGACAGACCTAAGGTGAAAACAGACAGCAAAACAATAGCCACAGGAGGCTTCAATGACCCACTTTCAAAAATAGATGGAAAAACCAGAATGAACATCAACCAAGAAATAATAGACTTGAACAAAACTGTAGAACAAATGGAACTAAAAATATATAGAGCACATTCAATCCAACAAAAGTGGAATATATATTCTTGTAAAGTGCACATGAGGCATTCTCCAAAATAGCTCATGTTTGGTCAAAAACAAGACTTAACCAATTTAAGAAGATGAAAATTTTATCAAGTATATTTTATGACCAGAATGAAATGGAACTAGAAATCAGTAACTGAAAGCTAACTGGAAAATTCACAAACATAGGAGTTAAACAACATATTTTTGAATAACAAATATGTGAAAAGGAAATAAAAAATGAAATCAGAAAATATTCTGAGACAAATGGAAATGAAAACACACTATACCAGAACTTAGAAGATGCAAAAAATCAGTACTATGAGGAGATTTTTTAGTGATAAATGCCCTTTTTTTAAAAAAAAAAAGAATCTCAAATGAACAACTTAACTTTTCACTTCAAAGAGTTAGAGAAAGAACAAAACAAACCAAAGTTAGCTAAAGGAAGAAATTGAAAGAGATTAGAGTAGAAATAAACAAAATAGGGGGTCGTCACTGTGGCATAGTAGGTTGAACCTCCAGCTGTGGCACCCACATCCCATATGGGCATCGGTTTGAATCCAGGCTGTTCCACTTCTGATCCAGCTCCCTGCTAATGGCCTGGGAAAGCAGTGGAAGATGACCCAAGTCCTTGGGCTCCTGCTCCCACGTGGGATACCCGGAAGAAGCTCCTGGCTCCTCGCTCCTGGCTCCTCGCTCCTGGCTCCTGGCTTTGGATTGGCCTAGCTCCAGCAGTGCGGCCATTTGGGGAAGTGAACCAGCAGATGGAGGACTCCCCCCCAACCCCCCGTAACGCTGCCGCTCATATAAATCAATAAATCTTTCAAAAAAAGAAATAAACAAAATAGAGAATAGGAAACTCAGTGAGCTACATTTTTTGGAAAGCTACACAAAATTGACAAATCTTTAACTACATTAAGAAAAAAGAAAACTCAAATAAATAAAATAAAAAATGAATAAGGAGATAGTACAACTGATAACACAGAAATGCAAACATCAAATGAGACTACAATTATTTACCAACAAATAGGACAACCTAGATGAAAAGGAGAAATTCTTAGAAATATATAATTTACTAAGACTTAATCATGAAGAAATAGAAAATTTCAACAGACATTGAATCACTAATTAAAAAAAAAACTCCCAACAAAGAAAAGCTCAGGACCAAATAGCTTCATCAATAATTTTACCAAGTATTAAAAGAGAAATATAATGCCAGTCCTTCAAAAAACTCAAGAGGAGGAGACACAAATTCATTTTTATGAAGCAAGAATTACCCTGATACCAAAGTCAGACAAAGACACTGAAGAGAAGTACAAGACAATATTACTGATAATTGTAGAAAGGGTCTTTGTAAAAACTCATGGAAAATGTGTATCATGGGAAAGAAATGCATGCATTTTGAAAAATTTTTGTGCCAAAAATTTTTTAAGGTTATGTTTTCATGAACTTTCTGAGATATTTTCATAGATACAGATATATTCAGCTAAATTTAGCAACACTAAAAGGATCATACATTACAATCCAGAGGGATTTGTTCCTGGAAGTCAACAATGGCCCAACATATGCAAATCATTTAATAATACACATTAACAAAGTAAAGTATAAAAATTACCTGATCATTCCAGTAGGTGCAGAAAACTTATTTTGATTAAATTCAACACCCATTCAAGGTGTTTAAAAACTCTAAACAAACTAACAGTAGAGGAAAATTATCCCAACATATTAAATGCCATATATGAAGAGTTCACATATGGCATCATGCTCAATTGAAAAGAAAAAGAAAGAAAAAATAACAAAAGCATATTCATTAATACCAGGATCAATGCAAGGATGTTTCCTCTTGCCACATCTGTTCAACACAATATTGAATGCCACAGCTGCTGCAATCAGGCCAGAAAATAAAAACCATTCAGATCAGAAAAGAAGAACTAAAATTTTCCCAGGCTGCGAGTTACATAATCTTAGATATGGAAAAAACCAAAAGATTCTACTAAGAACAATGTTGGAAATAATTAACTAATATACTAATGATGAAGGATATAAAATAAAAATACAATAATCTGTTGCATTTATATTAACTAATAATTAACTATCTGGAAAGGAAACTAGGAAAACAATCCCACTAATAAAATAATCAAAAATAACGAAATACTTAGAAATAGATTTAATTGAGTAATTGAAAGACTGATACAAGGTCATTGTTGATATAATTAGAGTTGCCTGTGATTCCAGCAGCCATTATTGACACCAGTTTGAGTCCTGGCTGCTCAGCTTTCAAACCAGCTCCCTGTTAATGACCTGGGAAAAGCAGCAGCAGATGACCCAGATGTTTAGGCCTCTGTCACCCGCATGGGAGACCTGGATAAGCTCCTGGCTCCTGGTTTCTGCCTGGAGCTGGCTGTTGTAGTTACCTGGGAAATGAATCAGCAGACAGAAGAACTCTGTCTCTTCCTCTCTATCTGGAACTCTGACTTTCTGATAAATAAATATATCTATTAAAAAAAGGACTTGTATTTAAAAAAATTATACAGTGGATACTACAAAATATTGAGGAAAGAAATTAAGGAATCCAGAAAGAGAAGGTATGACTTGTCATGTTAATGGTTTGGAAGGCTTTATGTTAAATGTTCTTCCTACCTCAAGTGATGCACAACTATAATGCCTATGAAAATTCCAATGTCATTAAAAACTCAGTTGAAACCACAACAGACTACAAATAGCCAAAACAACCTTGAAAAGGAGAACAAAGCTAGAGGCATCACACTTTTTGATTTGAAATGCAGTATAAAGCTACAGTATTTAAAACAATGTGGTACAGCATGAAGAAAGAACATAGACCAGTGGGACAGAACAGAGAGCCTTGAGATAAATCTACAAATACAGATCAAATAACCTTTGACCGGGTGCCAAGAATACACTCTGGACAAAAATGACAATCTCTAACAATGATGTTGGGAAAATTGGATATCCACAGGCAAAAGAATGAAACTAAATTCTTACACCATATCCCAAAATTGACTCAAAGTGGTTTAAAGAGTTAAGCCTCAGACCTAACACCACACCAGAAAACGTAGGGGGAAAGATTCATCATGTGATGTTTGCACTCTCTTCATGATGTAACACCCAAAGCACAAGCAGAAAACCATGGACAAGTGGAATGACACCAAACCAAAAAGATTCTACACAGTAAAAGAACCAATCAGTAGGGTGAAAAATCAGTGTACAGAATAGAAGAAAATACAAACCTCATAGCTGATAAAGGATATAAGGAATGTCTGAAACTCAATAGCAAAATAATTAATAACTCAATTTAAAAATGGACTGAGGGTTCAAATAGGCACTTATTTAAATACGACTTTTAAAATGGCCAACAGTTATATCAACACCACTAACCACAAGGGAAATCAAATCCAAACCAAAATGAGATAACACCTCATTCCTACTTGGATGATTATATATATATCTCACATGTATATCACATATATATGCATATTATAATATATATGTACAATATATAAAGTCAACAAGTGTTGGAGAGATGTGGAGAAATTAAGAGTCCTTATATATTATTGGTACAGAGAAAAAAAAGGTGCCATGGAAAACAGTAAGGTAGTTACTCAAACAATTTAAACAAAGCTATGATTTGATCCAACAACCTCATTTACAAATATTCATCCAAAAGAATTGAAATCAATATCAGGAAGAGATGGTAGAACTGCCATGTTTACTGCAACACTATTCACATTAGCCATGATTTGGAAATGTTCATTCACAGATGAATAGTTACTCTTAAAAGTCATGTATATACATAAAAGTATATTAAATTAATCTTTAAAAAGAAAGAAATTCTGAAATTTGTGTCAACATGAATAAACCTTCAGGCTGTTGTGTCAATTGAAATTGCACAGTCACTGAAGGACAAATACACTCACATGAAAATATATATATATATATATACATATTTAATACTCAAACTAGTCAAACTCCCAGAAGTAGAGAATAGAATGGTAGTTGCCAGGGATTGGAGGTGAGGGAAATGAGAAGCTGCTAATCACTGAGCATAAAACTTTAGTTTCACAAGATGAATACAGTCTAGAGATGTACCATACACCATTGTGCCTACAGACAATAATACTGTCACAAATCTCTCAAGACAGTAGATCTTGTGTTACATGTTACCTTAGTAAAATTTTAATAAGAGAGTAAGAAAAGGAATATAACAATACCTCTCTAGAAGAATTTTTAAATATTTGAATGAGTTAACACCTACAAAGCACTTTTTCCTAAGCAAATCAATATACCAGACATCTGATCTTGTGATTTTTCCAGATGTAAACTCTGACTGCAATATATCTTACATTCTCAAAATTATATCACATGTATTTTCTAACTACAATGTTATGAAGCTAGAAATCAGTAGCAGGAGGAATCATGGTGAAAGAGCAAACATATGGAAATTAAATGATGTGCTCCTAAACAAGTATTTGGCCAAAACAAATAATAAGGAGAAACTTAAAATATTTTGAGACAAATGAGAAGAGAAACACAACTTATCAAACTTATGGGATACAGCAGAAGCATTTTTTAAAAAAAATTTATAGCAATAAACTCCCACATCAAAAGAGAAGACCTAACATAAACAACTTAATATTCTACCTCAAGGAATAAGAAAAAGAAGAACAAATGAAATCCAAAGTTAGCAGAAGGAAGGAAATAACAAAGATCAGAAATCAATGGAGATTACAAAAGCAACAGAAAAGATCAATGAAACTAAGATTTTGGATTTTGAAAAGCTATGGAGATTGATAAACCCTTAGAAAGACCAAGAAAAAGAGAGAGAAAACCCAAATAAATAAAATCAGAAATGAAAGGGGAGATATTACAACTGATAACACAGAAATACAAATGATTACAATAGACTGTGGAATAATTATATACCATCAAACTGAACAATCTAAAGGTAATGGTTAAATTCCTAGAAATATATAACCTCTGAAGACTTAATTATGAAGAAATTGGAAATCTAAACAGACCAGTCTCAGAAAGTAGGTTGAATTAGTAATTAAAATTTCCTATCAAAGAAAAGCCCAGGACCAGATAGCTTCATGGTTGAATTCTACCAAACGTTTAAAAAATTGGTATCAATCTTTTTCAAACTCTTTCAAAAGATTTAAGAGGCACTACTTCTAAACTCATTTTGTAAGGTCAACAATTCCTTGATACCAAAACCAAAGATACTGCAAGAAAAGAAGACTACAAGCCAGAATCACTAATGCACACAGCTACAAAAATCCTCAACAATGGGCCTGCGCTGTGACTTAGCAGGTAAAGCTGCCACCTGCAGTGCCAGCATCCCATATAGGTGCCAGTTCAAGTCCCAGCTGCTGTACTTCTGATCCAGCTCTCTGCTATGGCCTGGGAAAGCAGTAGAAGATGGCCAAAGTCCTTGGGCCCCTGCACCCACGTGGCAGACCCAGAAAAATCTCTTGGCTCCTAGCATCAGATCAGCACCACTCCAGCCTTTGCGGCCAATTTGGGAGTGAACCAGCCAATGGAAGACCCCTCTTTCTTTCTCTGTCTCTCCTTCTCTCTCTGTGTAACTCTGATTTTCAAATAGATAAATAAATCTTAACAAAATCCTCAACAAAATACTAGCAAATAATTTTCAGCAGTGTATTAAAAGTATTATTCACCATGATCCAGTGGGATTTTTTTCCTGGGTGCAAAATTGGTTCAACACATGCAAATCAGTAAATGTAGTTCACCATATTAGCAGAATAAAGGACACAACTATATTAATATCTCTATAAATATAGAAAAATTGATAAAATTCAACATCCTTTTATGATTAAAAAAAGTCTCTCAGCAAATTAGTGATGAAAGGAATTTTCCTCAACACATGGTGACATGCATGATCTTACAGATAGAAAATCCTAAAGGCTCTATCAAAAGACCATTAGAACAAATGAACAAATTCAATAAAAATGCAGTTATACAAAAGCATCATACAGAGGGCCAGCACTGTGGTTCAGTGAGTGGGCCGCCACATGCAACGCTGGCTTTTTATATGAGTGCTGGCTCAAGTCCCAGCTGCTCCACTTCCAATCCAGCTCCCTGATAATGCACCTGGAAAAGCAGCAGAAGATGACCCAAGTACTTGGTCCCCTGCCACCCATGTGACAGACCTGGATGGAGTTCCAGGCTCCTGGCTTCAGCCTGACCCAGTCTTGTTTTTCGCAGTCATTTGGGAAGTGACCAGCGGATAGAAAATTCTCTCTCTCTCTCTCTCTCTCTCTCTCTCTTTTTCAAATAAATAAATCAATCTTAAAAATCACAATATAAAAATCAGTACAACGGGCTCAGCATCGTGGTACAATGGGTTAAGCCACAGGCTACAATGCCAGCATCCCATGTCAGAGCACAGGTTCCAGTCCCAGTTGTTCTACTTCCAAGCCAGCTCCCCACAAATGCATCTGGGAAATGCAGCAGAAGATGGCCCAAATACTTGAGTCCATGCTACTCACTGGGGAGACCCAGACGGGGTTTCAGGCACAGGGCTTCGGCTTAGCCCATCCTTGGTCTTTGCAGACATTTGGGGAGTGAGCTAGTATGTGGAAGATCTCTCTCATCTCTCCCTCTGTCTCTGTGTCACTTTTGCTTTTCAAATAAAATAAATCTTTTTAAAGAAAATCAGTATGTATCTCTATACACTAACAAAAACCCATCTGAAAAAGAAATTTAGGGAAAAATATCACTTAGAGCAGGTTGAAAAAAAAATAACTTAGGAATAAAATTTCACCAAAGTAGTGAAAGTTATGCCTATTAAATACTATAAAAATATTGATGAAAGATATTAAAGATATCATAAATAAATGTAAAAAGATCCCATATTCACAGATTGGAAGAATTAATAATTTTAAAATGTATATACTATGAAAAGCAATCTGAAGATTCAGTGCAATCCCTATTAAAATTCTGATGTCATCCTTCATAGACATAGAAAAAACAATCCTAAAATTATGGATCCACAAAAGGCCTCTAATAGCCAAAACAATTGCGCAAAAGAGCAAAGCTCAAGGCATCACATTGCAGAATTTCAAAATATGTTACCAAGATATAAAAGCTGATAAATTTACCAATACAATAAGATAGAGGCCAGAAATAAACTCATTCATCTATGGTCAATTGATTTGTGATAAAGACGCCAAGAAGACATAATGGGAAAAGGACAGTCTCTAAAATAAATGATGTTGAGAAAACTGAATATCCATATAAAGAAGAAGGAAAATAGCTCTTATCTCACCCCTTTTAAAAGAGCCACTTCAAAGCAGATTAAAGACTTCAACTTCAGGAGGCCGGAGCTGTGGTGCAGCAGGTTAAAGCCCTTGCCTAAAGAACTGGCATCCCATATAAGCGCTGGTTCTAGTCCCGGCTGCTCCTCTTCTGACCCAACTCTCTGCTAATGGCCTGGAAAAGCAGTAGAAGATGGCCCATGTCCTTGGGCCCCTGCACCCACGTAGGAGACCCAGAAGAAGCTCCTAGCTCCTGGCTTTGGCTCAGCGCAGCTCTGGCCTTTGTACCCATCTGGACAGTGAACCAGCAGATGGAAGACCTCTCTCTCTGTCTCTACCTCTCTCTGTAACTCTGTCTTTCAAATAAATAAAACAAATATTTTTAAAAAATTGACTTCAACTTCAGTCTTGAAATGGTGCAACTGTAAAGAGAAATCATAGAGCAAAACTCCACATTAGCTGTCTGGGTGGTGATTTCTTGGATTAACCACAGAAGCACTGGCAATAGAAGCAAAAATAAACCAATGAAATTGCATCAAATTAGAAAGTTTATGATCTGTCAAGAAAACAATTCATAGGTGAAGAACATCCCACAGGTTGGGAGAAAATATTTGCAAGTTACACAGAAGATTCCCAATTTATAGCAATTCAACTAATGGTTTTTCAGGGGTGCAAAAGTGATACACATTCTGTAGAAACTATATGTTTGATCTTTTTCTGGGCTAGTGATAAGCTCTACAATATTCTCACATGATTAGGTATATTAAATGAATTTTAATTAACAGTATTTTGAACTTACAATAGGTTTATCAATCAATATACTCCATTGTAACTCAAGGAGTCTGTACATACATAACTCAAACTACTGAATAACAATAAATAACAACTGAATAACAATATAACAAATAGTTATTTACAAAAGGGCAGCAGACCCACTTTTTAAAAACACATGCAGATAGTTAATAGATACATGAAAAACCATTCAACATCTCTATTTATCAGAGAAATGCAAATTAAACTCATAATGAGATGCCACCTCACATCCATTAGGTAGGTATTCTCAAAAAGATGAAAGATAACAAGTATTGATGAGAATGTGGAGAAAAGAGAATCCTTGTGTACCACTGGGGATATTGTAAATTAGCATGGCTATTTTGTGATATGATCCAATAATACCATTTTTATATGCATCCATGGGACTTTAAACCAGTATGTTGAAAAGATAGCTATACTCGCTTTACTTTGCAGCATCTTTTTTATAGAAAAACTTTTATTTAATAAATATAAATATCGAAATATACAACTTTTGGATTATAATGGTTTTCCACCCGATAACCACCCTCCCACCCACAAACCATCCCATCTCCTACTCCCTCTCCCATCCCATTCTTCATTAAGATTCATTTTTAATTATTTTTATAAACAGAAGATCAACTCTATACCGAGTAAAGATTTCAACAGTTTGCACCCACACAAAGTATAAAGTACTGCTTGAAGATTGGTTTTACCATTAATTCTCATAGTACAACACATTAAGGACAGAGGTCCTATATGGGGAGCAAGTGCACAGTGACTCCCATTGTTGATTTAACACTTGACACTCTTATTTATGATGTCAGTAGTCACCTGAGGCTCTTTTCACGAGCTGCCAAGGCTATGGAAGCCTCTTGAGTTCACAAACTCCAACCTTATTTAGACAAGGCCATAATCAAAGTGGAAGTTCTCCCTGCAGAGAAAGGTACCTCTTTCTTTGATGGCGCCTTCTTTCCACCGGCATCTCACTCACAGAGATCTTTGATTTAGGTCATTTTTGCCACAGTTTCTTGTCTTTCCATGCCTGAGATACTCTCATGGGCTTTTTAGCCAGATCCAAATACCTTAAGGGCTGATTCTGAGGCCAGAGTGCAACATTTTTCATAAGAGACAAGATATGGAAACAAAGTAACAATCAATTGAGAAATAGATATTTTAAATATAGTGTATATATATACAATGGTATACAAGTACTAATCATCCTTTAAAAAAACAAGCAACTTTATCATTTTGATAACATAGATGAATCTAGAGGACATTATGTTTGTTGAAAAAACCTAGGCACAGAGATACAATCCATGCAATTTCACTTATTTGTGGATTCAAACTTAGAGAAATAGAGAGTAGAATGTCGATTACCAGACTGAAGGAGAAGACACAGATGGAGAAAGGAGAGACACTGGTCAAAGGATGAAAAGTTTCAATTCCATAGGAGAGATATTTATAGTCTATTGTATAGCCTGGTGACTATAGTTAACAATAATGGATTGTATATCTCAAAGCAGCTAAATGGGAGTTTTTCACCATAAAGCAACAGTAAATATTTGAGGTGATTTAGCATGATTTGATCATTCTACAATGTATATGTGTATAAAATGTGGCAATATACTCTGTGAATTTGTACAATTATTTTTTAACAATAATTAAATTTAAAAATAAATATGTATGTATCTTTTTTAAAATCCTAGTTTTGAGTAGAATTATAGCATAACAGTTAAGTGTGCGGGTTCCAAGGCCAGACTACTTCTGTTGAATTACCAAGTATATAAATATGGAAAAGCTATTTAACTTTCCCCATGCCTCAGTTTTTCCTCAGCAAATGATTAGAATAGCAGTTCCTACTTCATAGAGGTGCATAGGAGCATTAAATGAGCTTTACATGTGAGGCATTTTGAATAGTGCTAAGCACATAGTAAGCACTCAATAAGGGTGGGCTACCATCCTTTTTATTCATTGTTGTGTTTACAAACCACCAAAATTTCACAAGGCAATAACCATTTAGTTACGTTTCAGTGCTGAGGTCAGGAGCTTGGAAAATGCATGGTGAGGATGGCCTATCTGTGCCCTGGGGCCTGAGCTTCAAAGCCCGGAGTCACTCTATATCTCAATGTTGAGAACAGCTGAAGACTTCACTTACAGGTCTGGTAGTTGATGCTGGCTGTTGGCTAGGAATTCCATAGAGGCTGTTGACTCAAAGACCTAGAGTTGGAGTCTCCTCCAGTGGATGGTTGGTTTTTTCCTAGAAAGATGCCTGGCTTTCATGAAGCAGTGACCCAAAATATAGGGATGGGAGGCTGTGAGTTTCTCAAAGGCTCAGAAATTGGTCCAGTCTCACTTTTTATTAAAAGCAGTCATAAGGTCCTCTCAAACTTGAAGGAAAGGACACAGATCTCATCAGTTAATGACAGGAATGTCAACACCATACTATATGATACCCTGTGGGGTTGGGTGTATCATGACGTCCATTTTTAATAAATATAATCTGCACAGCTATTATGATTATTATGACCTAATAGTCATTAAACATGTTTTAGCCTAAGGAATGTCCTTTATAGTGCCTAAAAAAATGGGATAAGAGAAATCAGAAGAAGGCAAAGGAGGAGAGGCATTAGCCATCCATTAACCATCACAACTTAAAAATTACTCTTATTAATACTCTTACTCTACAGATGCCAAATATGACAAGGGAGGTAAAGTAACATATCCACAATCACGCAGTTGGCAAAGACACTGGGTTGTTTCTGTTTCCACTACAGCACAGCACCTGTAAACCAAAGAAAAAAGTAGTTGGAAATAAAAGAACCAAGGAGACAAAGAAGAGAAGAAAGAAGAACTAGAGTGGAGAGAAATCAGGTTAAAAAAGACAAAGAGAGCTGCCAATAATATTCTCTTTTGGAGACTCCAGTATTGTTTGGCTGCATTCCCACATTTGATTTTAAACTACATAACCCTTGAGAAACCACAAATGCTTGAATAATGTTGCCAAAACCCCTTGCATCTTTGGGATGATTTCTTCTCCTGTCTAACCCTAGTGATAAATTCTGGGCTGGAGGGTAAGTGACAAGTGGAAATTTACCAAGTCCTGGTGATAGCAGATGCCTCTCTCTGGCTGTTATTTCCTGTCATCCTGTTTACTTGGTTGCTTGGAGTCAGAATATCACCTCTTGTGTCTTCACACTCTCCTCTAAATCCAGTGCCCACTGCCCCTCACTCCAAGTGGGTTTCTCTGCATGCCCCTTGCTCCAGTCACATAGTAAGCCTCTGATTGAAAGTCCTGTTTAACCTGATGTTTGGTCTCAGGTCAAGACTATAGACCCTTAGGAAGGAAGAGCTCATTCAGAGGTTTGGTGTTTTTCAGAGATCTGTGTGCAGTGGAGGCAACACCCACTGAAAGGGACCTTCACTATCAAACTCACTTTAGTATGAAATCATCAACATTCCTCTTTGTGAAGTCTTCTTCATATCCCCTTAGTTATGTCCAGATTTTAAGTCATTCTATTCTTTTCGTAAACTTAATGGTGTTAGAGATCAATTGTCATAAGAGCTTTGATGTAACAGACCTTATTGTAACAAATAGAACATAAGTCCCCTCATTCTTCTACAAAATAATTGTTCAAAATTCTTTATTGTGCTTAATTCATCAAGCATTTACTGAGCACTTATCATGTGCCAGGTTTATGAGAAACACAAATATGAGGAAGGTATAATCTAGCCTCAGAGTTTGCCATCTAGGTAAGGGATTATAAACTGAGAATCCATGGACTGAACTCAGCCAATCTGCACGCAACATGTTGGGGTGTGTGCATTTTTCTGAAATAGGATAAATCCCTTTTATCAGATTCTGTTCAGGGACCATGACACAAAAGGCAGAACACCACTGGGATATAGACAGCCACAAGCATCACATTCACAGTCACGGACAATGGGAGCAAAGGGGTACGTGTGTGAAGGCTTACAGTGTACAGTATCAACACAGAAGGGGCCAGCAGTCCAGGTGGGAATTAGAGGACAGGTGATCATTGATTAGGCACCACCAGCTGGTGGGTGCCTAAGGTTAAAGAGGCCTAGCTGACTGCTGAGGTAGGGATGGGGCCCATTCAAGGGAAAAGTGCCATTCGCCACTCGGAAAGCCCTGCTATAAAGTGCACCTCCCCCTGTTACTGAATTTTACCCAGTGACTTACACATTTTCCACAGCTAACATTTTCATTATTCTCAGAACACACTCCATGTTTTCCATGTGCTTGTTCATCCACTAGCACAGCTCCAGACAGGTTCTCTGGTGAGTGACAGAGCACAAACATGTTACATAGCCCTAAGTGTCCTCTTTTGCCGATCTCATTCTGGTACAGTTTGTCCAAAAAGATTGTAGGGTAATTAGACAGATTATTTGCATAATCATTATCCACTAAAAGTGCTATTACTGGCTTCCAAATTTTGTCATTCTTTGGAGTTTTTTCCCCTTTTGATTTATGTAAAGTAAAAGAATATAAATATACCCTGTGTTACATATTGTATATAAACTATATGAACTGTATTATTATATATAATGATAGTTATATATATAACAATTCAGAAGTGAAGAGAAGAAAAAGGAATATTTGAAGGATAGCAAAAGGTGAATACTGAGAGTTCCCAGTAATCAATTTTGTCACATGAATTTTACCTCAGTGACAGTTTAGAGAACCTTATTACAGTGAGAGAACAACTCATAGTTTCTACAAGCCAAGAAGATCATAACAAAGCATTAGGATGGATTTTTTTCAGGTTATTCAGGTCAAGTTGTTTTGCTTTTATCTACAGACTGCTGAAATACTTATCAAGTAAACAGGCGAAGTGTAACATCCTGAACAGGAGCTGAGTACTGCAAGTTCCTTTGCAAGAAGATATTTGGTGTTTCAGAGGGAATTACATTAAAGAAAGCATCTGATCAAACATATAATTCTGTCAGTATGACAGAAGAATCTAAAAATAATTTTCGCTCTTACTTCTTCAGCAGTCAGTTTTAATGATTTCATAACCTTTGTCACACAGTCAGAAACTAACTTTATTAGAGTGCATTTAAGTTGTCAAGCACTTACTGAATACCTATTATTAGCAAGGTGCTGTGTGAAGCTTTGCAGGGAATACAACTATGAATAAGAAATAGTCCTTCCCTTGGGGAAGCTACAGAATGGTGAGACAGACTCATAGGTTTATAAGCAACTGTAAGTCAATGCAAAAACTATTAGATGCTGTTTTGGAAGTAGAAATGAAGGAGATATGCAAAGCCGAGAGAGGTCTTTCGAAAGAGGCAGAATCTCAGCTGGGCTCACCAGGTAAAGAGATGGACAAGGTCATTACAGGCTCACATTTGGCCAGAGAGAAGAAAATGATAAAACATGGCCTGTAAACAGCAAGGGGTAATTTAGTTAGAACAAGTGTCTTGAGGTGGAGTAAAAAGCAATAGTTCTAGAAAATTCTATTAGAACAAGAATGTCAGGAGCTTGTAACAAGTTAGGAATTTAGACTGTTCCATTGGCATAGCCTGTGGTAGCGATAGGGGAGAATTTTTGAGCAAAAGTTATACTTTAAAAGGATAGAAATTAGAGGCACAGGAACCATTTAGGTGATTACTACAATAGCCCAGGAAAGTGGAAATCAAGCATTGGATGAAAATCAAAGGAATGAAATTAGACCAGGAAGAATATCCATAATGGCAAGGAACACTGGGAAGGCAATTGTCTCCAAAGAAAACTCAATATAATTACCCCCAAAGACTTTCTGCATAAATCTCAATATACACAGTGGACAAAAGACAGTAGAGATGGTTCTGTAGATCAGGAGCCCAGTAAACACTTGTACAGATTCTCTGAACCTGAGTAGTCTGGTAGCATTGCCCTTAACCATGGAAGTCAATTTGATGGGCAAGGAGAGTTCCATAAATGCTTACCTGAAATTGGAAAGGATAATATTAATCAGGTAGATCATTGATGGTGGCTATATTTTGTTAATTGGATCTTCATGAAAAATAATTGCATTTAAACATATTATCTGGTTGGAGAGCATTTTAAATAAATACAGTTAAAAGTTTAGTACTTATTTAAACTTGTGAATTCAAGAGATTGCATTAATGAGGGTCAAAAACTCAATTTCAAATCTGTCTAATTAACAGTATAACCCTAAATAGCTACTTAAACTCAATAATCCTTTTTTTCTCCTCTGTAATACATTGGCAACAATACTTGCCTTATTTAGTATTATGAGGATTAGAAGAGATAATTTATGTAGAAATGGATAAAACAAAGAAGTGTAATAACATGGGTGCTGTGGATTTTTGTTTGTTTTGTCTAATGTGCTTGCATTGGAGTTGCATATGCCAGCTGTAAATACAGTCCATTCAGTTCTATGCTTGGGCACAGTACAGTTTTGTTACATTCTGGGATGGTGTCCATAAGACCATGCTATCCAAGTAAGGGATTCTCACTACTACTTCATTCAAAACTGACAATTGCAAGAGATCAAAATCAGAATATTCAGTATCTGTTTGGTCCACCATTTTGTCTACCTCTTACTCATGTATTCTCAATGTTATGGATTTTCTGCACTAGTGTGCGCTTGGCTGTGCATCTTGAAATCTTATACACAGAGACATCAGAATTCACGAACATAGACAACAAGACCCTTTGAGCAGGGAAGGAATGAGGATCTGATCACTGATCCCACAATGATGGATCAGAGAGAAGTTTTCCAAACAGAAAAAGAGCTGCCCTGGCCAGAAAGAGCAAGAAACTCACTTCTTACTTGGAAAGTCAGACCTACATCTAATCTAAGAAGGTTAGAAGTTCACAACAAGTAACTGGCAAGTCTTCAGTGAGGAAAGAAAACAGCCGCCAGAGTTGAACAGGTCTAAATCTCCCGTGTTTTCCTCCTGAAAATAAATCTGGAGCAGAGAATGAAAATTCCTAGCTATGAATTTCTGGAGTTATGTGAATTACAGTCTACTACTCTGTCAGGTCAGCTACCAAGAGAAGGGTTTCAGACTTGATAGCAGGTTTACTTGGATACTCCTCTTAAGTATTATGATGAAGTGCTCGTTGCAGCTTGCTGAACTCAGAAGAGAAAAATGAGGACCATACAAAGAAAATAAGGAATTCATAAATGGCTCTGATTTTAGGAGTAGGTACAAAAAATGAGATATAGTCAAACTCTATATCATCTCTCAAAGAGGCAACATAGCATGGAGGTTCAAATAGGAGGTTCAAAATGAAGGTTCAAGAACTAACCTACAAGGGTTCAAATCACTTAATAGCTGTGTGACCCCTGATAATCTATTCTCTCTCTGCTTAGGTTTCCCTACCTGCAAAATAGAGATGATAATAACACTGTATAATTAATTGTATATGTATAGGGTTTATTGTGTCAAATAAAAGAATTAAAACATCTCAAATGCCTAGTAGGTGGTACGTACTATAGAAGCAGGATCAAAAAACTTTGTAATGATGAATCCCAAATCCTCTTTTAGCATAACCCCTTCATACTACATAAAATTTTAATCAAACCTTTAAGAAACTAAGCCGACTCCTCAGTTTCTGGAGATGGATGTTGAGTCACAAGAAGAGAAGCATAGAAAGTGAATATAGAGGCCTGATGGAAAATATCAGTTGGCCTTTTTAGCCTTCTTGAGTTCTGTAGGTGACACTTAATGTCATGTATATTAAGAAGGGCAAGAGCATGGTCAAAGATAAACACCAAGGCTCCTTGCTTCATACCATCTACAGAGGTGGTACCTTGGGTGTCAGTACATGGGTAACAGAATAGCAGACTTAGAGGAGTAAGCACCAATCCCAAATCCTTCAACATCAACATCAGTAAGCACTGGATTTAAAAGCAAAATAGTGTCTTCCTAGACAGGGTATTTTAATATAGGCTTTGTCTTAACCAGATGAAGTCCTTGTGAGTATGATCTAGAATAAAAGGCAACTGGAAAGCTAAAAGCACATTTTGAGCCATAGGACAGAGAAATATTGCAGCAGTGCTATGTTCTTGAGAATGGTCTGTGTCAAGGGGTGAGGAGCATATGCAACTCTGTATAGTCACGTATCATTCATTCATTTCCCCAACATAGATGCGCTACTGTGCTCAGCACATGACAAGCTCCTACACTGAAGAGTTTTGTCTGAGGAGTTACGTAGCTCATTGGTTTGCCAGCATGAGCAAACACTGTAATTTATGGTAAACATGAAGGTGAAGGCTGCAAGGAGCAACTCTTCTACTTCAAAAACTCTGGATAACTAATCAGAGTAGATGTTTATGTCTATAATCAGAAAAGTAACAGCAGTTATCCATTCACCACAGGTTTCCAGGAAGAATAATTTTCATTATCATTAGAAAATTTCTAAGTCCATAAATACTCATAAATTAATAATATTAATAACCTCTCCAGACTCTGTACATAGGCAGTACTTTCTCCAGCCACATCTGAGATATTTGTATTCACTGCAGTTAAATCATCAAGTCCTCTTAGCCTAATTCTGAAGCCTGTTTACATTTGATATTTAACTTAACCTTAGCTTCTCTCTACAGAGAAAACTTTGTGCTTGCTCAAGCCCAGTGTATCCTTGGAGAGCTCTCTCAATGATACTGTGGAGTGTGGTTTGGTTAGTCTAAATTCAGATGGCAGTGAAACTGACAGATAACTTCAGTAAGACATCTGGCCTGTTGTCTCAGAACCTGGGCTGGGGGAGGACAAGAGAGAGGATGACAGAAGGAAGGGGAGGAGAGTAGGGGAGCAGGAGAGGCAGGAAGAGAAGAAACACAGTTTTTACTCAGCTGTAGGGCAGGGATTGATAAGCACAAATAAGGGAGCTGACAGTGTCTGGGCCCAACCCAGAAGCTTCTCCCTTGAGAGCCCATGTTCTGCAGCATGAGGCTCCATCTTCCACGAGCTGGAGCACAGTTGATCTTTCAAAGCAAGAAACACAGCACAGACTAGAAGGCATTTGAAGTCAGCTCAAAAGTGTGCCATTTCAGGGCTGGGCATTTGGCACAGCTGTTAGGTTGTCTCTTGGGACACCTACATCCTATATAACTGGCAAGTCTCAACTATCCTATATTTTGAACCCAGATTCCTGCTAATGCAAGTGACAGTGGATGATGGCCAAGTACTTGGGCTGCTGTCACCCACTTGGGAGACCCTGAGGGAATTCCTGGTTCCTAGCTCCTGACTTCCACCTGGCCTTGGCCTTAGTTGCTGTCATTGGCATTTGAGGAGTAAACCAGAAGATTCATGTCCTCTCTCTCTCTCTCTCTCTAATATATAAACAAATCTTTTTATCTCAAGCATTGTGTTTCATTTATTGCAGTGAACAAACAGCAGCAATGAATTTTGGTCAGAGCTGGGCCACCTCAGGGAGTAGTGTTTCCTTTCATCCGAGTCCTCATTAGAAAGAATGGTCATTGATTAGGTTCTATAGTACGAGGTGAGAAGTCAAACTAGGCTCCTGTGATTTCTTACATCCCTGCGGTTCTGCATTTTCTGCCATTAGTAAAGTTACTTTCATAATCAAGTATGTGGAATCTTTTGCTTGCTTGCCTGTTTGTCAAAGATAATTCTGAGGCGGTGTGGAGGGTAGATTGGAGTATGGTTTTTATGGAGATCAGTGAGAGAGTGTTTTAATAGTTCAGATGTGAGTGTGAAGACCACATTTACACAATACTATATGGATTCAGCCACCCTATGGTTAATTAGTAGGTGACAGAACAGGTCTCCAGCTGATGTTATTGGGAAAGGCATGCATTCAGTAGGAAAAAGATTGCTTTTTTTGCAAAAGCATGCTGCAGCCCCCATCATCTGTAGTGGATGCCCTTGGAGGTGTCACTTTCTTGAACCCCTTAATGGGGTCCTGCATTTACAAAGTATTTGGCTATGGTTAGTGGTCCAGTCTCTAGCTTTGGAACAGAGCCTGGTCAAGGGTTCTTAAAGAGCCAATTTTATGATGTTGTCTTTATTGGCATTGTTCTCTGTACAGCTGAGTTAAATAAATGCTTATTGAACTAAGGGATTTTAAGAGAGGTGATGTGAATTTAGAGCTAAACCATATACAAAGATGTTCGTTTCTTTTGCCATTATGGGCTCCAGGAAAATTCCTTGTCCCCTGCATGCCTCATTATCTATTTACCAACACACAATATTTGCTGAGCCCTTCCCACGCTACAGCTACGCTAGACAGTCACAGATGAAAGGTTGGCAAATAGATCAAAGATGCCATTGATGGACACAATAAAAATTCATGCAGAAACAGTACAGAGTTCTGCAGTTTCTATTCCTGAGAAGCCAGAAAAGAAGAAAATGAGAGTGGGAATTCATTTTCTTTCAACAAAAGTTTATCGACTAGCACTCGAATCAACAAGCTAAGCACCACTGAGGGTGGCAAGGAAGGATGAGAGATAAAAAGGTGGATAATAAATGAGCCTGTCCCCCAAGACTAGGTGAGGCAATAGTGATGGGGACAATGAAGTCAAGGCAAAATAAGCGTTGTCATACTAATTGTAATGCGTTATTCATTCTAAGCCTGGGGATCATTGAGGAAGAGGTATTTCAGTTGTGCTTGGAGGAAGTCTGTAGGAGAGAGTGCAGTATGTAGCGGTCAAAGCTGCCTCCCTGGTATAGGTCCAACTCCATTCTGAAGGGAAAGTGTAGCTCTCCTTTTCTGTGTATGCAGTGTACCAGCCAGTAGGGATAAAATATGAAGAAAATATTTGTAGGCACAATCCCCTGGCTCACGCACCTCATCAACTAGTGGTGAACACAGCATTAATAAAAATAATCACCCATATAAACACATGATAGAAATATGGGTCACATATTTCACTTTTCCTTTATTGGTAAGCCAACATATTTCCCTTATGGCTGAGGGAAAGAGAGTAAAACAGAAACCTCTTTGGAAAGGAAGTAACTGCTAGACAGGAACAGGAGTCATTCTGGTTGAATATTGACAAAAGAAGGTAAAGATAGAGTGAAATGGTTATATAGTCACATCGTAGCCTTCCTCCAGTTGGAGTAGAACTCAGGTAGAAGGTGAGGAAATGGGATAGAAACAGAGTGTACCACCAGGAACATCAGAAACTTTAGGCAACAGCTAATGATATGCTTCTCTGGGCATAATGCTAGAAATCTCATCAAGGTCATTGCTAGTGTAGCAAAGAAGATAGGGTACAGCTTGCACAAATCCTAGTAGGGAAATAGAAAGATACTAAGCAATCTCCAAATCATCACTAAATTAATCAGGATAAGCTAGGTTATTGGTATGAACTGATTTGTGCCCCCATCCACCCAGAAATAATGTACAGAGCTCTATCCCCCATTGTGATGGAATTTAAAGATGGAGACATCAGGACAGTGGGTTAAGGTGATTGGGTCCAGTTGATTGTAGGGTCCTTGTGTTGTGATAAGATTAGCACCTTATAGGAAGAGGGCAACACCAGAGCAATCCGTGTATCATGTGAACACACAGTGAGAAGCTGGTCCTATGCCAGGAAACAAACTGGTCTGCAGGCTGATCCTGGACTTCCAAGCCTTCAGAACTGTGAGAAAAGAAGCTGTTGAAGCCCCCAGGCCAGGGCATTTTGTTATGGCAGTTGAGCTGACTAATGCAGTGAAGCTGCTGTAACAACCAGTCTCCCAAGTCTCAGAAGCTTAATACAGCAACTATTTATTTCCTGCTTGTGCAGAGGTAGCTGCAGTAGTAGCCAATGCTACAGAACCTGTCTTCAGTGTGAAGGCAAAGGGACCCAGTGCGCTTTACATGCTTGCTGCACCATCTTAGCATGGGAAGTGACTGAAAGATTTAATCATCTCTGAAGCAGCTCCCTATCAGAGGGTACACCCCAACTGATCTAAGCTTTTGGAAGGCCAAATGTGGTCTACAATCAGTAAAGTGATGACAAGTCTCAATGACCAAATGAATCTGTCTCTACAACAAACTTTTATTCTTGAGAGGAGGATATAATAGAATCTCTTCTTTCCATTCTGCTTTCATAAATCCCTCTGCCACTTTCCCCTCATAGCTAAAAAGAATCCAATCAGAGAAATATTCTTCTTTTAGTGACCTACTGGGTATGTAAAAAATGTTTCATTGAGATTCATATATTGTCTGCTCATACAATAATTGCTCCAATTCTGCAAATCGGATTACAAAATAATTATAAATACCAAATGTGCTTCAAATTGCCTCTTATAGTTTCAGGCAAGCAAGAGGATGGTGTTAATTTGCTGCACTATTGCTCAGTGCATTTATGGAGCCATTAAAATAAATGTTACATCAGAACAGCACACAGCATCCTAAAACATAGGGA
Source organism: Oryctolagus cuniculus (assembly GCF_051225735.1). Taxonomy (NCBI): domain Eukaryota; kingdom Metazoa; phylum Chordata; class Mammalia; order Lagomorpha; family Leporidae; genus Oryctolagus; species Oryctolagus cuniculus. The sequence goes on from NC_142873.1 coordinate 32,685,269, forward strand.
ATTCATGGCCCTGAAAGTTTAAAATCATATCATGTAGCAATCACATCACACAAGCCTCATTTCAAGTCTCTCTAGTCACAAAGACCAGGAAGCCTGTGTTAATGGATGCCTGGGCTGTCCAGGGAAGGGTATGATTCTAAAAACAGAGTCGAAGATTCCCATTACTATTTTTAATAGAAAACTTTTATTTAATAAATATAAATTTCAAAAGTAAAACTTTTGGATTATAGTAGTTCTTCCCCCCATAACCACCCTCCCACCCACAACCATCCCTTCTCCCATCACATTCTTCATTAAGATTCATTTTTTTATTTGACAGGTAGAGTTACAGGCAGTGAGAGAGAGAGAGAGAGAGAGAGAGAGAGAGAGAGAGAGAGAGAAGCAGAGAGAAAGGTCTTCCTACTGTTGGTTCACTCCCCAGATGGCTGCAATGGCTAGAGCTATGCCGATCCGAAGCCAGGAGCCGGGTGCTTCTTCCTGGTCTCCTATGTGGGTGCAGGGACCCAAGCACTTGGTCCATCCTCCACTGCTTTCCTAGGCCACAGCGGAGAGCTAGACTGGAAGAGGAGCAACTGGAACTAGAACCAATGCCCATATGGGATGCTGGTGCCACAGGCAGAGGATTAACATTGTGCCATGGTGCCAGCCCCAATATTCATTTTTAATTATCTTTATATACAGGAGATCAACTCTATACTGAGTAAAGATTTCAACAGTTTGTACCCACACAGAAACACAAAGTATAAAGTACTGTTTGAAGATTGGTTTTTACCATTAATTCTCATAGTACAACACATTAAGGACAGAGGTTCTACATGGGGAGCAAGTATTCAGTGACTTCTGTTGTTAACAATTGACACTCTTATTTATGATGTCAGTAATCACCTGAGGCTCTTGTCATGAGCTGCCAAGGCTATGGAAGCCTCTTGAGTTCACAAACTCCAACCTTATTTAGACAAGGCCATAATCAAAGTAGAAGTTCTCTCCTCTCTTCAGAGAAAGGTACCTCTTTCTTTGATGGCCCCTTCTTTCCACTGAGATCTCACTCACAGAGATCTTTCATGTAGATCATTTTTTGCCATAGTGTCTTGGCTTTCCATGCCTGTGAAACTCTCAAGGGCTTTTTAGCCAGATCCAAATGCCTTAAGGGCTGATTCTGAGGCCAGAGTGCTATTTAGGGTGTTTGTTATTCTATGAGTCTGCTGTGTATCCCACTTCCCATGTTGGATTGTTCCCTCCTTTTTAATTCTATCAATTATTATTAGCAGACACTAGTCTTGTTTATGCCAACCCTTTGACACTTAATCCTATCTTTATGATTAGTTATGAATTTAAACTGATCACTTTAATTAGTAAGGTGGCCAAAATTCACATTACTATTGAGAGACAAACTCTCCGTTAACGAGCAAAAGAAAGCAAAAAAAAAAAAAAAGGAAAAGTATCCTCTTTTCCTTTCCCCTGTAAGTATAATGTATAGAATTAAAATTCAACTGTCAATGCAACAAATGAATCTATTGGAAATAGAGCAGGAGAATTCAGATTAGAATTTCCTGGTGCTCCCTCTTCTTTTAAGCTATGATTATTCTTACCCTAGGAAGTGATGAAGACAGAAGATACAGTGAAGGAGCCAGAGCATGATGGGAAAAGCATGCACTTTCCTCAGGACAGTCTCAAGAAGCTTGAGGTCATGTGAAGTAAAGTAGATAGAATTTTCCACGTTTTTTCAAACACAAAAATTAAAATCCAATAACATGAATTCACCTACCCAAGAACACATCCCTAATGAGGAGACAGGACTAGACTCATGCCTCCTGATGCCTAAGCTCATGCTCTTGCTACCATAGTACTCTCTTATGTCTCATCTGAGCTCTGATAAAAAATTATTTTTCCAACAGCGGCTTCAGAAATATCTGAATGACATGCTAAGAAAACTTCACTCATTGAATTAAATCCATTAAAACAACAAGCATATGTCTTTAAAATCCCTGGATCTTTTAGCCATGCATGGAAGAGAAATACAACAATACTGTGAATGTCATGGGAGTTGCGTAGTGGAATTGGGAGATCAGTCTGTTAGATA